>NC_141000.1:111285775-111864307 GCF_052327205.1 Somniosus microcephalus
CTCTCTCCCCCCTCTCCCTCACACTCTCTCTCCCCCCCTCTCCCTCACACTCTCTCTCCCCCCCTCCTCACACTCTCCCCCCTCCCTCACACTCTCTCTCCCCCCCTCACACTCTCTCTCCCCCCCCACACTCTCTCTCCCCCCCACACTCTCTACCCCCCTCCCTCACACTCTCTACCCCCCTCCCTCACACTCTCTCTCCCCCCCTCCCTCACACTCTCTCTCCCACCCCCTCCCTCACACTCTCTCTCCCCCCCTCCCTCACACTCTCTCCTCCCCTCCCCCCCTCTCCCTCACACTCTATCTCCCCCCCTCTCCCTCACACTCTCTCTCCCCCCCTCTCCCTCACACTCTCTCTCCCCCCTCTCCCTCACACTCTCTCTCCCCTCCTCACACTCTCTCTTCCCCCCCTCTCCCTCACACTCTCTCTCCCCCCCTCTCCCTCACACTCTCTCTCCCCCCTCTCCCTCACACTCTCCCTCCCCCCCTCTCCCTCACACTCTCCCTCCCCCCCTCACACTCTCCTCCCCCCCTCTCCCTCACACTCTCCCTCCCCCCTCCCTCACACTCTCCCTACCCCCCTCTCCCTCACACTCTCCCTCCCCCCCTCTCCCTCCCCCCCTCTCCCTCACACTCTCCCTCCCCCCCCCTCTCCCTCACACTCTCCCTCCCACCCCCTCTCCCTCACACTCTCCCTCCAGGCCTGACCGGACTAACCTCGGTAGCACCTGCTGGTGAACAAGGCGGGCCTTTGGATCCGGTTGGCAGACTCCCGTGTCCGATTGAGATCGGGGACAGCCGTTTAAAAAAAAGCCAGAGCGGGCATGCGCGGTCAGTGCCAGCGGCGCGAGGCGGCCCGCGGGGAGTAGGCAGGGAAACCCCGCGGGCTGGCGGCCGTTAGCAAGCGGATCACTTCAGGTGTCCATCCCGCGCTCTGGCCCCAACACCGTCAAACCTGAGAGGGGGAAGTAGAGAGAGACAGAGAGGGAAGAGGAGAAGGAGAGAGAGGGAAGAGGAGAGAGGGAAGAGGAGAAGGAGAGAGAGGGAAGAGGAGAAGGAGAGAGAGAGAGGGAAGAAAGAGAGTCGAGAGAGAGAAATTTTTTGAGCTTCAGGCCCCGAGTCCCCCCTGCGCGAGGGTGAGGAGGAGGGGGGGGGGGTTGCTAAACACAATATAAAACTCAAATAAATTGTTAATTAATTCCCTAACACATAATTCAAATATTTACCTTAGTTCCCTAACACACAGAAAGTGTGGGGGAAAAAATCGTGAAAAATCAAGATGGCGGCCACTCACCTCGGTTCAGAAGGATAAGGCCCGCCCACACATGCACCGATTGGTCGACCGGTCAGGTCACCGAAGCGTAGGATTGGTCAATCATCGAGTCACTCGACACTCAACTGTAGGACGGCACGCGCCAGGAACCCGCCGTCCGATTGGTCGACCTCGACGTCACACGGTCGCTAATGAGATGCTAATGAGCGGAACGCTGAACGTTTTTCGGATACCGCGGGCGCGGTTTTTGTCCGGCCGAAAGGTAAATACACCTATGACCGGTCCGGAATCGCAAGCTTTCTTTTGAGGCGACGCGCGCGTCGGTACGCTCTGTAACTTTCAAACGTATAGAACACGGACAGACAGACATCAGGACAGACAGACAGAAGAGCCGCTTTATATATATAGACTAGCTGGGGTGAGCCCGGCGTTGCCGAGGCTTTTTCGAGGGCATGTTGTTGGAAGAGAGAGAGAGAGCGACTGGGGGGGTGGGGGGGCGGCAGAGAGAGACTGGGGGGGAACAGAGAGAGACTGGGGGGGGAACAGAGAGAGACTGGGGGGGAGCAGAGAGAGACTGGGGGGGGAACAGAGAGAGACTGGGGGGAGGGGGGAACAGAGAGAGACGGGGGGGAACAGAGAGAGACTGCGGGGGGGGAACAGAGAAGCTCTCCCCCCCCTCCGCGATTTCCCGAGGCTCTTCCCCCCCCCCGCGATTTCCCGAGGCTCTCCCCCCCGACCCCCGCGATTTCCCGAGGCTCTCCCCCCCGCGATTTCCCGAGGCTCTCCCCCCCCCCGCGATTTCCCGAGGCTCACCCCTCCGCGCGATTTCCCGACGCTCTCCCCCCCAGCGATTTCCCGAGGCTCGCCCCCCCCGCGATCTCCCGAGGCTGTGTGCTGGCGTCACGGGGGCCGTGCACATGCGTGCCGGCGTCAAGGCGGCTGCGCAACTGGCGGCCTCTTCATTTTTTTTAAACTCATGCGTGCTGGCGTCACAGGGTGGCGGGCCGTGCGCATGCGTGGTTTCAAGACCGCCGGCGTGCCCCGTTGCCGGGGTAACGGGGGCCGTGCGAATGCGTGCCGTCGTCAAGGCGGCCGTGCAACTGGCGGCCTCTTTTTTTTTTAAACTCATCTTTTGCCGAGTAAGAGGAGATTAAATAAATAGAGAGCAGCAAAAGAGGAGGAGGGAGTAGGAGTCGCTCGGTAGGCCCATGCAAGAAGGACGGTAGATGTGAATAGGAGGCAGGGCTCGGCTGCCGGTTAACTAAGTGGCCCCTCGGGTCGGACGCAGGCCTGGTCTCGAACGAGGAGCCAACTGCCCCGCCCACCGTGTGCGCATTTGCTAAACACAATTTAAAACACAAATAAATTGTTATTTAATTCCCTAACACATCATTAAAATATTTACCTTAGTTCCCTAACACACAGAAAGTGTGGGGGAAAAAATCGTGAAAAATCAAGATGGCGGCCACTCACCTCGGTTCAGAAGGATAAGGCCCGCCCACACACGCACCGATTGGTCGACCGGTCAGGTCACCGAAGCGTAGGATTGGTCAATCGTCGAGTCACTCGACACTCAACTGTAGGACAGCACGCGCCAGGAACCCGCCGTCCGATTGGTCGACCTCGACGTCACACGGTCGCTAATGAGATGCTAATGAGCGGAACGCTGAACGTTTTTCGGATACCGCGGGCGCGGTTTTTGTCCGGCCGAAAGGTAAATACGCCTATGACCGGTCCGGAATCGCAAGCTTTCTTTTGAGGCGACGCGCGCATCGGTACGCTCTATAACTTTCAAACGTATAGAACACGGACAGACAGATATCGGGACAGACAGACATCGGGACAGACAGAGGAGCTCTTTTATATATATAGATAGATGTATATATACATATTCATATTTAGCAGGTCAGGCAGCATCTGAGGAGAACCAGAAGTCAGTCAGCCTACATTTAAGGGCTTAAGGCCCTTCCCCAGGACTGGAAGATATTGCAAGTGATCATCATTTAAAAAGGAACAAAACAAGGGGGAGGGAGAACTAAACTCACACACACAGGAAAATAAATTGAATGACCAGTGATAGAATGACCAGTGAAGTGTTTGGGTGGACTACAGGAGATGGTGAAATGGCAGAAGTGATATTAGTAGGAGAGGCAAGGTGGCGTAATGAGAGAAATGAAAGACTTAATGAGACACAGAGTGTGTGAGTAGCTAAAGGGGAAAAGGTAGAAAAGGAAGCATGAAAAACCAGTAAGGTGGAGCAGGCTGCAGTGGCTCGGGAGTCCGGTGAAAGAATTAAGGCAGGTCGACACCTCGGGTGTAGATCACCCCAGCAGAAGTGTGCGGACAGAAGGGTCGGACAGAAGGGTCCCTAAACTTCGATTGCTTTTGGGGGTCAGGAAGTATTTAGGCAGCACACTCCTCATGAGTTGAAATGGTTGGGCTGGAATCGACGATAGGGCGGGTTGTACACGGTCTATGGAAGAAGTGGGCGCACTTCTTGTCCCATACGTTCCATGTTTCCTTTCATTGGCCACTGGCATCAGTCAAGGGAGACGGAAAGAAAATCAGCCAGGGTCCCACTTCTAATTGTTATCCAGTGACCCCTGGTGGAACATGCATGTAATCATACCGGGGCTAAAAGGGTTAAATTATGAGTTCAGGAAGATTCATAGAATCATAGAATGATTACAGCACGGAAGGAGGCCATTCGGCCCGTCGAGCCCGTGCCGGCTCTCTGCAAGAGCACTTCAGCTAGTCCCACTCCCCCGCCCTTTCCCCATAGCCCTGTAAATTTCTTTCCTTCAGATGCTTATCCAACTCCCTTTTGAAAGCCACGATTGAATCTGCCTCCACCACCCTGTCAGACAGTGCATTCCAGATCTTAACCACTCGCTGCGTAAAAAAGTATTTTCTTATGTCACCTTTGGTTCTTTTGCCAATCACCTTAAATCTGTGTCCTCTGGTTCTCGACCCTTCTGCCAATGGGAACAGTTTCCCTCTATCTACTCTGTCCAGACCCCTCATGATTTTGAACACCTCGATCAAATCCCCTCTCAATCTTCTCTGCTCCAAGGCAGTCTATCCACGTAACTGAAGTCCCTCATTCCTGGAATCATTCTTGTAAATCTTTTCTGCACCCTCTCTAAGGCCTTCACATCCTTCCTAAAGTGCAGTGCCCAGAATTGGACACAATACTCCAGTTGAGGCCGAACAACTGTTTTATACAGGTTCATCATAACTTCCACGCTTTTGTATTCTATACCTCTAATCATGAAGCCCAGGATCTCGTAAGCTTTTTTAACTGCTTTCTCAACCTGCCCTGCCACCTTCAACAATTTGTGCACATATACCCCTAGGTCTCTCTGTTCATGCATCTCCTTTAGGATTGTACCCTTTAGTTTATATGTCCTCTCTTCATTCTAGTAAAATATATCACTTCGCACTTTTCTGCGTTAAATTTCATCTGTCACGTGTCTGCCCATTTCACCAGCCTGTCTATGTCTTCCTGAAGTCTATCGCTCTCCTCCTCACTGTTCACTATACTTCCAAGTTTTGTGTCATTTGCAATTTAAATAGGTGCCCTGTACATCCCAAGTCCAAGTCATTATATATCAAGAAAAGCAGTGGTCCTAGAACCGACCCCTGGGGAACAGCTCTGTATACGTTCCTCCAGTCTGAAAACAACCGTTCACCACTACTCTCTGTTTCCTGTCACTTAGCCAATTTCATATCCATGCTGCCACTGTCCCTTTTATTCCATGGGCTTCAACTTTGCTGGCGAGCCTATTATGTGGCACTTTGTCGAATGCCTTTTGGAAATCCATGTACACCACATCAACCGCATTGCCCTCATCAACCCTCTCTGTTACCTCATCAAAGAACTCAATCAAGTTAGTTAAACACGATTTGCCTTTAACAAATCTGTGCTGGCTTTCCATAATTAAGCCACACTTGTCTAAGTGACTGTTAATTTTGTCTCTGATTACCGTTTCTAAAACCTTCCCCACTACCGAGGTCAACTGACTGGCCTGTAGTTGCTGGGTTTATCTTTACACCCTTTTTTGAACAAGGGTGTAACATTTGCAATTCTCCAGTCCTCTGGCACCACCCCCGTATCTAAGGAGGATTGGAATATTATGACCAGTACCTCCGTAATTTCCTCCCTCAATTCCCTCAGCATCCTAGGATGCATCCCATCCGCTCCTGGTGACTTCTCTACTTTAAGTACAGCCAGCCTTTCTAATACCTCCTCTTTATCAATTTTTATCCTATCAAGTATCTCCACTACCTCCTCCTTTACTATGCCTATGGCAGCATCCTCTTTCTTGATGAAGGCAGATGCAAAGTACTCATTTAGTACCTCAGCCATACCCTCTGCCTCCATGCACAGGTCTCCTTTCTGGTCCCTAATCGGCCCTACCCCCCTCTTACTACCCTTTTACTATTTATATGCCTATAGAAGACTTTTGGATTACCTTTTATGTTAGCTGCCATTCTATTCTCATACCCTCTCTTTGCCCCTCTTATTTTCTTTCTCACTTCTCCGCTGACCTTTCTATATATAGTCTGTCTCTCAGATGTATTTACAACCTGACATCTGTCATATGCACTCTTTTTCTGCTTCATCATATTCTCTATCTGTTTTGTCATCCAGGGAGCCCTGAATTTAGTTGCCCTGCCTTTCCCCCCCCCCCCCGAGTGGGAATGTACTTCGACTGTACTTGAACTATTTCCTCTTTAAAGGCAGCCCATTGTTCCATTACAGTTTTGCCTGCCAATCTTTGATTCCAGTTTACCCGGGCCATATCCGTTCTTATCCCACTGAAATTGGCCTTCCCCCAGTTAAACATTTTTACTCTAGATTGCTCCCTGTCCTTTTCCACAGTCAATCTAAACCTTATGATACTATGATCACTGTTCCCTAAATGTTCACCTACTGACACTTGCTCCCCTTGACCTACCTCATTCCCCAGAATCAGATCCAGCAATGCCTCCTCCCTCGTCGGGCCAGAAACATACTGATCAAGAAAGTTCTCCTGAACACTTCAGAAATTCTTCCCCTTCTCTGCCCTTTACACTATTACGATCCCAGTCTATATTAGAATAGTTGAAGTCCCCCATTATCACTACTCTATAGTTTTTGCACCTCTCTGTAGTTTCTCTGCAAATTTGCTCCTCTCTATCTTTTCCACTATTTGGTGGTCGAGAGAATACACCTAGCAGTATAATGGCACCTCTATTATTTCTTAACTCTAGCCATATAGATTCTGTCCTTGACCCCTCCAGGACATCCTCCCTCTCCATCACTGTAACATTCGCCTTGACCAATACTGCCACACCACCTCCTATCTTTCCTTTCCTATCTTTCCTGAACACTTTATAACCAGGAATATTTAATACCCAATCCTGTCCTTTTTTGAGCCAGGTCTCAGTTATTGCCACAACATCATATTCCCATGTGGCTATTTGTGCCTGCAGCTCACTTACCTTGTTTACTACGCTTCGTGCGTTCACTTACATACTTTGTAAACCCATCTTGGACCATCCTGTATTCTCTCTTAGTTTGACCCCACCTAATACCTCACTATTTCTTACTTTAGTGCTCTCTGCCTCTCCCAATCTTTTGAGCACTTTATTTCCCCTTTCTAATGTTACATCCTGGTGCCCACCCCCCTGCCAAATTAGTTTAAACCCTCCCCAGCAGCACTAGCAAACCTCCCCGCGAGGATATTAGTTCTGGCCCTGTTGGAATGCAACCCGTCCGGCCTGCACAGGTCCCACCTCCCCCAGAACCGGTTGCATAGACTAGGCTTGCGTTCCCTTGCGTGTAGAAGATTAAAGGGTGATCTGATCGAGGTGTTTAAAAATTTGAATGGGTAGATAGAGAGAAACTCTTTCCTCTAGTGGGGGGGGGGGGGGGCGGTCCAGAACAAGGGGGAATAGCCTTAAAATTAGAGCCAGGCCATTCAGGGGTGATGTCAGGAAGCACTTTTTCACACAAAGGGTAGTGGGAATCTGGAAGTCTTTCCCTGAAAAAGCTGTTGAGGCTGAGGGTCAATTGAAAGTTCTAAAACTGGGATTGCTAGATTTTTGTCAAGTGAGGGTATCAAGGGATATGCAGCTAAGGCGTAGCGGAAGATGTTCGAGGGCTGAAGGGCCTACCGTTGCTCCTATGGGCTGAGGGCAGGGTCTTGCTCAGCTCTGACACTCCCAATGACTAAAGGGTCTGCTGGCGCTCGCTATCTGGGCCTGCACGCGAAGAATGGCCACTTGGGCGTGGCACTGGATGGTGGGTGGCACACGACCGACGATCGCTTGTGGAACTGTACCCCTACCGCAGGTAGAACCTTTTGGAAAAGAGGGAGGAAAACTGGAATGGGATTTTTTTTTTAAACGACAAAAAAAAATCCTCCTGCTCTACTATTCTCTAGCAAACTCGCAGCACCAGTATACAGTGTCAATTATTCACTGAAAATTGATGCAGTCCTCTCGCTTTCTCTCTCTCTTTCCCTTGCCCCCTGGGGGGCAGCGAGAATTAATTAAGAACTGCAATGTTCTGCCATTGATCGCCGAGGTACCTGCAGCATGGCAAAGTGTAAGGATCAGAGCATTACTCTTGTGAGCTATGAACGTGGGCAGAAATCGTGATGATTTCTCTTCCTGGATGCGGCAACCCCATCAACCCTGAACTCACAGTTCTCTGCGGAACTATCCTGTTAATTGGAAATGGGCGAGGACAAAAAAAACCTGTTGCTAAGTTTGTACTTCTTATAAAACTGGTTTTACCATTTGGTGACCGCAGGGCTTTTGACAAAACATACTTACTCCGAGAAAATGTGGAAAGCATGATTTTCGCTGTAATGGAATTGCATCTTTCAAAAGCTGACGTTCCTTGCGATTTCGTTAGCGGGTCATTGATCGCCAAGGAGAAGGGTGATGAGGAAAATGGTTACATGAACGGATCAAACATGTGCCTCCTATTTACGTTGGGATTGCGTCTGTCACGATTGCTTGATTTGTTTTGTTGAATTTTTCATCTAGTTCTTCATACATAAAGTCTGGCTGTTGGAATCCTGTATCAGGTGAGCTTGGGCAGTTCGTTTCTACTGGGGCTGAGCTCAAAACTGCCCCAAATCAAAGGTAATTGGCAATGTCCCTCAGAAAGTGCCGTAAGTTATGGCGAGTGTGGGAAATGGAAATTGTCACTTTGCTGCAGTAAGGTGTGGTCTTCTGTGGCTGTAGTTGAAGCATATTACTGGGGGAGAGGAGAAGTATTATTCTGCGTCTAACATGTTAGACTTTACCTGGGAGTACTTAATGCCTGAAATATCCCTCAACTTGAATAGAAGGAAAAGGCCCTAAAACTCCATGGGGGATTGCCCCATGTAACGCTGGGTCTATGCCGTTTTCTGGGAGGTTACATACGAACATACGAATTAGGAGCAGGAGTAGGCCACTCGGCCCTTCGAGCCTGCTCCACCATTCAATAAGATCATGGCTGATCCGATTACTCCACATTCCCGCCTACCCCCGATAACCTTTCACCCCCTTGCTTATCAAGAATCTATCTACCTCTGCCTTAAAAATATTCAAAGACTCTGCTTCCACCGCCCTCTGAGGAAAAGAGTTCCAAAGACTCACGACCCTCTGCGAGAAAAGTTTCTCCTCATTTCTGTCTTAAATGGGCGACCCCTTATTTTTAAACAGTGACCCCTAGTTCTAGATTCTCCCACAAGAGGAAACATCCTCTCCACATCCACTCTGTCCAGACCCCTCAGGGTCTTAGGGCCCAGAAATTCGGGTCGGAGGCTTCCCGCGGGTGCAGGCCTCCGACCTACACTTACCTAGCGCGCCGGCCGTTGTGCTGTGGGCCCGCGTGGGATTCCGATCCTGGGCCTCCTCCAACTGCCGGCGCGCAGTGCTTGCGTATCCCAGGGGCGCAGTTAGTTCGAAGCGTCCCCTGGGATCACGTGGGCCATGGAGAGCCAATGGTAGCAGGGAATGCCCATTCATAAATTTGACAGAAAGAGCTGTCAAATCTATGAATACAATTCAGCCCCAAAACATCACTAAAACGTCAAATAAATTTTTAAAAAATCACATTTTTAAAATAACTATAAATTACCTATTTTAAACAATAATTTAAATTTTTGAAAAAATTAATTACAGTTTCTAACGGGGCTAAAAATAAACTTACCTTTCTTTAATGTATTTAAAAATAATAAACCTGTGGAAAAAATGTTTTAATTTTACTTAATTCACCACTTACCTTGTTAAAAGCAGGCCTTGCAACTGCTTTTTACAAGCGTAGCTCCTGGAGACTTACCCTCCCGGAGAAAGCTGCAAAAAAACCTGAAGTTCCAGGCGTACGCGCTGCCTCTCCGGCGCACGCGTTCAACCTGTGAGCCCCTTCCTTTAAGGGAACGGTAGTTCCGGTTTCCCGCGCATGTGCAGTGCATGCACGAAACCGGCACTTTTGTTGGGCCTACGCGTGAGTACTCACCCGTGGGGACCCGAAGTTCTGGCCCTATATGTTTCAATCAAGTCACCTCTTACTCTTCTAAACTCCATTTGCTCCAGTTATGGCAGGAGCATCTCAATGGAATTTCAGGGTCAAGGTGTTTACAGGAAGATCCTTAAAAACTCCACTGGGATACCAGCATAGTCCGTGGAAAAATACCCTGTTCCCAACATCAATGAAGCCAAATAGAGTTGAAGACAACACTGGCCACTGATGTGGACTAACCCGTTTGCCGACTTGACAACCATCCCTACATTCTCTCATTTAGAATTGCTCGCTTACATTGCATGTAAAACCAAAATTTACTCACTGGTTCCTGGCCGGGCATCGGAAACATCTACTAGAGGTCCAGTGGCCTGCGAGACCGAATGGTAATGGACAGTGTGTGTGGCCGTCAGCGACTTCTGTTTGACAGCCTCTCCAAAGTCTGAATCTGTCAGCAGCACAGTGGATCGGTCGTCTGTAATACATGAGGTGTATACAGTTGTATAAAATCGGCCTTTCAATGAAACGTTTCATTCAAATAGGGCAGTTTAAAAAAAAAAATGGCCTGCACTTAAATATTTGAGAGAGGCATTATTGCTTCAACAGGGAGTTTCTGGAGATCTCAGCTTCTGCAACCTTCTACTCTGGAAGTTTTATTATTTCTTTGATTCTGTACACAGGGAAAAGAAAGAACTTGCATTTATATAGCACCTTTCGCAATCTCAGCACGTCACAAAGCAGCCAATGAATTCCTTTTTGAAGTACAGTTACTGTTGTAATGTAGGGGAAAATGGCAACCGATTAGCACACAGCAAGGTCCCTCAAACATCAATAAGATAAATGACCAGATAATCTATTTCAGTGATGTCGGTTGAAGGATAATTGTTGGCCAGGAGACCAGGAAGGACTCCCCTGCTCTTTTTTGCATAGTGCCATCTTTTACATCCACTTGGCAGAGCAGACGGGGTCTCGGTTTAACGTCTCAGCTGAAAGACGGCACCTCCGACAGAGCAGCACTCCCTCAGTACTGCGCTGGAGCCTAAGCCTAGATTATGTGCTTAAGTCTCTGGAATGGGGCTTGAACCCCACAACATTCTGATGCAGAGAAAGGGAATTAGAGTACATAGTTTGAGTTGAGGACCGAGTTAGCACCGGCTCTGACATGATGGGCTGAATGGCCTCCATCTGTGCTGTAACTTATATGACTCCCTGCTGTCACATTTGTAGCTATAGATGCAATTTCACTCTCTTTCTGCTTACTAGAGCCCCTTAAACCTTTGCTTACCCCAACACTTCATTACTGTTTCAGTATTTTCAAAGTGATCTCTTCACTCTGAATGACAAGCAGCAGTTAAACATAAAATATATATGTTAATACTAGTCGATCTCCTGTGGCATTGAACATGGGCGGTCATGATCAAATGTGGTCTTCAGGTTTTGCGGGGTTAAAGGACAGGAGGAAAATTGCAACACGGTGGCATAGTGGTTAGCACTGTTGCCTCACAGCGCCAGGGACCCGGGTTCGAATCCGGCCTTGGGCGACTGTCTGTGTGGAGTTTGCACATTCTCCCCGTGTTTGCGTGGGTTTCCTCCGGGTGCTCCGGTTTCCTCCCACAGTCCAAAGATGTGCGGGATAGGTTGATTGGCTATGATAAATTGACCCTTAGTGTTAGGGGGATTAAATATGTGGGGTTACGGGGACAGGGTGGGATATGTGTTGGTGTAGGGGTTACGGGGATCGGGTGGGATATGTGTCGGTGCAGGCTCGATGGGCCGAAATGGCCTCTATCTGCACTGTGGGGTTTCTGTGAAGTTCTGTGAAGTGTACAGATGCAATTCAGTGGCCATTTCACAGTCATATATTCAGTCCTTGTTTTTATATAAATACTAGCTGAAGTGCCCGGCGGTGCCGAGGCTTTTTCGAGGGCATGTTGTTGTTGGAAGAGAGAGAGAGAGCGCGACTGGGGGGGGGGCGGGAGGGAGGGGGGGCAAGGGAGGGAGGGCGGGGGGGGCAAGGGAGGGCGGAGGGGGGGAAGGGGGGCCCCCCCGAGGGTCGCGGCCCCCGCAGAGGGTCGCGGCCCCCCCCCCCCCGAGGTGAAGACCGCCGATTACGGCTGTGCGAGACGGCCGGGGGGCCGGTTGCCAGGGCGACGCTTGGCGGCCCCCCCGAGGGTCGCGGCCCCCCGTGGGTCGCCCCCCCCACCCCCCCCCGAGGGTCGCGGCCCCCCCCGAGGTGAAGACCGCCGATTGCGGCTGTGCGAGACGGCCGGGGGGGGCCGGTTGCCAGGGTGACGCTTGACGCTCAGCAAGCCCCGCCCCCCGGCCGAGCCAGAGAGAGACGCCGCGTCTCAGCTCCTGCTGCGCGCGCACCCTAGCGGCGCTGGGCTGAGGCTCGGCCCTCCAGCCTTCGAGTGGGGCCGGGAGGTGCCTAGCTCGGGCGTGGGTGCGAAGGAGAAACCGAGGCTTCGAGGCCTACCTGGAAAAACGGGGAAAGGTAGGAAAATTAATGAGATTAGATAAGTTAATTTGTTTCTAAATCATTTTTTTTAAAAACAATATGTGTTTTAAAAGCAACGTTTTTTTTAAAGACGCAGAAAGCGGGAAAAAGAAAGGAAAAGTTTGGAATCAAGATGGCGGCGACTCACCTCGGTTCAGAACGATAAGGCCCGGCCACGCACACACCGATTGGCCCGGCGGCATACGCCAGCAACCCGGCGTACGATTGGTCGAGCTCGAGGTCACTCTGTCGCTAATGAGCGGATAATGAGATGCTAATGAGCGGAATGTTAAGGTTTTTCGGATACCGCGGGCGCGATTTTAGCCCAGCCGAAACGTAAATACGCTTAAAACCATCTCGGAAGCGTAAGCTTCCTTTGGAGGTAACGCGCGCGTAGGTACGCCCTGTAACTTTCGAGCGCATAGCCCGACAGATGCACAGGCGATGACAGACAGAATGACAGACAGAATGACAGACAGAATGACAGACAGAATGACAGACAGAATGACTGACAGAATGACTGACAGAATGACAGACAGAATGACAGACAGAATGACAGACAGAATGACAGACAGAAGTACCGATTTATATATATAGATAGACTAGCTGAAGTGCTCGGCGGTGCCGAGGCTTTTTCGAGGGCATGTTGTTGTTGGAAGAGAGAGAGAGAGCGACTGGGGGGAAGAGAGAGAGTGACTGGGGGGAAGAGAGAGAGCGACTGGGGGGAGGGGAGGGGGAGGGGGGGAGGGGAGGGGAGGGGAGGGGGGAGGGGAGGGGAGGGGGGAGGGGGGTGGAGGGGAGGGGGGGAGGGGGTGGTGGGGAGGGGGAGGGGAGGGGGAGGGGGAGGGGGGAGGGGAGGGCGGGAAAGGGAGGGGAGGGGGAGGGGGGGAGGGGAGGGGGGGAGGGCGGGTGGGGAGGGAGGGCGGGGGGGAGGGGAGGAGGAGAGAGGAGGGGGGAAGAAGGGGCGGGGGAGGGAGGAGGGAGGAGGGGGGGAGGAGGGAGGAGCAGGGGAGGAGGGAGGAGCAGAGAGGAGGGGGGGAGGGGAGGGGAGGGGGGAGGGGAGAGTAAGGGGGAGAGTCCAGGAGCCCCCTGATCCCCGTCCCCCCAAACTCCCGAGCCCCCTGATCCCCACCCCCCGAACTCCAGAGGTTGGCCCCCCCCCGAGACTCCCACCCCCGAGGCTCGCCCACCACCCACCCCCACCCCGGAGGCTCGCCCACCACCCACCCCCACCCCCGAAGCTCGCCCACCACCCACCCACCCCCGAGGCTCGCACCCCCCCCACCAACCAAGCACCGAACTCCGGAGGCACGATCTTCCGAGCACCGGCCTCCCGAGCTGGCTTCAACATTGCGGCTGTGCGAGACGGCCGGAGGGCCCTGTTGCCAGGGTAACCGTGACGCTGACCAAGCCCCGCCCCCCGGCCGAGCCAGAGAGAGAGACGCCGCGTCTCAGCTGCTCCTGCTGCGCGCGCGCGGCCCCCCCCCCCCGAGGGTCGCGGCCCCCCCGAGGGCCGCGGCCCCCCCCCCCGAGGTGAAGACCGCCGATTGCGCGCGCAGCAGGAGCTGAGACGCGGCGTCTCTCTCTGGCTCGGCCGGCGGGCCCGGTTGCCAGGGTAACCGTGACGCTGACCAAGCCCCGCCCCCCCGGCCGAGCCAGAGAGAGAGACGCCGCGTCTCAGCTGCTCCTGCTGCGCGCGCGGCCCCCCCCCCCCCGAGGGTCGCGGCCCCTTCCGAGGGTCGCGGCCCCCCCCCCCCCGAGGGTCGCGGCCCCCCCCGAGGTGAAGACCGCCGATTGCGGCTGTGCGAGACGGCCGGCGGGCCCGGTTGCCAGGGTAACGCTGGACGCTCAGCAAGCCCCGCCCCCCGGCCGAGCCAGAGAGAGACGCCACGTCTCAGCTCCTGCTGCGCGCGCACCCTAGCGGCGCTGGGCTGAGGCTCGGCCCTCCAGCCTTCGAGTGGGGCCGGGAGGTGCCTAGCTCGGGCGTGGGTGCGGAGGAGACGCCGAGGCTTCTAGGCCTACCTGGAAAAATGGGGCAAGGTAGGAAAATTAATGAGATTAGATAAGTTAATTACTTTCTAAATCATTTTTTAAAAAAACAATGAGGCCTAGAAATTCATTGACGCCACTTTTGGGGTGCTAAAGTGGGGCGTCCGCTAAAGTTTGCGGCTGCCGCCAAATCTAGGCCACTTCTCCGATATTCATTAGCTTCGCCCTACTAGTTCGGGCGAGCGCTAAAACTGCTGTTGGTCGCCTCTCTTTGGGCGCTAAGCCGGAGGTGGTGATCGATAGCGCCGAGGCCGGGCGCAGCGCAGGTGCGGCCATCTCGTGATTGACAGCAGACACCCTGGCGCCGGCCAGCTCTTAAGGGGGAAGGGTCGACTGTGTCTGCTGCCACGCCCTGGATAGTGGAGCCCTCCAGCTAGGCCTGAACACTGCTGCTGGACCCAAATAGCGCCTGAAGACATGGAGAAGGCCCGTGAACGTGCGCAGCGCTTCTCAGAGCGTGATCTGAGTGTGCTGCTTGCTGCTGTGGAGAAGAGGCGCCATGATTTGTACCCGGACAATGGCAAGAAGGCGACGGTCCGCGTCTACAGGAGAGCCTGGAGGCATGTCGCCAGCAAGCTGTCAGCCAACAGCGACGTCCCTAGGACCGGTGCCCAATGCCGCAAAAAGTTAAATGACCTCACATGCATTGTCAGGGTGAGTACCCTTTCCAATGACCTCCTCATCCTTGCATGTGCACCTCACATTATGGGCAAAGGGACCTGAAAGCTCTAATGGCCAGCCTTCATCCAGCAGCTATGGCACAGGCATGAGCATCAATTGCACATTCTGCACTGAACACACTGGCCAAGCTATTCCACCATGGGAGGCAGTGCACAGCAGATCATGGCGACACACTGGCCAGGCTATTCCACCATGGGAGGCAGTGCACAGCAGATCATGGCGACACACTGGCCAGGCTATTCCGCCATGGGAGGCAGTGCACAGCAGATCATGGCGACACACTGGCCAGGCTATTCCACCATGGGAGGCAGTGCACAGCAGATCATGGCGACACACTGGCCAGGCTATTCCACCATGGGAGGCAGTGCACACAAGATCACGGCGACACACTGTACTTAGAGGCCGTCCTTTCTCTTGCAGGCCAAGCTGGCGAATAATCGCAAAAGCCGGACTGCGACCGGGGGAGGACGACCCCATATCCAGCCACTCACTGACCTGCAACATCGCGTGGAGCGCCTCATGGGTGGCCGGGTGATTCGGCCCGTTGCATGTGGAGATGCCGACCCTGTTCTGGGAAGCAATGGTAAGGACATCACCTTTTGCACCTCTCTCGTCCCACTTGCGCATCAGATCTACATCCTTTGCCACTGTCCGACCAATGCGCTGAATGCCACCACTCATGCATCCCGCACTGACGCCCTCTCCTCACTCTAAAGCTACTCTTGTGCCTTCCTGCTTTCAGATGGTCAAGAGGAGGTCCCTCAACTTGCCAGTGACAGACCCTCCGAGGAGGAGCAGGAGGAGGAGCAAGAGGAAGGCGGCCCATCAGGGGAACCCTCAGCCGCGGCCACCCAGGCCAATGTAGGGGACACGTCTTCCCTGGAGGGCAGCGTGGCGGAAGTGTCGAAGGGGAGGGGAGCTCCTGGGACCTGCGTGCTGCAGAAAGGCGGGAGGGGGGTGGAAGCTCGGCGGCCTTCTCCCCAGAGGGGGGATGCGTCGGAGGGGAGTCCAATTGCTGGGCCCAGCAGCCTCCAGCAACGCAGGAAGGGTCGGCCAGCTCGGCGGCCTTCTCCCCAGAGGGAGAGTCCGGCCTCCAGTCAGGAGATGCTCTTCGCCGAGGAGATGGAACGCCTCGAAGACTTGTCCGCGGACTCAGAGCGCCGGCACACGGAGCTCATGGCGGCAGTGGCACGGTTGCCTGAGTCCATCGATTCCCTCTCTCGGAGTGTGGCCGAGTTCGGGCCCTTAGAGGCCACCAGTCGGGCGGAATACCAGGCAGATCTTTCAGCGACTGGCCAGGTGATCAGTGGTGCCGTCCAGTCACTGGCTGCTCTGCTGCGGTCAGTGAACAGGTCAACACGGGCACTCACTGCTGCCACACTCGCTGTGTCAGCCAGGCATCGCCAGGGCACCCGGCGCGCTGCAGCAGCACAGCGGTCTGTCCCTCGGCAGATTGGTGCGCATGCTGCAGTGCTGGCCCGGGCGAGTGCCAGTGTCTCAGGCGACCAGCGAGCGCCTGCCATCCGCCAGCTTGCCACCATTCCTCCAGCCGCCACTGCCAGTCCCCCAGTGGAGCTGCCAGGAGCTGCTGCAGCGACTGATGCTGGCCAGCCACAGCTGCAGCAATCAACAGCCGCCCGCTCGACGGCCAGACCTCGACTAGGCCGACCCCCAAGGGCATCTGCCGTCACGACATGTGCCCCTCAGGAGCCTGCCCCCAGCCTTGCAGCAGCCAATGGCCTTACTTTGAGGCAGAGCAGCAGGGCGGGCAGGGGCCACCCAAAGATGGCCAAGGCATCGCCCTAGCGGGCCAAATAGTCGAATGTGTGGCCATTTGTGTTTGTTTCTTGAGGCCGAGAATTGGATGTTTGTTTTTTGAAGGCCGGTGATGTGATGTTTGTTTTGGACGAAGGCCGAGAATGACGGCCATTTTAGTTGCCCTATTTTGTTAATCCTCCCCAGGTTGTGGGAGCGAGTAATGTGTTTGAGTGTTTTTTGGGGGTTTCGTCTGTTTTTGGTTTTCATGTGGGAAGGGCCCAGAGTTTGTACAATAAAGCATTTTATTTATTCACATTGTCCATGTTTGATCTTTGAAGTGTTTGTTGCCTTAACCGGCTGAGGGCTTGCGGAGCGGCTGCAATCATGTTCTATCATTGGCACAAGCCATTCCCTGACAGGGGGCCTAGAAGTGATGTTCAATAAGCCGACGACGGGCGGCCCTTGGACCTTGTGTGTCCCTCCTGGGCTGGTACTCCTCGTCCTCGTCGTCCTCATGCTCCTCCTGCTCCTCCTCCTGAGGTGGTGGTCCAACGTCAGGTGGCAGTGCCTGAGTCCTGCGGATAGCCAGGTTGTGCAGCATGCAGCAAACGACGACGAATTGGGAGACTCGATCCTGCGAATACTGGAGGGCTCCCCCGGAGCGGTCGAGACAGCGGAACCGTTGCTTGAGCACGCCGATTGTTTGTTCTATGAGGCTCCTCGTCGCTTGATGGCTCTCGTTGTATGCCTCTTCAGCAGGGGTCGTGGGCGCGCGGAGCGGGGTCATGAGCCAGGTACACAAAGGATAGCCTTTGTCCCCGATAAGCCATCCTCTTGGGGGAGGCTGTGCCTGGAACATGTCAGCCACAGTTGTCTGTCGCAGGATAAAGGCATCGTGGCTGCTGCCTGGAAAGTGGGCATTGACAGCTAGGATGCGCTGCCTGTGGTCACACACCAGCTGTACATTGAGGGAATGGTAGCCCTTCCGGTTGCGGTAATCCTCGGCATGCACAAGAGGTGCCCGCAAAGCCACATGCGTGCAGTCAATGGCGCCCTGCACCATGGGGAAGCCTGCTATTCTTGCAAACCCCACTGCACGCTGCTGCTGCTTGTCCAGGGTCATGGGGAAGGAGATGAATTGATGTCTCCTTCTGAAAAGGGCTTCGGTCACCTGGCGGATGCAGCAATGCACGGCGAACTGGGAGTTGTTAGCGATGTCCCCAGTAGCAGATTGGAAGGAGCCGGTGGCATAGAAGTTGAGAGCCACCGTCACCTTCACTGCCACCGACAGAGACGTCCTGCGCATCAGCTGTGGCTGCAGATCTCTCTGAAGCAGCCGGCAGATGTCTGTAACCACCTCCCTTCGGAATCGCAGCCTCCTAACACACATCGCGGCAGACATGGTCAGATAGGAGGTCTGCTGGCGGTATACCCTGCGTGGGTAAGGCCTCAGTTGGCGACGCCTGTTGCCCCCTCTGCGTCTAGCCAGGGCTGCCACTCTCTCACGGCGTCTGTAAGCCCTTCTGGCATAAGGCTGAAATTCAGCGTTGCCACCCAATGCAGCCCCCATTATATGCTGGCAAACACTGAGCTCTGAATGAAGGCTAAGATAATTGGTAAGCTCTGGCCTGAGCCAAAAATACCTGTCCAAGTGTTGGTCCAAACCAGTAAACTCTCCTCCTTGGTCTCTGTCCAAAAAACCGTTGCACAAGAGTGAATGCTGCAAAATGGCTGGCCTTTATACTGCTGGGTAAGTGCCCTTTAATTAGCGCTCCCCCCGGCCCGGCTGGCCTGTGTACCTTTCCACTTCACAGTCGCTCGGGATGCCCGGCGCACAATGGGCCGGCGTGAGTGAAGTTCCGGTTTGGGGCGCACAAAGGGCGTTGCACTATTAAATGACGTCATGATCTGCGCGCGCAGCAGGGCGCGCGCTAAGACTTTGCGCCGGCGCTAAATGTGTCCTGAAGTTGGGGAGAGGCGCAGATCGCGCTGCGCCCGGGCGATAAGCGCCTAGCGCTCGAGATCTACTCCCCCTAAGGCGCTAACGGCTGGCGCGCCCAACTGAGTTTCTAGGCCTATGTGTTTTAAAAGCAACGTTTTTTTTTAAGACGCAGAAAGCGGGAAAAAGAAAGGAAAAGTTTGGAATCAAGATGGCGGCGACTCACCTCAGTTCAGAACGATAAAGCCCGGCCACACATGCACCGATTGGCCCGGCGGCACACGCCAGCAACCCGGCGTATGATTGGTCGAGCTCGAGGTCACTCTGTCGCTCATGAGCGGATAATGAGATGCTAATGAGCGGAACGTTGAAGGTTTTTGGGATACCGCGGGCGCGATTTTAGCCCGGCCGAAACGTAAATACGCTTAAAACCGTCTCGGAAGCGTAAGCTTTCTTTGGAGGTAACGCGCGCGTAGGTACGCCCTGTAACTTTCGAGCGCATAGCCCGACAGACGCACAGGCGATGACAGACAGAATGACAGACAGAATGACAGAATGACAGATAGACAGACAGATGTACCGATTTATATATATAGATATTTTATATTATTATTTATAGGTAAATAGTAAAAGGTACAGCAATTTGGGAAGCAGAGAGATAGATTAATTGGAGCTTCTCTACAATACAGGCCGAGGAGCTGGAAGATGCAAAACTGAGGTGCTACAGCGCCACCACTGGTAGGTGGGTGTAACTACAGCGTGACAAAAGTGCATAGGTAGCTTCCATTATAAATGTTGACATAGGAATTTTACAATAGAAAAAGTTGACAAGAAAATATACGCAGATATAAGAACTGTGACATATAATGATCACTCTGTGGTGACTCTTGCTGGGAAATACGCATGTATGGGCATTGGGTGAAGACAGAGCGGTTGTTATACCCACCACGAAAAGTTATAGTGCCAGCACTTACTGTCTAGTATCATTGATGAGGACTGACCACTTGAACAAACTACTGGAGAACAGCCAGTGACATGGACCCATATGAGTCCAGAAAAGGTCAGCGCCCTCAAGTATTGTATATACAAAAGAATTGCACAAGTCATAGAATGATACAGCAAAGGAGGAGGCCATTTGGCCCATCATGCCTGTGCCGACTCTGTAAAAGAGCTATCCAATTCATCCCACTCCCCTGCTCTTTTCCCATATTCCTGCAAATTTTTCCTTTTCAAGTATAAACTCCAATTCCCTTTTGAAAGTTACTACTGAATCTGCTTCCACCATCCTTTCAGGCAGCGCATTCCAGATCATAATAACCCATAAATGTGTAAAAACAATTCTCTGTTTCTTTTGCAATTATCTTAAATTTGTGTCCTTTGGTTACTGACCCTCCTGTCAGTGGAAACAGATTCTCCTTATTTACTCCATCAAGACCCTTTATAATTTTGAACGCCTCTATTAAATTCCCCCTCTGCTCTGAGGAGAACAACCCCAGCTTCCCCAGTCTCTCCACATAACTGAAGTCCCTCATCCCTGGTATAATTCTGGCAAATCTCCTCTGCACCATCTCCCAAATCTCTCAAAACTAAGGAGGGAGCACATTGTTGTCTCTCAAACCGATGGACAAATTGCTGTTATATCCTGGTTAATGTTCAAAAAAAATAATGAAGCGAGGAATGGATGAAAACGGGAACAATACATGTATATAATAAATAATTGGAGAGCATCAGTGGGGGTGGGGGGAAATCACATACCGATTGTTTCCATGGTATCCCTCTCTTCTATCAGAAGCTGTGCTCGAGGGATATCAATGTGCATTCTCAGCGTCTGCTGCTGTTTATTCAGCGTATCGGATGTCCTAGTGTTTTTACTTGAAAGAGACAGAAAGAAAAACACTCGTCATTAACTGTTTGTGCCCTCACAAGAGCCCTGTTGTCTGCCGGTACACTCGATAATACTGTAATATTATTTCATTTTATAAGTTTCCTTTGTTTTACGGTTTAGTTCTTTATTAGTTTAGCACCTCTTAAAAAAAAAAGGGGGCACTTTTTTTGGTGTTTGTTTGAGGACGCTGGGGTAACTCAGTGTCTCCTTATGGGTTGTTAGAAAAGGCAGTGCTTCCCTGCAGTTGGACAGTCTGCTCACGCCCAATCTGTGCGGTCTCTTTGCGTGAGACTGGCAATTTAGTGTGAAACAACTGATGGTTGTGCTGTGGGGTCATGTCTAATAGGAGCTGGGTTGTCACCGCCAGAACTCACTTACAGCTTGGATTTTGAAAAAAGGAGACTTTCATCTCAGTGGCGTGGACTGGATTTGAACCAAAGTCTCAGAAAGCACAGGATAAAATGCAAAACATAATGTTTAAGGCCCACTTGATTGGCACTCCAGTCACCACCTTAAAGAATCCCTCCCTCCATCACCGGCACACCGTGGCTGCAGTGTGTACCATCTACAAGATGCACTGCAGCAATTCGCCAAGGCTTGTTCGACAGCACCTCCCAAACCCGCGACCTCTACCACCTATAAGGACAAGGGCAGCAGGCGCATGGGAACACCACCACCTCCAATTTCCCCTCCAAGTCACACACCATCCCGACTTGGAAATATATTGCCTCGCTGTTCCTTCATCATCGCCGGGTCAAAATCCTAGAACTCCCTCCCTAACAGCACTGTGGGAGCACCTTCACCACACGGACTGCAGCGGTTCAAGAAGGTGGCTCACCACCACCTTCTCGAGGGCAATTAGGGCAATAATTGCTGGCCTTGCCAACGATGCCCACATCCCATAAACAGGCAAATAAAACAAAGCAAAACTTGGCCGTGCGGCACAATTCACTCAAATAAATCATCTACATAAATAACATCTTTCAGTTGCAAGCTGTTTGCTATTCATGAAAAACAAAGGGAGATAATTCATGAGAGTCTCCTTGAATTAAAGGAATGGCTTAGTTTACATTATCTACAAATGCTCAACATTACCTCATTGTTAAGTATTTATCCAAAACATGTCTCCCCCAACAGGCACTGGACATAATAATTTTTTTTAAAGTGACCAGAGCAATTGCTTTCGAGACATTTTGAGGCTAGGCTGAAACATATATTTTGTTGCTTAGTCTGGGGCTAGAGGTCTTAACCTGCTCCGTTCACTGAAAACACTGGCCAATAATTTACTGGCAAAATAATGGTGAGGATAATGGCACTCGCTGTAAATGCTACAGGAACTTCAGGCGAGGGCAGATGCGCAATCAAATGTGGAAATCCAAATGTTGCTGTCCGAGCTGAACCGCTCTGCCTTTAGCCTTGTGAAAATGGCATCTCGCTGTCTGGCTCCCCATTGCAATGCATTGAGTGACGTGAGGTTGCTGTATTTTCACGGTAGATATGAACTAAACTCGCCACAGAAAGTTAGAGCTGGTCTGGAGTGATGCAAGCAACCTGTCTTGGAGCCATTTAAGATCCACGCATATTTAATTAAACCTCGATTCTTTTAACGATGTGCTAAGTGTCAATTACTGCCAATGAACCTCTCTGGTACTGAAAATTAACTATTACAAGTGTGGAGTCTCATTCCTTCAGGTTTTAATTGTTGTTGGAGATTTTAAAAATGTAAAATTTAATTTTTTTAAACTTTTCCTTTGACTCTTTTCTCTCTCTCTTAATCCAATTTTTCTTTCCCTCTTTATTTCTCTTTCTGTACCTGATTTGACATTGAATTCACCCACTCTAACTTAAACTTCCTTCCCAGTCCTTGCACTGTTAATGAAGAAAGACTTGCATTTATATAGCACCTTTCACAACTTCAGCATGTCCCAAAGCACTTTACAGCCAATGAAATACTTTTGAAGTGTAGTCGCTGTTGTAATGTAGGGAACGCGGTAGCCAGTTTACGCACAGCAAGCTCCTACAAACAGCAATGTGATAATGACCAGATAATCTGTTTTAGTGATGTTGATTGAGGGATAAATACAGGAAACTTTCGTTTATCTGGAGGTTAAATGTCCGGAAAGCTCTATCCACCGGCAAAATTCAGGAGTCGGTTCAGATAAGTTTTTTTTCTTTTCGTTGCTTTTTTTCTGCAGTCGTGGCTCTGCAAGGTCTAGCTGAAGCTGTTGCTTAGCCACAGAGACGCTTGCAAGCTACGCCGACTGTTTTGAAGCTGTTGCTAAGCAACAGGGTTTGTTGCTTCACACGGAGCTCAGAAGCTCTGTATGTTTTAACGTTAGCGCTGGTTTCTACGGCAGTTTTGATGGGACAGCACCAGCTCGGTCCCGTCTGTGCCGGATACCAGAAAGTTTCCTGTATAGGCTAGGACACCAGGGATAACTCCCCTACTCTTCTTCGAAATAGTGGAATGGAATCTTTTACATCTAGCTGAGAGAGCAGACGGGGCCTTGGTTTAACGTCTCTTCCGAAAGACGGCACCTCAGACAGTGCAGCACTCCCTCAGCACTGCATTGGAGTGTCAGCCTAGATTTTTGTGCTCAAGTCTCTGGAGTGGGACTTGAACCCACAACCTTCTGACTCAGAGGCGAGTGTGCTACCCACTGAGCCACAGCTGTCACAGTTTCACCATTATTTCACAATCTGGTTGGTTAAGGAGATACACAGTTGCTTGCCCTGTTGACTAAGGTCCCAGATGTACGGTTTCCCTCGTTGTGACGTTATCACCTCGCACTTTCAGCAACTTGTCACGCACAAATTTGTAAAAACCTAAGCGTGCAAGGGCAAGTCTAACTAACAGCAGGCGCCATTTGATGCCCTGACACATCAAATTATGGCCCAGTGAGCAGTGGGAGTGGTTACAAGGGAGAGAAGGAGAAACTCTTGCATGTCAAGGATTGTTAGAACATACTCAAAACACTAGCAGAAGCAGGATCCATAATAGGTTTTAAAAGGGAAGTGGATTAATATTTGATAAAGAAAAGTTTAAGAGGGGAATGGAGAAATTCACTAAGTAGATAGTTCTTTCAGAGAGCCAGCACAAGCACAATAGGCTGAATGGTCCACTTTTGTGCCTTAAAGTTCTATGTTTCTATTCTATAATTTGAAAGCAACTTCAGACACTCAGAATTCAAAAGGCCTGCAGCGACTAAAGTAGACTGAAATTCTGCCTCGGATGGTAAGTGTAGTGTATGTACCTTTAAGGGTGTTGTGTATGTAATATGTGTGCTACTTGAACCTATGGACAGGACTGCACTACTTGTAGGGCGTAGTGATACGCAGTACCACTCCTGGCCATAGGGGTATAAATAGCACTGTGGGTACTGATCTCCCCTCAGTTCCCGCCTGTGGGCATGAAGTAAAGACCTATGTGCAGTCCCTACCTCCAACCAGTAAAGACCTGTTTGAGTTATACGTTTAAGTCTTTGTGTTAATTGTTCAATACAATACACATACTTAACACTGGCGACGAGTCGGTTCGAACCCTGCGGCAGTTATTCCACGGCGGCTTCGTCCAAAGACAGGACGTTGAAGAGAGGTTTCAATCCTCAACACCCCACTCAAAACTGAAGGGCAGCAGAAATCCTGACAGCTTCCAGCGACTGGAAGAGACAGGCATTAGGACCCTGAAGCCTCCATAACCTCGTGGGTAAGCCGAGCAGCGTCGGCTGCAAAGACAGGGCTACCGGTGAAACGCGCGAGCGGGTAAGCCAGAGCCCGGGAGGGAGTGAGCAAGAGCCGCGCGAGCGGGTGAGCCAGAGGCCGGGAGCCACTTCGCGATCCAGCGATCGCATCCGCTGATAAGGGCCGCACTCGGGCGATCGCGGCGAAGATAAGGGCCGCACTCGGGGGCTGAAGGGAGGCGGCGTCGGGGGACGGGTGAAGACCGCCAAGCGCGGGAAAACCGCCATTTTGTGGGCGGAGGACGACGGCAAGAGCGGGAAGCCGCCATCTTTGATAACAAGTAAAGAAAAGAAAATCTGAGAAATTGCAAATCTACAATGCCTAAACACGGGAATATTAGCACCTTTGATAGTGACCTCGAAGATTGGGCCATATATGTTGAAAGAGTAAAAAATTATTGTAAGGCCAATAAAATTCGTGACCAAGATAAAGCTCTAACATTATTAAATTTAATGGGTGCGAAGACATACGGGCAATTGAAACACCTGTTATCACCAGATGAACCGGCGGATAAGACGTTCGATGAGATTGTTACTGTCCTGAAAGATCATCTAAACCCCACGCCGCTGATGCTAGCGGAACGATTTAAATTTTACGACAGAAGGCAGCTACAGCATGAAAGCAATGCTGAATATTTGCTGGAATTGCGTAAATTAGCGAAATATTGCCAGTTTGGAACGGGATTGACAGATGCACTACGAGACAAATTTGTGTGTGGTTTATTTAAACAGGATACACAAAAGCGACTGCTCGAGGAGAATGAGCTGACGCTTGAGAAGGCGGTCACTATGGCAGCAGCACACGAAGCCGCAGCGAGAGGCACGGCAGTAATGCAGCTACGGTCACCGGAGCTCAGTGCACACAAATTGGGTGTGAGTTCTGGCAAATGTTATCGTTGTGGAAAGACAACGCATGATCAGAACCAGTGTTGGTTTAAAAACCAAGAATGTAGAACTTGTGGTAGGCTTGGACATATAGCTAGAGTATGCAGGTCAGGGAAGAAGACCAGCAACAAGAAGTCACCGCAAGGAAAATATGCAAAGGTACACAAGGTGACCGAACAGGAGTCCGATTCAGACGCTAGCAGTAATGAACTGGCTAGCTTAAGCTGTAATGAACTGGCTAGCTTAAGAGTACTCAACGCTGGTAAGGGTGCAGACCTCCAGACAATTTGGGTCACTCTTCAGATAGAAGGAGTCCAAGTAAAACTGGAATTGGACACTGGATCGGCATTGACGGTCATAAATAAGAAAGATTACGGAAAGTTATTCCAACATATTCCCCTACAGGATACGGGGATTATATTGAAAACATACACGGGGCAAAGAGTGTACCCCATCGGGAAAATAGAGGTTGCAGTGGTCCACAAGGGCGAAGACAGTCAAATAATGGACTTATATGTGATATCTGAAGGAGGTCCTCCACTACTAGGATGGGAGTGGATTAGGAAAATGAATATGGACTGGCATTTCCTACAAACAATAACGAGTGAGAACTCGGTGAAGATAGTCGGCCCAGACTCTGGAACGGATGATGGTAAGCCCAACTCAGGTGCAAAAGACAAAGTTTCAGCACAGAATTCCACTGAGCAACAACAACATAGTTTAACTGTGGATTCTGAGTCTGGCAAGTCTACTGATGTGCCCATTTCTGAGGGACACCGGGCTCGAACTCAACTCCATTTCAAACTACAACAGCAATTAGAACAAATGCTTCGCTGTTTTGAGCAAGAGTTGAATGCAACGAAAGAGTTCTTTGATATAGAGTTGGAGAATCTGGAAAGACAACAGAAGCAGCTGAGGGAGAAAATGGAGCAGGAGCACACAAAACGTCTGATGTCAGAGGAGTTAACGGTCAGCCAACTCCTGCATATGCTGAAGGACAGGACTCTGAAATGGGAAAAACTTGAACACGAACTTCAATATTCAAACGAAAGGGGTTCGGAGCTCTCAAAGGTTATTGGAAGAGCTGAGGTGGCAACACAGACTGAGATGACTGCAACAGAGCAGCCCTTGGATGCCAAAAGTACGCTGACTCACATCAACGTAGAACAACAGACCGCTGAAACAGCTGCTCCAGTAGAGGGATTGAATAGTCCGATCAATCAATCTCCAAAGGAAGTTGAAGTAGTAAAATCTCAAATGAGGTCATTAGTAAACGACTTGCTGAAAGCCCAGAAAAAGCTGGATGAAGAGGTACGCATGAAGAAGTCTCTTCAGGAAAGATGTCTGGACTTGGAACAAAAGCTGGCTAACGCCCAGCTGGGTATGGAGGAAATAGAAGACCCTCTCGCTGGCCTAGATCAGGACGACACCGAATATTACTATGTCCTGTCCTGCCCAACTTGTAACTTTGACTCCCACCATACAGAAATCATGGAGGAGCACCGAAAGTCTACGGAACATCGGGAGAAGGTGGCTCTACTACGGAAAAAGGAGGAAGAGAAGGAGGAACTGCGCATGCAGCTGGCAGCTGACAGTGGAGCCCAGAGAGTCTCCAAGAAGCAGAAAAGGAAAAGTCGAAACAGAAGATGACCCATCTGAACCATTATTACCTCTACCAGATCACACACGTGGTCCCTCCGAACGGAGCCAATTCAGTTCGGAAGTTCAAACTGTTAAATCCATGGAAGGACTATTGAATGAGTCACTCCAGCAACGTGAACCGACTACACCACAGAGATTGAATCTGTGAACTGTTTTCCGCAGAGACTGAATCTGTGATCTGTTTTGACATGAAGTTATCTATGTATCTATGTTATTCTGTTATGTAAACCTGAAGTTATATATGTATATATGTTATTACGTTATGTTAAATGGGGAGATGACTGTAAAGCTAAGAAGGGAGGAATGTTGTGTATGTAATATGTGTGCTACTTGAACCTATGGACAGGACTGCACTACTTGTAGGGCGTAGTGATACGCAGTACCACTCCTGGCCATAGGGGTATAAATAGCACTGTGGGTACTGATCTCCCCTCAGTTCCCGCCTGTGGGCATGAAGTAAAGACCTATGTGCAGTCCCTACCTCCAACCAGTAAAGACCTGTTTGAGTTATACGTTTAAGTCTTTGTGTTAATTGTTCAATACAATACACATACTTAACAAAGGGGAGAACTACTTTTTACAGCTCCTGTATACTGTAGTACCGGCAATGACCACACCTGTATATAAACCCTGAGTAGGGAGCTGTACAGTTAGTTTTAGAGTAACCCTCATCCAGTAAACACCTGTTGATTGTTCCCTGCAGTCTCTTGTCTAATTATTGAAGGACACACAACATCAAGATACACGGATCTAACATTAAGTTTCCTCTTTTCGCTATCAGCACTGAAATTTATGGGGAAGCTAGAAAAGTGCATAAGGGCGAAAAGAATAGAAGGGTATGCTGATGGGGGGGGGGGAGATGAATTAAGGTGGGAGGAGGCTTTTGTGGAGCTTAAACCAGCATAGACCAGATGGGCCAAATGGCCTGTTTCTGTGCTGTAAAATCAATGTAGTTATTCTATGTAAATAAAGAATGCATTTCACAGCAAGCAGGAAAGAGGAAATTATCGCTCCAGGGATATTAAATTGACCCTGTCTAGAACAGCCAATTCATAGGGAGCGATTTTCATCTGCGGGCCGCCGGTCCCTCACCTGAACAACTATTGACCCGCAATTGATAATCGGGGAGGCGGGGGGGGGGGCAACTCGGCCACCCCATGAGTGCCCAAGGCCTGCCTGATCCAAATTCTAAGGATGCTCAGCAAATGGTGAGCAGCCTGTCGACCTGAAGCTGACTGGAGGCTGCTTAAACATGCTTATTGGGGGGTCCGGCGCCCGTTGTAGGACCCCAGTGGCAATTTTCAGGCACAAATGGGCAGAACAGGTGCTGTGCATGCTCCACCCAATTCAACCAGGTGGTGAATGACCTACAACAACAACAACTTGCATTTATATGGCACCTTAAACGTAGTAAAACGTCCCAAGGTGCTTCACAGGAGTATTAAAAGACGAAAAATTTGACACCGAGCCACATAAGGAGAAATTAGGGCAGGTGACCAAAAGCTTGGTCAAAGAGGTAGGTTTTAAGGAGCGTCTTAAAGGAGGAAAGAGAGGTAGAGAGGCGGAGAGGTTTAGGCAGGGAATTCCAGAGCTTAGGGCCTAGGCAACTGAAGGCACGGCCACCAATGGTTGAGAGATTATAATCAGGGATGCTCAAGAGGGCAGAATTAGAGGAGCGCAGATATCTCGGGGGTTTAACCAGCAGTCCTTAAAGAGACCGCTGCAGACCTCTCCCAAAGCAGCCCAGGAAACTCCTACTGGTTCCCCCGCTCACCACAGCACAAACGGGCGGACGGAGAGTCCATTCCGCTGCGATTGCGCCCGTTTCAGGCACGACTTTAAAACTGCCCTCATGGCATTGATTCTCCCTTTAAACACTGGCACATAACTCGGGCTAAAACAGGAGTCGCCTTTGACCTTCTACATGAACCACACAAATACCGGAAAATCATAGTGCATTACCTCATCAGCATCTCAGCCAGACTTTTGGCATCTGCAAGAGAAGATGATAATCGTTATTGTGTCTGCCTCAAACTGTTTTAAAAAATAACCTTGAGATGGTACAATGGTGGGCGTGCTATACCGTGTGACAGCTTAACTTGGCATCAAAAAATGCAAACTATCCCTCATCAGATGGAAGGAGTCAAGGGTGGTGAGATTTTGCAAATGGGCAGTCAAGGGAGAGTTTGGCTTTATTCCTTAAACCTATATTATCCAATGAGCCTTGTTAAATGTTTCTAACCCCTCAGTCTCTTCAGGCGCTGCTCTCTCCGCCGCCTTCGAACAACCAGGAGCAGGGCAAAGAGGAGCAGGGCAGCTAGCAGAATGCAGGAGATCGTCACCAGCATCTTCAGTTCCTCATTGGTTGCCATTCCCTCCTCGGTCTGGACCACTGATTTAATCAGTGGCGGAATTGTACCTGCGTAGTTAAAGACACAATGTTATTTATTCGCTGTGTGTTGTGTGTTAGGGCTTTTTTGTCCTTAAACAGAGCAATTTCGAATCCACGCAGTCAAATAATAGTTCCATTTACTCAGCGCCAATGTTCTCTCTAAGCTGCACGGCCACGCGGTAATGGGAAAGGTCCCGTGCAGGCCGCTCACTGGCTTCTCCATTGTAAACACCGCGCAGCAGTGAAAATTTAAAGGACTGCGCACTATAAAAAACCAGTCCAGAACAAGGGGGTGCGTAACCTTATAATTAGGGCCAGGCCGTTCAGGGATGTTATCAAGAAGCATTTCTTCACACAAATGGGGTAGTGGAAATCTGGAACTTTCTCCTCCAAAAAGCTGCTGAGGCTGGGGACGGGGGGGGGGGGGGTGGTCAATTGAAAATTTCAAGGCTGAGATTGCTGGATTTTTGTTAGGTAAGGGTTACGGAACCAAGGCGGGTAGATGGAGTTAAGGTACAGATCAACCATGGTGTAATTGAATGGCGGATCAGGCTCAAGGGGCTGAATGGCCTACTCCTGGTCCTCTGTTCATATGGTACGTTGCTATGTAGGCAATAGTTATTCTGTGCCAGCAGTGTCCTAGTTACAGTAATGAGATGCAGTTAATTTGTTTTGTTTTTAGTTGTACTGATTGAGGGAGGAATGTTAACCAGGACACTGGGAGAAGTCGCAAGGATAAATTTCACCAATCCCATGATCGTAGCAGGGATGCCATACAAAGGTAGTACGGATCAGAAATAGGGCTGCACCACTTTATCCTGGTTTCTCCAACACTCGCTCCCTTCAAGCCATGCTCCCCGCCTGGATCATGGGACTGGTGGATTTTCCCTCCTGCTCTAAAAAGTGCCGTGGGATCTTTAATGTTCACTTGTGCAGGTAGATCGGTCTTTGGGTTAAACATCTCACCCAAAGGACGGCACCCCCAACAATATAGCACTTTAGCAGTACTGCACGGCCATATCAGCCTGGACTGTTGGATACAGAAAACGTTACCAGTCCCCCTCAGAAGGGCTGAAACCCTTTTTGTAATGTTAAAGTCATCATTTTCTCACATATTGCGACAGTGGTGTAAACAAGACTCATTGGGGGAAAAATTCAGTTGGTTGCGCCTCCTGTTAGCGCCTTAAGAGGGCGCCAATTGGGGCGCAAAGCAACTAGCTCCCAGGCGCGGCGATGTTTGCGCCGCTCGCGAAATTAACTAGACATTTTGCGGCGGCGCTAAACACTTCCGCCATGATCACCTGCGCCGGAAAATTGTGACGTCATTCGAGTGCGCAACGCCCTGTTAGCGCCCCGGACTGGATATTGAGTGGCGCCCCCTGCCTTACCGCCTGCCGCTAGCAACAACAGGTTGAGGGGAGCGTTATGCTGTCAGAAAGGGACTGGGGGAGCGCTATTTAAAGGCGACCGCTTCCTGCCTTTTTTTGTCGGTGACATTTTTGCACCACGCATTCTGAGAGAGAGAGAGAGAGACTTCTGGAGAGATTCAATGCTGTGTGAAGGAGTTTTGGGTACTGAGCAGCACTTTGCAGGTTGGTTTTGATTTGCCCTTCCTTGCTTCGCCAGCACTCTGAGGTAGCGCTTCACTCCTTGGCGTTTGCGCCTTAAGACAGTTATGAAGTGCCTGATTTAGCGCTCCAATCACCTCCAGGGGCGATAAAAACCAAGTTTGCTGTCGGAGGCGATAATTAGCGCCAGGCGCTAAACTTTGCGCACGGCCGATAATGGCGCCCCAAACGGGGCGATACTGAATTTTTCCCCCATTGATATGATGGCTCGGAGATCATTGGGGTGTAAGTTCACCTTGGGCGGAAGGGCAAAACGAGTGGTTAGCGAATCGGCATTGAAGTCAATGGAAGAGAGAATCGGGCGTTGTGTAAAAGGGGCTGCCGATTCGCTAGCGCCTGCTTTGCATTGCTGCACATTTATACCCTAATGATCTTTGAGAAGTCATTTTTGGGGGGAAATTTTTAAATGACATATGTGGCGATCACATATATGAAAGTCCATGGTAATCTAGCACTGGCAGTACCTTTTTGACATTTTTATAACATTTTGTTATTTAATTTATTCATATATACTTGCAAAATGGAGACAAATCTCCGATATGTGTGCGGGTGTCTCAAATAATGTAATAATGAGAGATGAATGAGGCTTAATGATTTAGAGGCTGAATTAAACCGTATCCTCAAGTGCAAAGGCTCATGTTCAGTACTTAAGGAGCATTGTAAGTGTGTTGGCATTTAAGATGGTTTCGTTTCAGTTGTAGTCACCATAGTAACACAAGCTAACTAACAGTATTTAAGTTCTGGGTAGGGATTAAAGGAATCTTGCCGTCAAAAGGACTTGAAAAGTCGAGTTTAAATCCTCTCGTTCCTGTACTGAATGTTGTTCATTTGAAGGAATGGTGTTCCTGCTTATCTGCATTTGCTGCGTTTGTTATTTTCAGTTTAATAAATGCAGCACGTGTAACATCTATGGGCCGTGCTATTGACCTGTAATTTACAGAGCATGTGTTATTGCTGTGCAAATTACACAGGGTATTTTATGAATTCAGGTCTGCCGATGATGCCTTCTCGTGCGGTATCAGTCACTCCCGTAAGTGGTCTGAGCATCTTACTTTTATGGAAGTTGACTCACACTGTCCTGCATCTACTTGTTTGATAGCAGGATTCAGAGTGCAACGACAGTATCCTCTTGTAACCTGAACCAGATATTCATGTCTTTCACACTTGTGCTTCTGAAGGTGGACTGAGTAAACTTAAGGCCTGATCTGAATCGATAAGTTATTTTATTTCTCAGTCAGATGAACATATAGAGCATCAGTTATGACCAGACTCATTTAATTCAAGCAGAACAGTTTACCTTTGCGTAATAATACAAAATAAGGAACATGGTCCACAAGCCCACATCAGTGGGTTGTCTTACTTGACGTGGCTTCTAACTGTCCTTAGCATTTCTAACCTCTTTGCCTCAGTGAAAGACCTCGCAGCCTTCCCTTCAACAGACATGAATGCCCTTTCAGCCTCAGTGTTTCAAAATACCTCTCTCTGCCAGCCTGTGTTCCAAGAATGAAAGGACTTTCCAACACAATGGGTGTGAGATGCCTTAACAATTACCCAGACAAGTTAACTAATTGGTTATTGTTTAATAACCAATTAAACAGCTGCCATTTAGCATGAGAACCAACTTTCCTCGAGGGTGCTTTTTAAAAAAATAGTGAGTGTACAATTTGCTTTAAAATAATTAAAACTAAAGCCCTGATTTTAACTCCGGGTATGAGTGTGGCATGGGTGGGGGGCTGTGAGCGTGAAGCTCGGATGGTGGTGTCAGCATGAGGCAGATTCAGGCCATTTTAATTCCTGATCATTTAAAAAATCGGACACCCGCCCAAAGCCGGCGAAAATGATGTGATGGCAGGAGCGGGAAATCGTGCGGCTGCAGATCACCACCGGGGACCCAAGGAGACGGTCCCCGGCATAAAGTAAGTGTTGATAAGAGGGGGCATGAAGCAATCACGGTCATGGGAAGGGGAAGGGAAGTTCGGGGCACGGGAAGGCCAAAGGATTCCTTGCGGTGTCCGACTACCCTGTAAATTACGTGAAGAATGTGGTGGGCCTGTGGGGCATTCTATTGTCCTGTGATTTACATATGGCACGCTATTGCCCAGTAATATCAACAGGGGGTGTGATTACTCTGTAAAATGTATGTGGGGGCGGGGCGGAGGGGGGATGCACTTTCTTGGCACTGCTCCTGCTCTGCTAGGAGTGCAGCTCATATCTGGTCTGTGCGTGTAAATGGAGTTTCCGACGGTGGGAAAGTAAGCTGTGAGCAGGACGCAAAGAGGCTGCAAAGGGATATAGAAAGGTTAAGTGAGTGGGCAAGAACATGGCAGATGGAATAAAATGTGGAGAAGTGTGAAGTTATCCACTTTGGTAGGAATAATAGAAAAACAGAGTATTTTTTAAATGGTGAGAGATTGGGAGACATTGATATTCAGAGGGACCTGGGTGTCCTTGTACACGAATCACTGAAAGTTAACATGCAGGTACAGCAAGCAATTAGGAAAGCAAATGGTATGTTGGCCTTTATTACAAGAGGATTTGTGTATAAGAGTCAAGAAATAACTTGGAGCATGATCCGCCTTGGTGAGAACACACCTGGGAGTACTGTGTACAGTTTTAGTTTCCTTACCCTGGGAAGGATATACTTGCCATAGAGGGAGTGCCATGAAGGTTCACTAGACTGATTCCTGGGATGGGGGGGGATTGTCCTATGAGGAGAGAGTGAGTAGACTAAGCCTATATTCCCTAGTGTTTGGAATAATGAGAGGTGATCCCATTGAAACATACAAAATTCTTACAGGGCTTGACAGGGTAGATGCAGGGAGGATGTTTCCCCTGGCTGGGGAGTCTAGAACCAGGGGTCACAATCTCAGAATAAGGGGTCGGCCATTTAGGACTGAGATGAGGAGAAATTTCTTCACTCAGAACGGGGTAAATCTTTGGAATTCTCTACCACAGAGGGCTGTGGAGGCTCAGTCGTTGAGTATATTCAACACAGAGATCGATAGATATTTGAATATTAAGGGAATCAAGGGATATGGGGATAGTGCGGGAAGGTGGAGATGAGGTAGAAGATCAGCTTCGATCTTATTGAATGGCGGAGCAGGCTCGAGGGGCTGAATACCTATCTCCTGCTCCTATTTCTTATGTTCTGCTGCACTTTTGACGAAGTAACAGCGCTGGAACGAGAGTAGCTCTGTGGAAATTCCCAGCCATGGTGAGTTAGTTCCCTGTAATATATAGGGTGAGTTATTGCCATGTAATATATAAGGGTGTGCTCACTGTAGTGATCATGTGCCATGATCTGGACAGGCTCCTTTCATTCTCAGCAAGGCTTGTATGTCTACTCGTTTTTACTGCACTTCTATGACAGCGACAACAGGTTTAAATTAGGATTTCAATATTTATGCAGTGCCAAAAGGAACAGATTTCTAGTCCCGTGGAGCGAGGAATCCGTGTCAACATCAGTGCTACTGCCAAGATTTCTCGTGTTAATAAAAAATGATTCTTCACAGGAAAAAAAAGCACTGTTGTCGTAGAGTGCGCTGGCTGTAATCCAAGGCAGTTTAAATACTATAATAAATACTTCTCTTCATGCCTAACGGCACATGAGACAACCCATTCCTTCCACCAGTTTTACATCTAGCGGATCATGTTCGAGGTTATTTCCTAATGAAGTCCCTTTATTACAGGGACAGGTCGTTAGCCTGATTTACACCTCCCTGCCAGAAGAAGTGGATCGATGCAATGGGGTGGGGTGTGGTGGGCAGTCACCACTCCTTTCCCATCGGAAGGAAGTACCTCGCTGGAGTTCGACCCGGAGCTCTCATCTCCGCTCGCTGTCTGGAGTGGGGCTCAAACCCATAGCCTCTCAAAAATCTGTTGCGTTTGGGGCAATTGAAAAATTTGAAAACTGAGTTCGATAGATTTTTGTTGGGTAAGGGTATCAAGAGATATGGAGCATCAGAACATAAGAAATAGGAGCAGGAGTAGGCCATTCGGCCCTTCGAGCCTGCTCCGCCATTCAATAAGATCATGGCTCATCTGATCCTGGCCTCAACTCCACTTTCCTGTCCGCTTCCCTGTTTTTCAAAAATCTGTCTATCTCGGCCTTGAATATATTCCATAACCCAGCCTCCACAGCTCTCTGGGGTAGAGAATTCCAAAGATTCACGACCCTCTGAGAGAAGAAATTCCTCCTCATCTCAGTCTTAAATGGGCGACCCCTTATCCTGAAACTGTGCCCCCTAGTTCTAGATTCCTCCATGAGGGGAAACATCCTCTCTGCATCTACCCTGTCAAGCCCCCTCAGAATCTTTTATGTTTCAATAAGATCCCCTCTCATTCTTCTAAACTCCAATGAGTATAGGCCCAACCTGCTCAACCTTACCTCATAAGACAACCCCTTCAACTCAGGAATCAACCTAGTGAACCTTCTCTGAACTGCCTCCAATGGAAGTATATCCCTCCTTAAATAAGGAAACCAAAACTGTACGCAGTACTCCAGGTGTGGTCTCACCAGCACCCTGTACAGTTGTAGCAGGACTTCCCACTTTTATACTCCACCCCCCTTGCAATAAAGGCCAACATTCCATTTGCCTTCCTAATTACTTGCTGTACCTGCATGCTAACTTTTTGTGTTTCATGTACGAGGACACCCAGATCCCTCTGTACCGCAGCATTCTGTAGTCTCTCTCCAGTTAAGTAATATTTTGCTTTTTTATTTTTCCTACCAAATTGGATAACCTCACATTTTCCCACATTATACTCCATCTGCCAAATTTTTGCCCACTCACGTAGCCTATCTATATCCCTTTGGAGATTCTCTGGCTGGAATTTTGCCGGCGCTCAGAGGGCGGGATTGGAGGCGGGTCAGAGGTTAAATTCGCAATGATTGCCGGCAGGTTCGGAACCCGCCGTGATCCCACCTCCACGCATATTTCCCGACTGTCGGGTCTCCGATGTACTTTCACAGAGTTTTTGGATTTTCCAGCTTCTGGGTCGGGTTTCACGACGTTCCGACAATACGCCAGGTAAGTGAGGCGTGAACACCAGCGAGCTGGAGACTTCACAGCTACAACTGCAGTGTAAAAGCTGCGCTCTCAAATCTGGTCATTTAGAAATCTGTGAGGTTGCTGATTGAATAATTTGCGGGGCATATTCTGTGTTTAGGCCGCAAGTACGTGTTGTGCACTATAGATCCACTGTAACCTGCATTGCTGGATTTTAAAGGCACACTTACCCTAAACTGTGGCACCTCAACTTGTCAGCACACAGATGGCAACGATGCCAAACCTTCGTTCAGCATCAATTTATTACAATATTGGCAAAGAACAGAAACTTTGCAAATAAATCTATCATAACACCCAAGTGAGAACCCTTGCGATTATTAACGTGACATCTTCCACAAGAGCATGGAGGGAGTCCTCATCGAAGCAGCCTTAGGTTTTTGCACTGCCATACCTGCAGCAGCCAGCACTTCAAGGAACAAAACGGAAATGAATCTGCAGAGCCCCTTTAAATAATCAGTCCAACATCGCTTCATCGGACGCGAGCAATTGACCCGCTCCCAGCAATTGCCTTGGAGAACCCGCACGTCGGCCTTAACGAGGCCAATCAATGGAAAATTTCTACTGCAGGGTGGCGGGAACCGGGAGCGGGTCCGGAACCCACCGAACAGCGGACCTGTCACCATCCCGCCTCCAGGTGCAAATTCGCGGCCTTTGTGTCCTCCTCACAATTTGCTTTCCCACCTATCTTTGTATCGTCAGCAAATTTAGCTACAGTACACTTGGTCCCTTCATCCAAGTCATTGATAGAGATTGTAAATAGTTGAGGCCCCAGCACTGATCCCTGTGGCACCCCACTAGTTACAGTTTGCCAACCTGAAAATGATCCATTTATCCCGACTCTATGTTTTCTGTTAGTTAGCCAATCCTCTATCCATGCTAATATATTATCTCCAACACCAAGAGCTCTTATCTTGTGCAGTAACCTTTTATGTGGCACCTTATCGAATACCTTTTGGAAATCCAAATACACTACATCTACTGGTTCCCCTTTATCCACCCTGCTCATTATATCCTCAAAGAACTCTAATAAATTTGTCAAACACGATTTCCCTTTCATAAAACCATGTTGACTCTGCTTGATTGTCTTATGATTTTCTAAATGTCCTGCTATTACCTCCTTAATAATGGATTCCATCATTTTCCCAATGATAGATGTTAGGCTAACTGGTCTACAGTTTCCTACTTTCTGTCTCCCTCCTTTCTTGATTATGGGCGTTACATTTGCAGTTTTCCAATCCGCTGGGACCTTACCAGAGTCTAGGGAATTTTGGAAGATTACAACCAACGCATCCACTATCTCTGCAGTCACTTCTTTTAAGACCCTAGGATGCAGGCCATCAGGTCCAGGGGACTTGTCAGCCTTTAGTCCCATTAGTTTGCCTAGTACTTTTTCTCTAGTGGTAGTGATTGTTTTAAGTTCCTCCCTCCCTTTTGCCCCTTGATTTTCCACTATTATTGGGATGCTTTTAGTGTCTTCTACCATGAAGACAGGTACAAAATATTTGTTCAAAGTCTCTGCTATTTCCTTGTTTCCCATTATTAATTCCCCAGTCTTATCCTCTAAGGGACCAACATTTACTTTAGCTACTCTCTTCCTTTTTATATACCTGTCGAACCTCTTACTGTCAGTTTTTATATTTCTTGCTGGTTTACTCTCATAATCTATTTCCTCCCTCTTTATTATTTTTTTAGTCATCCTTTGCAATTTTCTAAAAATTTCCCAATCTTCTGGCCTACCACTAATCTTCACAACATTGTATGCCTTTTCTTTCAATTTGATACCCTCCTTAACTTCCTTAGTAAGCCACGGATGGTTCATCCTTCTCATAGAGTTTTCTTTCTCGTTGGAATATATTTTTGTTGAGAGTTATGAAAGGGCAGCTAAATGAAGCTGAGGTACAGATCAGTCATGAATGAACTGAATGGCAGAACAGGCTCGATGGGGCTGAATGGTCCACTCCTGTGTTCCTATTCTCATAAACGTGTGACCCGTTGAGCCAAGGTTCACTCCGTGGATACTTCTAATCTTCGCTTAGTTATTTGGTTAAACTTTTGTGAAAGCTTGCCCAATAGATCAGCGGATAAATTCAGCATGCAGTGTGGTACTGGGCCATACAGAGCAGGAAGATTGCAGGTTTGGTTGCAGTCTGCAATGTACACAGACTGTACTACTGATCTAAGATACACTCTAGGGGTGGAGCAATTCGGTTGCGCCCCAAAAAAGTTAGCACCCCTGTGCTGTAAGTTGAGTGGTAGCGCCCCAAGCAGGAGATGGGCGCGCTACTGGAAGAGCTGCCCCTCCTTCGTGGGGCGCTATCATGGAAGGGTGGCACAAGAGTGTACGTTGAGTGGGGAAAGGGGGATGGAATTTGGGGTAGGGCTTCATGATGCCAGTTCTCCTCCCCTTTCTCCCCATGAGCAAAAGTTCTGAAGGGGCGGGTGGGCACTTCTTCCATCCTGACGTTGCTGAAAGTGGCGGGACTGGCAGAATGATGGCACCCACCGGAAATTCCTGCCAGTTCTGCCTTTCTTGCAGACAATGGCAAGCACTACCTGCATTGTGCCGGCGTCATTCGGAAATCACACGGAAGTGGGGCCCCCAGTGGCCTTACCGATTTACAGAGCCATCGACTGCCGTTGGGAAAGTAGTAATAGCGAATTTCCAACCTCCTGTTGGAAGAGTTGGCACTGCCAATGGTGTGGTAAAGTGCCCATCTGAAATGACTGGTGTTCCCCCCCGCCCCCCTCCCTCACAGGTCAAACACCCAGGGACAGGGAGTGCTGTATATTGCACGGGTGCCTAACCCCTTTATGCTAAAGACCCTGTGCCCAGGATATGGGATGGGGTGGGGTGGGTGGGGGGGGGGGTGCGGGTGGCATTTCTAGACTAGTATGGCTGGGCACGAGGAGATTTTCCAGTCATCAAGCTCTACAACATAATAACTCTAGCGGTGTCTGCTCAATATGCACCGATGATTAATTATAAATTGGACGGGGTCTATTGGAGAAACATTTTGTCTGCTGTAGCAAGGAAGCCATGAATTTAAATGAAATATGAGGCAGCAGGACATTTGCACTGTAATAATATGAAGCAACTGAGTTATAGAGTCAATCTTTATTTCATTTAAAAAAAAAATTCTTTGGGGTATTTTCTCCTCCAATCTTATGTATTTTTAAAAAGGCAGCGCTAATTTATGGCAGGTGCCTCCCTGGGCTGTGAGTCGCACCACACAGTGAAAAGAAAGAACGATAGACTTGGATATATAGCGCCTTTAATGACCTTAGGACGTCCCAAAGCGCTTTACAGTCGATGAAGTATTTTTTGAAGTGTAGTCACTGTTGTAATGTAGGAAACGCGGCAGTCAATTTGCGCACAGCAAGCTCCCACAAACAGCAATGTGATAATGCCCAGTGGATAACAAACAAGAAAAGGTCCAGTGACATGCAGTTTACTGTGCAGCCATTTTCAATTCATCACATACAGCTAGTTACGTATATGAACACTGAGCTTTCTGTACTCAACTGTAGATAAGGAGTTATACCAATGTCAATACACCTCCCTGCTCAAAATAAAATAAAGCTTTAAATTCATTAAAGGCAAAGAAAAAAACCTATATCAATTGTGAAGTCCAACAGTTCCAGTATTAAAAAGAAAAACTTGCATTTCTATAGCACCTTTCACGACCACCAGATGTCCCAAAGCGCTTTACAGCCAATGAAGTACTTTTTGAAGTGTAGTCACTGTTGTAATGCAGGAAACACGGCAGCCAATTTGTGCACAGCGAGCTCCCACAAACAGCAATGTGATAATGACCAGATAATCTGTTTTGTTATGTCGATTGAAGGATAAATATTGGCCAGGACACCAGGGAGAACTCCCCTGCTCTTCTTCGAAATAGTGCCATGGAATCTTTAATGCCCACCTGAGAGGGCAGACAGGGCCTCGGTTTAACGTCTCATTCGAAGGACGGCACCTCCGACAGTGCAGCGGAACACTCAATACTGCACTGGGAGTGTCAGCCTAGATTAGTTTTTGTGCTCAAGTCCCTGGAGTGGGACTGTAAACCCACAACCTTCTGACTCAGAGGCGAGGCTGCTATCAAACTGAGCCACAGCTGACACTATTGCGACAAAGTCACTGATAAATAAAATTGTTGTTATTGTAATGTATGTACCTTTAAGGGGGGAACTACTTTTTACAGCTCATGTATACTGTAGTACCGGCAGTGACCACACCTGTATATAACGCTGAGTAGTAATCTGTACAGATCAGTTGCAGTCTGAGCCACGTTGAGTAAACACCTATTGTACCGTTCTCCGCAGTCTGTGTCTTCTTATACACGGACGTAACAGTTATCTTGTCAATTCCACTAGAATAGGAATGTAGGAACCGAGCAGGCCATTCAATTAGACCAGATCATCTGTTTTAATGATGTTGGTAGCAGGATAAATGGTGACCAGGACACCGGGGAGAATTTTCCAGTTCTTTTTCAATGATGTAAAAGGGAAGACAAGTAGGCCTGGCTCTACCACACAGGTCCTACTGAGCTGATTATGCTTAAAGAAGGGGAAATTGTCACAACATGGCCAGCAGCGAAAGGGAAATTATGTCAGCACAGGCGCAATGGCAAGTGTCAATCAGATTGTACAATGTAAGAAATGCAGATGGGAATGTCTTTAGGAGACCTGGAGAGAGGTGAAAAATAAACAGAACCATCTTTGTGGAGATATTTCATAATTTGCACTCTCAAGTAGAAGTGGAGCTATGCAGTAAACCCACAATAAATCTCACAGCTCCAATAGAGGGCAGCAGAAGAAAAGACCGAGGACAGTCACCAACACGGCACAACTGGAATCTCTGATGGCAAGGCCTCTCATCAACAGTATGATGTAACAAGCCCCACTACCCACTCTGAGTGAGAGGGTCAGAATTTTCTGAGGTCGACAGCTTTTTATTCGGTCAGGGTATCAAGGGATATGGAGCAAAGGTGGGAAAATGGGGTTGAGGTACAGATCAGCCACGATCTAACTGAATCGCTCGACAGCTGACTTGCCTACTCCTGTTCCTACCTTCCTACCCTAGGGCAAAGACCACATAACAACAATTTTATTTATCAGTGACTTTGGGGGTGATTTTGTGACTGGGGCAGGTTGGAGGCGGGACTGCTGCTTGTCGGGTGTGATGAAATATATGCCTTCATCAGCCCCTGTGTTTTACCTGCTTTGTATTGTGTGTACCGCCCCCTTTTTCCTATTGTGTGTATTGGCTACGCCACTGTCTTTTGTCATATAAAGGTCTCAAGAGCTGTATGAGTCATTCTATCAGACGAACCCGATGTGTAAAGACCTGCAATGTTCTTAGTGATTAAAAGCCTTTAGTTGAATCCATTAAACTCCTTGTCTTTGAGTTATCGATGGCACATCAATTTTAATCACTAAAACACCAAGATGGATCGACTCCTGAAACCAGAGCGCTTGGATCTGGACCCCCATGCCTCAGACGCAGCCACACAGTTCGGACACTGGTTCCAATGCTTCGAATTTTTCATTGCAAACTCATCCACCGCCATAGCAGCCGCAACCGCCACTGGAGACGTGAAACTGGGAATCCTGCGAAACTGGGTGAGCCATCGGGTCTCCCCTCTCATCCAAGATGCCACCAGCTACGGGGATGCCTGCACCATTCTGAAGGCCCACTACGTGCGGCCAATAAACGAGGTGTACGCCAGGCATCTTCTGACTACTCGCACGCAGCGGCATGGTGAGTCACTAGAGGACTTTATGCTAAGCCTAAAAGTACTGGGCAGAGACTGTAACTGTAAGGCCGTGTCTGCCATCGTGTACATGGAGGAGCTGATCCAAGACTCCTTTATTGCGGGCCTCAGTTCAAATTACATTCGGCAGAAACTGTTTGAAAAGGAGGGACTGGACTTAAAACAGGCTATGAGTATAGCGCGATCGCTGGATATGGCCCAGAGGAACTTTGAATCCTGTTCCTCAGGCCACGCGGCCCACTCCGCCTCGTGCGCGCCGTGGGGGCCGCCATCTTGGAAGCCATCTTCACCTCCCAGGTCTCAGGCCAGCCCAGCACCATCGGAGCCCCAGCCCCCACCCAGGAGCCCCACTACTGCCGCGATGCATCAGGGCCCGAAATGCTACTTCTGCGGCCAGGACAAACACTCCAGGCATCTGTGCCCAGCGAAGGGCACCACCTGTTTTAAATGCGGGAAGAAAGGACATTTCAGCAAAGTCTGCAGAGGGAACCCCGCCTCCAACTCCACCACCGCCACGTGCGCGCCGTGGGGGCGGCCATCTTGGACGCCATCTTGTCCACCCTCATGGAATCCACCATCTTGCCCCGACTACACGGACCTCCAGGACCCACTGGTGGCCTCGATCACAGTGGATCAATCCAGGCCGCATCCGTTGTCTAAATCGATGATGGACATAGAGGTAAACGGGAACACGGTTAAATGCTTGATTGACTGCGGGAGCACCGAAAGCTTTATTCATCCTAGCCTGGTAAAACGACTTTCACTAACGATAGTCCCCACACAGGGCAAAATCACCATGGCTGATAAGACTCATACCTCAAAAATTACAGGTTTCTGCGCGGTTATGTTGTCGGTAAAAGGCACTGATTACAGAGATTTTAAACTCTTGATAATGCCAGATCTCTGTGTGAGCGTGATCTTGGGTCTGGACTTCCAATGCCACCACCAAAGTATCACGCTTACCTACGGTGGGTCCCAGCCGCCCCTCACAGTGTGCGGTCTGGCTACCCTGAAGGTCAAGCCGCCCTCTCTGTTCGCCAACCTCGCACCCAACTGCCGACCCATAGCGACCAAGAGTAGGCGGTACAGCTGGGAGGATAGACGGTTCATTGCATTGGAAGTAGAAAGACTCAAGCGGGAGGGTATCATCGAATGCAGTACCAGCCCGTGGCGCGCCCAGGTAGTAGTAGTTAAGGGTAGCGAAAAGAAGCGGATGGTGATAGATTATAGCCAGATGGTTAATCTATACACCCAGCTAGACGCCTACCCTCTGCCCCGCATAGCGGATATGGTTAACCAAATCGCGCAATACCGGGTGTTTTCCACCATCGACCTAAAATCGGCATACCACCAGCTCCCCATTAGGCCGGAGGACCGTCCATACACCGCCTTCGAGGCGAACGGACGCCTCTACCACTTCCTCAGAGTCCCCTTTGGGGTAACGAATGGGGTCTCGGTCTTCCAGCGGGAGATGGACCGCATGGTCGATGAGAACCAGTTAACAGCCACCTACCCATACCTAGACAACGTCACCATCTGCGGCCACGACCAGCAAGACCACGACTCGAACCTCGCGAGATTTCTGAAAACCGCCCTCAGACTCAATCTCACCTACAACAAGGATAAGTGTGTCTTTAGCACCACGCGCCTCTGTATCCTGGGCTGCGTGGTGGAAAACAGGGAAATCGGTCCGGACCCCGACCGATTGCACCCCCTACGGGAGCTACCCCTACCAAACACTCCCAAGGCCCTGAAAAGGTGCCTGGGGTTCTTCTCCTATTACGCCCAATGGGTCCCCAATTATTCCGACAAGGCCCGTCCCCTCCTGAAATCAACGTCCTTCCCGCTCACGGCCGAGGCCCACGCCGCCTTCAACAGCATTAAACACGACATTGAGAAGGCCGCGCTGCGGGCAGTGGACGAAAACATCCCTTTCCAGGTCGAAAGCGATGCATCCGACTTCGCTTTAGCAGCCACCCTCAACCAGGATGGGCAGCCCGTAGCCTTTTTCTCAAGAACCCTCCAAGGGCCCGAGATCAGGCACTCCTCGGTAGAGAAGGAGGCCCAGGCCATAGTGGAGGCAGTGCAGCACTGGAGGCACTACCTAGCCGGCAAACGCTTCACCCTGCTTACTGACCAGCGGTCGGTAGCCTTCATGTTTAACAACAAACAGAGGGGGAAGATCAAGAACGACAAAATTCTCAGGTGGCGGATCGAACTCTCCACGTTTGAGTACGACATAATATATAGGCCGGGGGCCCTCAACGAATCCCCCGACGCCCTATCACGAGGGATGTGTGCCACCATCCAGGGGGACAGGCTACAGGGCCTCCACAATGGCCTCTGCCACCCGGGGGTCACCCAGTTATTTCACTTTATAAAATCCCGTAACCTCCCCTATTCCATTGAGGAGGTCCGGTCGATGACCAGGGACTGCTGTACTTGTGCGGAATGCAAGCCCCGTTTTTTCAGGCCCGACCGAGCCCACCTGATCAAAGCTACACGGCCATTCGAGCGCCTGAGCTTAGATTTCAAGGGACCACTCCCCTCCACCGACTGCAATGTGTACTTTCTCAACATTGTGGACGAGTACTCCCGCTTCCCACTCGCCTACCCCTGCCCAGACATGACCAGTGCCACGGTCATCAAGTGCCTCGGCAACCTGTTTTGCACGTTCGGCATGCCTAACTACATCCACACTGACAGGGGGGCGTCGTTCATGAGCGACGAACTGCGCCAATACCTGCTGTCAAAGGGGATAGCCACGAGTCGGACCACTAGTTATAACCCCCGGGGTAATGGGCAAGTGGAGAGGGAGAACGCGACAGTGTGGAAGGCGGTCACCTTAGCACTAAGGTCTAAAGGCCTCCCCACCTCCCGCTGGCAAGAGGTCCTCTCAGACGTACTCCACTCGATAAGGTCGCTACTGTGTACTGCTACTAACGCCACTCCTCACGAGAAGATGTTTGTTTTTCCCCGCAAATCAACCTCAGGAGTGTCCCTACCCTCGTGGCTCTCCACCCCAGGGACAGTCCTATTACGAAAGCATGTGAGGGGCCACAAAACGGATCCACTCGTGGAGGCAGTACACCTACTCCATGCAAACCCACAGTACGCGTACGTCAAGCACGCCGACGGGCGTGAGGACACCGTGTCCATAAAGGACCTCGCCTCGGCAGGAAGCGACGACGACCCATCACCACCACCCCCAGAAGAACCTCCACCATCCCCAGGCTCAACACCCCCAGAAGTACCTGCAACACCCCCAACACATGGGTATGCCCAGGAGGGCACCACGGACTCCCGGTCGGAACCCGAGGTACTGTTGCGACGTTCAGGAAGGACTATCACACCCCCGGACAGACTAAATCTGTAGAAGGGGTAAATGTGATGAAATATATGCCTTCATCAGCCCCTGTGTTTTACCTGCTTTGTATTGTGTGTACCGCCCCCTTTTTCCTATTGTGTGTATTGGCTACGCCCCTGTCTTTTGTCACATAAAGGTCTCAAGAGCTGTATGAGTCATTCTATCAGACGAACCCGATGTGTAAAGACCTGCAATGTTCTTAGTGATTAAAAGCCTTTAGTTGAATCCTTTAAACTCCTTGTCTTTGAGTTATCGATGGCACATCATCGGGTTTCAGTCCCGCCTCCATCGAGTTGTGGCCAACCCACGCTATTTTCCCTTGATTGACCTTGTTAAGCCCACCTAGCGGGCTTAGCAGGAGCAGGCCAATTAAGGGAAAGCCGGTTGCAGAGAACGTCAATGTATGACGTTTCATCAGTCAAAAATCTGTGAAGCTGTCAAACAGTGACAATCTCTGCAGTTTGATGAGGTCTTGCATTCAAGATCTCATCAACCTTCTTTCTTTTACAGAATTGAGATGTTTGTTGCATATGAGAATGCCACCCGCCCCCAAATTCTGTCACTTTTCCGGCAGTCCCGCTTCCATACCCGCCTCCTCAGGGCTGAGAACGTCACCCCCTGTGTCTCAATAGTTAATACTGGAACGGTTGGGCTTTACAGTTGATACAGATTTTTCAGTTGCTGTTGATGAATTTAAGGTTGATTCTATTTTGAGCAGGGAGGTGTATTGACTTTGGCGTGACTGCTTATCTATAGTCGAGAACACAAAGGCTGCATGTGATGAATTGAAAATGGCTGCACAGTAAACAGCACATCGTTGGCTCTGAAATCGTTTCTAGTTTGTTGCCCATTGACCTTAAGGATAAATGCAGCAAGTATCGATTGGAAGGTGGGACTGAAGCCTGTCAGAACCAATCGGACGTTACTGTCTCCGGGGCGTGATCTTGCCAGCCCTGGGGAGGCGGTTATGGAGGCAGGACTGCCGGGAAAATGGCAGAATCTGGGGGTGGGTGCCCAACCTGTCCCCAACCCGCCTTCGTGCCATCTTGCCAGGAGGCGGGTAGCCGACCCGCACCGGGTCCTGTCTCCTTGGAGGCGGGAAGGTGATTAGTGCCACTTATCTGCCTGTTAACAGGTAGTTATCAGGCAGATAAGAGGATTATCCCCATTTTACCCACACAAGTGTGGGCTTCCCAAAGGCTCCAAACCCTGCCGGGGTCACCGAGGTGAGCAGTGGGTCTGCGGGGGTCGGAGGGGCCCAAAAGTGTGCTGTGACGGTAAGTGATGGGTGCAAGTGTAGAGAGGTGAGTATGTGAGGTCAGTGGAAAGTGATAGAAAAATTTTACTTACCTTTGTTTCTTCCTGCAGGCTTCAGTCGGTGGGTATGCGGAGAGTCTCGCACCTCCGCGGCAGAGATGACAGATGGCCGTTGCATTCTCCAATGCAGCAACCATTTAGTTTCTGCAAAAGAAAGAAGTTTGATGAGGTCTTCAATTCAAGAACTCATCAAACTACAGAGAATGTCAGTGTTTGACAGCTTCACAGAGCTGTCAAACGATGACATTTCTTCTTTCAAGAAATCTTGACAGAGAGCACGTCAGACGTTGACAGTGACTTCCTCCCTAATTGGCCTGCTGAGCCCGCAGGGCGGGCTTAACAAGGTCAATCAGGGGAAAATCCCACTGGTTGGTCAGACGAGGATGGAGGCGGGACATTGACACGACAAGCAGCAGTCCCACCTCCAACTCGTCTCCCTTCAGGAAATCCAGCCCTTAACTTCTAGAGATGGGCAATAAACAGTCAATTCCTCAATTGGGAATGGGTGCCTAACGCATTATCAAAAAAAAGTGGCAAATGCAGTGCCGATTGGGATGAGTGTAGTTGTGTGTTGTAAAAAGGCTTCAATTCACAAAATAGCGCAATGTATCTGAGGTTAGATTCCCACTGAAAGGAATGGGACTCCATAAAGTTGGACTGAGCTCCTATTATTTTCATATTTAAAATATCTGTAACCCTTCCAGGAAAAATTATTTGTGCCTTGAAGTGGGACACTTAAACTGCAGGTTATAACCAACATTCTATCATTTTACTGTGGGTGGCGGGGAGTCGACCTAAAGGACAGAAAAGCACAGTTTTGCTATCCAACCCCAGATCCATCACGTGAACTTGTGAACTCTTACAACATACATCTTGAACGCTCCATTCTCATTTCTCTCCAGCGCGACACTCAAGATTAAGCGCCCCCACCCTCGGTCCAAAAGCAAACGCCGCGAGGTTGTCTGCCGCTCGCTCCCGGGGGCACTTACTTCCATCGTAGTTGAGGGTGGCAAATTCCGTCTGCTTCTCCGCGCAGCCTGCGCTGTTGCACACCTTCATTTGCAGCTCGTACCACGTGGCCTCCTGCAGGTCGTACAGGATGTAGGACTTGGACAGGGTTGTCCGCTGCGCTGTGGTCCAGAGTGTCGTCCCGAAAGGCCGGTACTCCAGAGTAAACAGGGTGATAGGGCAACCGCCGTCAATCCAGCCGATGAGATTAAGCCTGATCCGTGTGGTGTTGATGCTGCAAAACAGGTCCTGTTCCTTGGCAAACTGTGGCTCTGCAAGAAGGAATAAATGTCTCACAATTAATATTAATAGATTGTTACCAACTATTTCTTACCAACAATACTTTTCCTTCCTGTACAGTGCAAATTGAAGTCTAGAATTCCACCATGAACCAGTTCTCAAGTCTTTTTGTATACAAGCAGACACATAGGCTGGATTTTGTCAATGGGGACACAATAGAGGCAGGACTCCCACTTTTTGGGTTGTAGTCCCGCCTCCATCGACTTGTGGCCAACCCATGCTATTTTCCCTTGATTGACCTTGTTAAGTCCGCCCAGCGGGCTCAGCAGGCCAATTAAGGGACACCTGGTTACTGGTGACGTCAGTGATTGACGTTTCATCTGTCAAGAGCTTTTGACAGATGAAAAATCAGCGTTTGACAGCTCTGTGAAGCTGTCAAACACTGACAATCTGTCTTGTAACTTGAGTCCTTCTACTCAGACTCAGTTAGAGATCTCTCCAGACCAGAAAGCAGAAGGCTGCAGATTTTGACATTTCAGTGGCCATTCTGCTTTCTGTGCCGGTGAACTGAGGGACTCCCGAGAACTGAAGGGAGGAAGCCTGCAGGAGAAAGTAAAGGTAAGTAAAACTTATTAAAACACTTTACACTTACCTCTGCACACATGCACCCATCACTCACCTGCACAACGGACATCTCGACCCCTCCAACCCCTTCAGACCGACGGTCCGCCTCGCTAACTTGGCGTGGTTCGGAGCCGTCAGGAAGCCCACACTTCAGGGCTTAAAATAGGGATTAGGCAAAAAACTGCCTGTTAACTACCTGTTAACAGGCAGTTAATTGGCACTAATCCCCTTCCCGCCTCGGGGAGGCGGCTCCCAGCACAGGTCGGGTACCCGCCTCCTGGGACATTGGCACGGAGGAGGGTTGGGGGCGGGATGGGTTCGTGCCCCCCGATTCTGCAATTTTCCCACTACTCCCGCCTCCAAACCCGCCTCCACGGGGCTTGGAAAATCCAGCCCATAGAAACTCACTGCTACTGAGAGCTTAGTCCTCGTATATCGTGTGGCAGTGAATTGTTCATTGGTTCATATACATGCTACTGCACTGTCATATGTTACAAAAGGGTCAAGCATTCGGGAAAGGGTTCATCAGTAATTAGAGTGAATCTTCCTTTCAAATAGACACATGGTTTTCAGTTTCCACCTCACTGATCCGCGAGAATCGCATCTTATAAGGATATCCACTTCTGTGGAATCAACCGAAACTAAAGTCGATGCCTTTCAAATCCAAGATCTCAGTTCAAAGGCAGCCCGAAGACAACCTCTTGAAGGTCAACTCTCATGAATGGATATTTGAGGTGAACAGGCAAGAGGCTATCGCAGTACTTGTGGATCAGAGTCCACCACTCGAGCTTTCCCTCTGAGCTCTGGGGGCCATCACTTGTGACTGTTCATGGCTGAAACTGACACCTCCCTCTTTTTAAAATTCCAGAAAGCGAACAGACTCTTCATCACCTGATTGGATGATTCTTGACTGTCAGTTAGACAGCACTCCCCCACTCCCCATGTGCAACATTATTACAACTAGTAAACAAAAGTATTTAAAGAAATATTTACTAAAATGGCAAAAAAAAAATTATTATCCCCTACGATAATTCTCCTGGGTTGCTCGCAGCAGTGTCCTGGAGATAAGTCTTTCATTCCTGGAGATTCCAGGGGGATGCTGGAGGTTTGACAATCTTACACTTAGGCTGTAACTTGGGCCCCCAACCGTCCAACCAGAGGCCGGAAACTGCGGTGACGGCTGACGGGTCCAGGGGGATGCTGGGTTCCCCCCACCACCCCCATCCACCCCTCACAAGATATCTCTTGTATGTCTCCATCAGCCCCCTTTATAACGGGTCCAAAAATGTCCTTAAACACGTACCTTTCTTCAGGGGGGAGGGGTCCCTGGCCTTGACCTCCAAGGTGGTCTCCAGATGCACCAGTAAAGCGGCCAGTACATCTGCCTTCACTGGGCCTACCGGCCACCAGATATCCACCAGGCCTCAGACAGCTGAGGATGGCGGGAAACTTTCAGCACTGGGAGAGTCCCCCCAGTCCCCCCTTTACCTCTTGGCAAATCGGTGACTAATTTGTGACTCCAATTGTTTGCAGGAGTCAAATCCGGGCAATTCAATAATGTGGAGAGAAAAAAATTCTGCTGCTTCAGCACAGATGAGGTTAAAACAATTTTTCTGGGGAATCATTCACGGTATGACCTCTTGTAAAATCCTTTGATCTGTACAACCTGTACATTTTAGTGACCACGTCAGCTCAAGTGCAGCTTGAAGATGAAGGGCTGTAGTCAAAATGAAGTCGAAAGTGAAAGGAGTAACCAATTTACCTCCTCACCGCCGTCCTTTGTGTGTTTAAGCTCCACAGGCCTTCGAGCGAGTGAGTGAAATTTGATATAGCCCAGTGATTTGGTTTTTCTGCAGTGCAGTTCTGCACTTTGTAAGTATCTCTGTTCCCCTTTCAATCCCGTCCTTTCCTCGCGGCACTGACTCCTGCTGGGCTACCAGCCCATGAGTACCAGGTGCCCGCCGATTCCCTACCCAAGCTGCTGTTCTTCATGCGCAAGTGTAGACCATGAGTCTCAGCAGGTGATTTGATGGCAGAGGGCATCAGCCAAGGCCACAGCACAATCCACTTACTAACAGGGGTAACTGGACAGCTATCAAGAGCGGGAAATTCTAAATTGTGTTCCCCTCCAGAGGCAGCAACAACTTGCATTTATATAGCACCTTTAACGTAATAAAAATGCCCCAAGGTGCTTCACAGGAGCGATTATCAAACAAAACTTGACACCGAGCCACATAAGGAGGTATTAGGTCAGCTGACCAAAAGCTTGGCCAAAGAGGTAGGCTTAAAGGAGGAGAGAGAGGTAGAGAGGTGGAGAGATTTAGGAGGGAATAGAGCGTAGGGCCTCGGCAGTTGAAGGCACAGCTGCCAATGGTGGAACGATAAAAATGGGGGATGTGCAAGAGGCCAGAATTGGAGGAGCGCAGACTGTTTTTACTGTTAGGTCATCGGAAGAGCGGCACCTTACTTTAACAAGCAATAAGACCGACCGTTGAATAGAAATATATTTTTCGCCATTGCCAAAAAGCGTCAAGTACCTTTCCCATGGGTTTTAGCCTCAATGATTTCACTGATGCGTCCAGGTCCCACTCCATTCTGTGCCGTCAAGGTGAACTTATACCACGTCCCGCATTTCAAGTTTTCCAGCCGGTACGAACGCTCGCTGGGGCTGATGGGAAAGCTGCCCCACTGCTCGCTGTTGTCCTCGGAGTACTGCAGGATGTAACCTTAAGGGGAAGACATTGCGTACGCACGATCAGTAAATCAAGAGGTTGGCTTGTGAGAAATGAAAAAGTAATTGCATTTATCAACAGATCCATCACTGAAACCAAGGTTTAGTGTAAAAAAGGGCCAAAGGTTTCCCGATTCCTTTACAATGTTACGGCAATTAGCTCTCGTATGTCCCAACCTTATTATGACAGATTTTTCTTTCAGCCCCATACTATTGCACTTAATGGAGTTCCACTTGATAAATTTAGCTGAGGAATTGGGTCTGGTAACAAGAGGGCTCCGCAGCAATGACTATAAATGTATTCACTTGGAGATAATCAAAATTCTAGCAGGCACACAAGATTGCTGGAAGCTGCGGCAGCAATTCTCATGAGCTGATTAATCTTCAGCTCTTCACTGAGTTCCCTCCCCATCATTTCATTCTTGTGCTTTGATTGACCAGGTCGCAGCATCGTGAAGGGGCTGTTCAACAAGATTGACACCACTGGTCGAACTCTGCTCAATGGTCAACCTAAAATCCCACCAAGGACTGGCCACCCATAGCCCGCCCTGCTGCCATTTGTGAGCTGCCACCCTGTGCCCTCGCCAGGCCTGCTGCTTCATGTAACCCCTGGCCTCCACTCACAGCCTGGCTGTGGAATGTTCACCACCTGGAGACAGTATTAACACATCTCAAAATACAGCCACTGGTTTTACGGGTCTATTTTTCTCTGGTGCGTTAAAGTTTAAGAAAAATAATTTTACGAAATCACGATTGGTTTCGAATGCCAGTTTAAAACAGAATTACGTAGACTCTGCAGCACAGAAAGAGGCCATTCGACGCACCTGGTCTATGCCAGCTTTTATGCTGCACACGAGCCTCCTCCCACCCCCTCTTCATCTCACCCTATCAGCATATCCTTCTATTCCTTTCTCCCACATGTTCTTAGCTAGCTTCCCCTTAAATACATCTAAGCTATTCACCTCAACCACTCCTTGTGGTACTGAGTTCCACATTCTTACCACTCTTGGCTAAAGAAGTTTCCCTTGAATTCTCTATTGGATATATTGATAACTATCTTATATTTATGACCCCTAGTTTGGGTCACCCCACTCGTGGAAACATCTTCTCTACGTCTACCCTATCAAACCCTTTCATAATTTTAAAGACCTCTATCAGGTCACCCCTCAGCCTTCTCTTATCTAGAGGAAGGAGCCCCAGCCTGTTCAGCCTTTCCTGACGGCTATAACCTCGCAGTTTTGGTGCCAGCCTTGTAAATCTTGTTTTTGCACCTTCTCTAGTGCCTCTATATCCTTTTTGTAATATGGAGACCAGAACTGTGCACAAGAGGTTTTCTTTAACTTGAAACATAAAGGAAAAAAATAACCTTTCAGGTATTTTTCCTCTTCCTAGGTGAAGTGCCTGAACTCCACTGACAGTGAAATCAAGAGCTGAAAGGTCTGCGACTCATAGGTGTATAACCATAGCCCATCGCTGCATGGTAGAGTGAGCCACAGCATTCAAGGGAGCGGGCCCCCTGGCCAAGGCGTTGGCTGGGATTGTGGCCTTCCAATGTAAGTTAGTGAGTAGTGACATAAGAAAACTACTAGGCACTTGGTCTGAGGATTAAACAAGGCTTTAATCAACTGTTTTACAACATGGAGATCTAGTTGTGTCCTTCACTAGTCCCTGTTAAAGAATGTCCTGAGCAAGCTGGGCCCATGCCCGAGTATTTATACTCTCCCTGGACAGCGCCACCAGCAGGCCGCCCAGTATTATTTCATAAGTCATTTCCACATGAATGACAAGATTCATGTCAAGTAGCATTGCTCTAATGGAATAAGCTCCGTGGTGGAGGCACATTGTGGCCGTTACAGATCTGCAGCACATCTGATGGGCATCCTTACCTCTAATGGAGCTCCCACCATTGTCTCCAGGTATCCAGGAAAGAGTAATGGAATTCGAGGTTGTTTTGGACACAGTCAGACGTGGTTGGTCTGGTGGGACTGTTGGCAGAAAAGTGTGGAAACAGGGTTAGACTAAGCACTAAAACGATCCACCTTGCTAAGCTTCAACGATCAGCAGTCGAATGGCTAATATACCACTGATTGACCAGTGACAAGGGGCTGGCAAGTATCTCATTATGGTTTAAAATATTACCTATCCTGAGGCAAAATGACTCTTAAAAACAAGCACAAGCGCACAAGGTAGGAAGTCCAATCAGTTAACCTTATATACGGACACATAATGTGCTCGCACTGGGTTTGTGCGTGTGCTATCTTTTTACACGTACGTTAACCCTGGGCAAAAAAAGTATCAAAGACAGCGATGAAGTGCGAGCACATTGCCAATTGGACTTTTGATCCTCACAAGTTTGCAAATGATGTGGCTCTTGCTGAGTATAAATGCTGGTCTTTCCCAATATTCACATCTCTACGAACAAAATGCAAGGTATTTTAGCACCGGACTTGCGTGAAACAAGGAGAACAGGAAGTGATGGGGGGAGTGGGGGGGGGAAGAGCATAATTGCGGGTGTGACCAAGATTCACCAGGTTTTCACTCCATGACAACAGGGAAAGAAACTGGGTTTGGGGAGCCAGGGGCGGGGGGAGGTGGGGGTAAAGTGGGGCAGGGGCAGAGTTAGGGGACGCTTCTTCTGCCCACCTCATTGGAACTCCAGCATTTGGATGGCATGTGTGGAGTCACTCCCAGGGAATTCGTCCCAAAGCGGCCCGATAGGCCCAGTAGGATGACATCTGCTGAGAGCAGGTGAGGGTCTTACCCAGACATTATCACATTCTCTGGATTATTAATCTAGGTTTCTGGATTACTAGTCCAGTAATATAACCACGACACAATGGCAACAGAAGGGATTTATAATATAAATCCCTCCCGTCCCTGTTGATTATCATGACCGTTTACCATCCTCAACCCCACAAATTAATTTCTTTTTAAGAAGCAGAAGTGGGCCTCCATTTCCCATGCCCGGACCCAGCCATATTCTACCCCCACCCAAGGTGGGCTCCCTGGTGCAGACGGGAATACCACCAGTAGGTTGTCAAGAACATTACCATGAGTCCGAGCCCAAAAATCCCTCCTGGGGCAGTGCAGGGCCACAAGCACCCTGGTGGAAAGGCCGCACCACCACAGTGCTAACGGGCTTCCTGTGAAGAGAAAAATCTAGGCCTGTGCGTTCTCTCGTATGTAATAACCTCCAGCCTGTGTGTTATCCCACATGTTACATATTCCAGCCTGTGTGTTATCCCACATGTTACATACTCCAGCCTGTCTGTTATCCTACATGTTATACACTCCAGCCTGTCTGTTACCCTACATGTTATACACTCCAGCCTGTCTGTTACCCTACATGTTATATACTCCAGCCTGTCTGTTATCCTACAGGTTACATACTCCAGCCTGTCTGTTACCCTACATGTTATACACTCCAGCCTGTGTGTAATCTAGATATACTTTATCTTAAATTCAGGCATGGCATCCAGCACTCCTAGCAAATCTACATCAGCATATGATGATTCTGAGATATTTATGTATCCAATAACCACAATTCCCAATAGATCTAACCGCCAACTTTGATAATAAAAACTCCATCATTACCTGCCCAGTCTCTAAACTCTAATCTTTCTTGTTCTGAGATAATTATATTACAAGATAATAAGAGAATATTAGCTCAGGATTATTTAACAAGGTTCTGTCCATTTGCCGTATGTCACTGCGGGCACATAAGTAATTGGAAGTGACAGTGACCTTTTGCAGGGGTTAACGCTGCATGAAAATGCCAGTGTCAATTCTCATTAAAAACTCAAGCATATATCATTTCATTAACAACATCAGAGCCAAAGGCTTCAAACCTTCAAAGGTTTGTTTCCCCCAGGGTTCCTGCCTCCTTGTCTTGAGATATTGCCAGGCCAAATTATCAGGTACAACCCAACAAATTTCAACCAACCAACAGGCAATGTAACGGGTCACTACCAAACCAAGAATTACATTCAATTTAAGGCCCAATTTTAACTCCGGGTGGATTCCCCGCTGAGGCCCGAGTTAAAATTACCGTTGGGTCTCAATTACGTCATTGGGCCGCAACATGCATATGTAAAGAAGGACCCTGTGGGCTCCGGGTGCGTGTCCTTGTCGCCTGCTCAGGAGAGCAGGTTAAGATTGCAGGTGTTGCGATCATAGGGGCTTTTCAGACAGGTAAGAGCCAGGGCGATTTTTAACTGCCTACCCGCCAGGTTTCTGCTGAGCGAGTAGGGTTAAAATCATCCCCTAAAGCACAGAAACAGGCCAGTCGGCCCAACGGGTCTGTGCCCGGTGTTTATGCTCCACACGAGCCTCCTCCCACTCTACCTCATCTCATCCTATCAATACATCCTTCTATTCCTTTCTCACTCATGTTGTTGTCTAGCCTCCCCTTAAATGCAACCATTGCAGCTGGATTACTGGGAAGAATATGTAGTGGGTGTGGTAAACCACTGTAGTTCACTGTGTTCACTGTTGTTGTTGTTGTTGTTGTCGTTCACTCTTGTTTCACTGTTGTGCCTGACTATGCCTCAGCTGACTCCGCCCCTGGGCTACCGAGTATAAGAGCGGCCGCATGGCAGCTCCTGGCATTCGGTCGTCCACTAGAGGCATAGTCCTGATCTGTCTGAAGTGCAATTCAGTAGTTAATAAAAGCCTGTTGTTCTGAACTCTGCCTAGCCTTTTATTAGAATTGATAGCGCATCAGTGGGCTTCAATAAAACGATAAGGGAGTCAAGGGTTATGGGAAGCGGGCAGGGAAGTGGAATTGAGGCCAAGATCAGATCAGCCATGATCGAGGCAGGCTCGAGGGGCCAAATGACCTACTCCTGCTCCTACGTCTTATGTTCCAAAATATGAGTGCAATAACTGGAAAGTAAGCAAGAGGTTTACTGAATACCTGAGTTGAATAAGGAGGAGTTTTCCAGTACAGGAGGGACAGCACAGACCTTCTTTATGTGTTTTGAGGGATCCTGACCCAGCTGTAGGTATGTAGGGTTGAATCCCTGTGAGAAGCGCAGTCTATATTTTCAGCGAACAGTCACAGCAGTTCCTGCGTTACCCACCCTGGCCCCATTCTAGGTTAAAGTATCCACCCGCAGAGCAAAAAACCAAGCCTTCTGAACAAATCTTTACAGCTGCTGGGGCAAAGCTTTTCTTGAAAGGTACGGTCTGATGTGCTTGTTAAGCCCACCCAGCGCGTTTCCCGGTGTGGTAAACCACTGTTTGTATTCCTGTTTGTCCTGTTTGTATTCCACTGTGTACATGCCTGGACATGCCTCGGCTGACTCCTCCCACAGGTCCTAGTATAAAGGTGACTGCTCCCCAGCCCTTTGTATCCTGGACTGGTCGACCACTCGAGGCAGACCTCCATTCTGTTGTTAATAAAAGCCTTTAGTTACTCTTCTAACTCTCAGTCTTTTATGAGTAATTGATAGCGCATCAATTTTATTAACAACAATTTTATAATGGAGAAGATCCTCACACCAGCATGCCTGGACTTAGATCATCGGGAGGCGGACTCATCCACCAAGTTTACTCACTGGCTTAAGTGTTTCGAAAAATTCCTGACCGCCTCCGAAGCAATCAAATCGGACGAGGACAAACTGGATGTCCTGACCTCCAAAGTGAACCACCGAGTGTACTCGGTCATCCAAGACGCGACCTCGTACGCGGATGCTATCAAGCTCCTCAAGGACCAGTACACGCGCCCAGTGAACGAAGTGTACGCCAGGCACCTCCTGGGGAGTCGTAAACAACAACCTGGGGAATCGACCGTGGAATACCTTCAGGCACTGTCTGTGCTTGGCCGGGCCTGTGGTTGTAAGGATGTAAAGGCCGCCGTGTACACAGAGGAACTTATCCGGGACGCTTTTGTAGCGGGCCACAGATCCAATTACACACGACAGCGACTGTTGGAGCAGAGTAACCTCGACCTCAACAAGGCCTCTGAACTCGCACTATCGTTGGATGCAGCCTACCAGGGCATGGATGCCTACTCCTCTGCACCGTGGACGCCGCGGGGAATGACAGCCTGGGACACGGTAGGACCGCCTCATAGCGCCGTGCCACCCCAGCCACACCCCAACAACGGCCCAACTACCGCAGCAGTGTCCCAAGGCCAGACAGCAGTGCCCCAAGGCCAGAAATGCTACTTCTGTGGCCAGGCAAAACACCCCAGAGCGCGCTGCCCGGCGAAAAACGCGATCTGCTCGGGCTGCGGGAAGAAGGGACACTACGCTAGCGTCTGCAGGGCCAAAGCCACCCCGAACCCCAGCAGCGCCGCGTGTGGGCCATGCGGGCCGCCATTTTGGACCTCCCCGGCCGTGTGCGAATCACCGGTACAGCAGCCATTTTGGACGCCTCCAGCCACATGGGGATCATGGACGCCGCCATCTTGGACGACAGCCGGGACGCAGCAGGCCCCCGACACCGCCTCATCTGATACCCGCAGCGACACACCGACCCCTACACTGGCATCCGTTACACTGGACCAAGCGAGACCGCACCAACTGGCCAGTTCCACAATGGACATTAAGGTAAATGGTCACGATACAATCTGCCTTTTTGACTCTGGGAGCACGGAGAGCTTCATCCACCCCGACACGGTGCGGCGTTGCTCTCTCCCAGTCCTGCCTGCGCAACAGCGGATTTCTATGGCCTCCGAGTCCCAGTCGGCGGACATCGGCGGCTACTGCGTGGTGACACTCGTAGTAGACGGGACCGTGTACGATCATTTTAAACTTCTGGTCCTGCCTGACCTCTGCGCTGCCGTCCTGCTGGGGTTAGATTTTCAGTGCCACCTTAAAAGTGTTACGATGGCGTACGGTGGACCCCTACCCCCACTCACAGTCCGCAGCCAGCAGCTTCCAAATTGCCCGCCGCGCACCAGGTGCAACCTCTCCACACTCAGAGTCACCCCCCCACCACTGTTTGCTAACCTCACCCCCGACTGTAAGCCCATCGCCACAAAGAGCAGGCGATACAGTGCCGGGGACAGGGTTTTCATTAAAACCGAAGTGGAGCGGCTCCTGAAAGAAGGGATTATTGAGGGCAGCACCAGCCCCTGGCGAGCCCAGGTTGTGGTCGTTAAGACCAGCGAGAAGCAGCGCCTGGTCATCGACTACAACCAGACAATAAATCGCTACACCCTGCTGGACGCCTACCCACTCCCCCGTATAGCTGATATGGTCAACCAGATCGCGCAGTACCGCGTCTTCTCGACCATTGACCTGAAATCAGCGTACCACCAGCTCCCCATCCGCCCTGAGGACCGCCAGTACACTGCCTTTGAGGCAAACGGCCGCCTCTATCACTTCCTTAGGGTTCCCTTTGGCGTCACCAACGGGGTCTCCATCTTCCAAAGGGAGATGGACCGGATGGTAGATCAAAATGCGTTGCAGGCCACTTTCCCATATCTGGACAATGTGACCATCTGCGGCCGTGACTTGCAGGACCATGACGCAAACCTCGAAAAATTCCTCCGCACCGCCCAACTCCTAAACCTGACATATAACAAGGAGAAGTGCATATTCCGCACAAACCGCCTCGCCATCCTTGGCTGTGTTGTGGAACACGGAGTCATCGGCCCCGACCCCGACTGGATGCGTCCCCTTATGGAACTTCCACTGCCCCACTGCCTCAAGGCCCTGAAGAGGTGCCTAGGGTTTTTCTCCTATTACGCCCAGTGGGTCCCCTACTATGCGGACAAGGCCCGTCCGCTGATCAAGTCCACCTCTTTTCCCTTGACGGCAGAGGCCCGCTTAGCCTTCCACCGTATCAAGGAGGACATTGCCAAAGCCACCATGCACGCAGTGGCCGAATCCATCCCCTTCCAGGTGGAAAGCGACGCGTCCGACTTTGCCCTGGCCGCTACCCTCAATCAGGCGGGGAGACCCGTGGCCTTCTTTTCACGAACCCTCCAAGGCCCGGAGACCAGACACTCCGCTGTTGAGAAGGAGGCCCAGGCAATTGTGGAGGCTGTGCGTCATTGGAGGCACTACCTGGCCGGAAAACGATTTACCCTGCTCACTGACCAGCGTTCAGTTGCTTTTATGTTTAACAACAAGCAGAGGGGCAAAATCAAAAATGACAAGATCTTGAGGTGGAGAATCGAACTTTCCACCTACAACTACGAGATCTTGTACCGGCCCGGGAAGCTAAATGAACCCCCGGATGCGCTATCGCGTGGCACCTGCGCCAGCGCGCAGATCGATAGACTACGGGTCCTCCACAATGACCTCTGCCACCCGGGGGTCACCAGGTTCTTCCACCTCATCAAGGCCCGCAACCTGCCTTACTCTATTGAGGAGGTCAGGACCATGACCAGGAACTGCCAAGTCTGCGCTGAGTGCAAACCACACTTTTATAGACCAGACAGGGCCCACCTGATAAAAGCCACTCGCCCCTTCGAGCGCCTGAGCGTTGATTTTAAAGGGCCTCTCCCCTCCTCCGACCGCAATGTGTACTTCCTCAATATTATTGATGAGTACTCCCGTTTCCCGTTCGCCTTCCCCTGCCCGGACATGACCAGTGCCACGGTCATTAAATGTCTGAACAACCTCTTCACCCTGTTCGGCTTCCCCAGCTATATCCATAGCGACCGGGGCTCATCGTTTATGAGCGACGAACTCCGTCAGTACCTGCTAACTAGGGGTATTGCCACAAGCAGGACCACCAGTTACAACCCCCGGGGGAACGGACAGGTGGAAAGAGAAAATGCGACAGTTTGGAAGGCCTTCCTGCTAGCCTTAAAGTCTAGGGGCCTTCCAACCTCCCGCTGGCAGGATGTGCTCCCCGATGCGCTCCACTCTATTCGGTCACTGCTCTGCACTGCCACTAACGCCACCCCTCATGAGAAAATGTTTGTCTTCCCAAGGAAGTCCACATCAGGGACATCGCTACCGCCATGGCTGATGTCCCCAGGGCCGGTCCTACTGAGAAGACACGTGAGGACCCATAAAACGGACCCCCTGGTCGAGAGGGTCGACCTCCTCCACGCCAACCCCCAGTATGCTTACATCGCATACCCGGACGGGCGGGAGGACACAGTCTCCATAAGAGACCTTGCACCCTCGGGGACCACAGTAACCCACTACCCACTACCACCCCCCCCCCACGATCCGATATCCAGCCCCAGCAGACGGCAGGCCTGGGCCCCGCGACCCGCTCGACATCTACGAGGACGACACGCCTGTGCCACAGCCTACGCTGGACTCGACGCCGAAAGCTTCACTACCCCTGCCGTCGCCACGCCGATCACAGCGGCAGACAAGACCTCCGGAGAGACTCCAATACACTAACTTTTAATACACTTCACCCCGCCGGACTCAATTTTAAACAAGGGGTGAATGTGGTAAACCACTGTTTGTATTCCTGTTTGTCCTGTTTGTATTCCACTGTGTACATGCCTGGACATGCCTCGGCTGACTCCTCCCACAGGTCCTAGTATAAAGGTGACTGCTCCCCAGCCCTTTGTATCCTGGACCGGTCGACCACTCGAGGCAGACCTCCATTCTGTTGTTAATAAAAGCCTTTAGTTACTCTTCTAACTCTCAGTCTTTTATGAGTAATTGATAGCGCATCACCCGGCCAATTAGAAGCGGGTCTGGTGATGTCATTTGATGACGCATCATCAGATGGTTTCCGTAAAAGGGGCCATGTCCCAATTTATTTTGACATTTGTGCTGTCAGTGTTCTACATGCTTATGGAGGGAGTCACAGCACGCAGGGAGGTCCTCTTCTCTTCCGATGGGTGGAAGAGACCTGCCCAGGAGATCAACGCAGCCTGACTGCGCACTGCACAGGAGGACACAAGCAGGGATGTCATCAGGAGGACCTGGGTGCAATGCTGCAAACCTTTCAATGATCTCAGTAGATCACGAAACGTTACTGCCAAGCCACACTCAACCTCATCCTGCTGTGCCTCTCATCACATCCCCATCACTCTGCCTTCCCTACCCTACTCCTGCACATCCTTACTCACACCAACTTACCTTGTACCTCCACCCATCCCTCTCTATCTACATTATCACTTCCCCATCTCACTAGCCACCCCTCACACTCACCCTCATCCTAGTCCAATCACATCAACTAACAACACATAAGGGTAGCCACTTGGGTGTTTTAGCCAATGTTCATGTAAAGTTTCTGTTAATGTGGTGTCAAACATTTAAATCTTTATTTTCCACACTTTGCGTTCTCGGGCAGATTTGTGTGCACCTTTGGAAGTGGCTTAGTGAGTTGCAGTGAATGGTGAGACATAACGTTACCCCCCGGTGATGAGTGTGAAAGGAATGGCTTGGGCATTGTAGGGATGCCTATGATGTTGGCGTGGGGTGGTGCCAACCTGGCGCATCATGTGGCAGCCAGGGTGTACAGCGTCAAATGAAGTAAATCTGCCTATGGTGAGGCCATCCCTGGCGTCCCGGGCAGCAATGTGGTCGGGTGCTGATGCCCTGTGTCCTGTGATTGCAGAGAAGGTTGGTGTTGTTGTTGGTGCTGTTGATGCGCCTGGTGCTGCTGGTGTTGGGGCTGATCATGGTGGAATTCTGAAGATCAAGGCGAGTGAGTATAAAGGGCACTCATGCTGATGGAATAGATGGCAGGTGAAGTAGAGATGACAGAAGCGATCTGTCAATGGTGAGAGAAGTAATGAGGTCAGACTGGATGGAGACATGTGTAAAGACTTGCAGCACGCTGAATCTGTTGTGGAAATGCAGTGAGGAAGAGCTTGTGGCTGAGGGAAGATATCTCTGTAAGGTGGGAGCTTTTACTGTACATTTGAAGCTGTCAACAGCTGATTCAATGGCCACTGAACTCCCACCTCAGCTTGACAGATGTGGTCCATGGCCAGCGTGGACCCTGTGGGTGAGCTGTCAAATGTAAAAGGTAAGCTGTAAATCATTCTTAAGTGGCTCTAAACAAGCCACTAATTACCTGAATTGGGTCCCTCGCTGCTGCGCGTCGGGTCTGCTCAGCGCTGACAGACCCGACATCAGGAAAGGCACATGGTGGCGGGTTCACAGCGGGGTCCCGACCCACTGGGGGAAAAATACACTTTTTCACCTCCCCCCCCCCCCCCCCCACGCAAAATTCCGGCCTAAATTTCAGCATAGCAGCAGGGAAAATGACGAAATAGGAAAGCAGAATTGATGATGACGTTACTGTGTGTATGAGGCAAACATAATTTGGGGGCAGCTTAAACTAACCCGCCCATCGGGAATCAGACGAGATCGAGTGCAAGGCTGGTTTTACCACATGCCCGGTTTTCCCTGTTGAAGACAACTTGAGTAATATTGAGCCGGGTGGAAATCCAGCTTTCCACCCGATCCCGTGAGGGGGATTCCCGCCCGGCGAGTTGGGTTAAAATGATCCCCTTTCAACCAGCCAGACATAACTTTCGAAGCCCAGCATGGCGACTGCAGGCCTCACCCAATCAAATCCAAAAGGCTGACATCAATCCTTGAGCATCGAGGCCGGCGAGCGTACTGCGGCTTTATTGTTTTGACACAAAACAAAGGTAATGTGTGCTAAACCTGACCTGGGAGTTTGATAGTGGGTGCCTGAAATGTTCCATTCCCCAGCAATAACATCCCTCACATTGATGTGCGCAAAAAAATGTGTGAAGTTATATTCACAAAAAGCTCATCTAACCGAGTTGATCTTACAGCTGGATATCAGCAGAGTCAGTCTCTTCTATAATACTTAGGCCTGAATATTAGGCCCAAGTGTGCCATTCAGTTCCCCCCCTACCCAGTTACTATGCCCCTTTTCTGTAATTGGGGCTTCTTGTACCACATGCTATCCACATATTGGGTGGGTAAACATCTCTAAGGCCTTTCAATGCCACTGATGCAACAGCCAGAGTGCAATATGAAAAAATAGATTTAAATAAATAAGGCGATTAACCCATTTGATCCTACCCTTCAAAGCACACCAACTATGCTGTCTTTCCTTAATGGCATCGAGGCGTTTTTTTCAGTGTGTCCAGTGGCCAGTCATCAACCACCCTTCCTGGTAACCCATTCTAGTTATCGATCACCCTCTATATCAATAAATACTTGCTGATGTCTTTCCAAAACTTACCCTTCACAACCCTGAGGTTGCGCTCCCCTTATCCAGCTGCCTTGAGTTATCTGAAAGTATTGCTACAGTTTTAATTTCTCTGTCCTATTAAGAGAAAAGGTGCATGGGAGAATTCCAGAATGAGTCTGCTTCTAGAAACATAGGAAGGAATATAGGGACAGGAGTAGGCCATCAGGCTCTTGGGCCTACTCCACCATTCAATTAGTTCATGGCTAATCTGTATCTTGACTCCATCTACCTGCCTTGGTTCCATAACCCTTGCCTAACAAAAATAAAACAATCAATCTCAGTTTTGAAATGTTCAATTGACCCCCAGCCTTTTGTGGGGAGAGAGTTCCTGATTTTCACTACCCTTTGTGTGAAGAAGTGCTTCCTGACATCACCTGGCTCTAATTTTAAGGTTATGTCCCGACTGGAGGAAATGGTTTCTCTCTATATCTATCCGATCAAATCCTTTAATCATCTTAAACACACTCGGATTGCCCCCTTCCCCATGTAGAAGCTCCTGCCTTCCATGTAATCTCAGCTCCCACCACTCAACATCCGTCAACTTGGCTCTAGATGTTTTTTGCACAACGTCCCATTGAATGTCCATTTGTTGCTTCAGTTTGGGTCTGCTCCATAGTTTCGACATGTTCTATCACCATCAGTGATGGAGCAAAAGCAAAATGCTGCGGGTGCTGGAAAACTGAAATAGAAAAACAGAAAATGCCGGAAATACTCAGCAGGTCAGGCAGCATCTGTGGGGTGAGTTAACGTAACAGAGTTCATGATGGTGCAAGGCAAAAGGGGGTGTTAATGGGACAAGTAAAGAAACAAAAGATGGGTCTAGAGGAGGTGTAAATGGGAATAGCAGGATCAGCACCAGCACCCGCTGTCCGAAGAAATGGGGGCCGAGGTTATGGTCTGAAATTGTTGAACTCAATGTTGAGTCCAGAAGACTGTAAAGTGCCTAATTGAAAGATGAGGTGCTGTTCCTCGAGCTTAAGTTGAGCTTCATTGGAACAATGCAGGAGGCTGAGGACAGAGAGGTCAGAGTGGAAGTGGAGCGGAGAATTAAAGTGACAGGCGACCGGAAGCTCGGGGTCATGAAACTCCCATTACCATTCCCTTTTGCCTTGCACCATCATCTCTTTTGTCATTCAATCTCTCCTACCCTCCACCCTATCACAGACCTTCCCTTTTGTTCTTTCCTCCCCTCCCCCTTTCCCTGCCTCTGTACTTGCTTAAAACCTGTTACTGTACATCTCTAACATTTTCCAGTTCTGACAAAGGGTCATCGACCTGAAACGTTAACTCTGTTTCTCTCTCCACGGGTGCTGCCTGACCTGCTGAGTGTTTCCAGCATTTTCTGCTTTTATTTCAGTGATGGGACACCTGTATGGAGTCGTCTACCGTATCAAATTATAGCTACACACTGCTAGATGGTTATCAAGGTATCCTAATAGTTGCCTGAATGCATTGGCTCCAACATAAATGGGGAGTAAATTCACCGTGCGTTGTGGAACTGAGCCATGTAGACCAGAGGCCTTGTGTTTGATCCCTGGTTTGATCTTTGACGGGGCCGCAGTTGGAATATTATAATTGTCCTCAGTGCCTTTGAGCTAAGGAGCAAAAAGAATGAGCCGCAGTTCCCATTTTCAGCTCATTATCCAGTGGCCCATTCTGGTAAGCGGGGCGGCGCGGACACCCAGCGAGAACAGTATCGGACTCAGCTGCGATAGCCCTCGAGGGGGATATAGCTCGCCATCAAGGAAGGACACATGTACAAAGCCCACGGGCCGAGTTATAGAATGGCCGCCAGCACCGGCACTCCCAACGAAAATCCACAATTGCGGCAGAGGAAGGGAGACATTTGTGAAGCTAAAAGAAAAAAACCCATAAAATGGATGCCATTTCTACTGAAGGCTCCTCACCTTGCACCTGCAGGTTGAGGAGAATTTCATCTGATCCCCAGCTGTTACTCGCCACACAGCTGTAGTACCCAGAATCCTCTGCTTTTACGGTGCGGATGACAAAGCTTCCATTGTTAAAGCTGCTCCGGCGCCCATCAATCAGAACCGGGGCCGGCGCTCCGTTGCTAAACCAGAGAGAAAAAGGGTGTGAATCTGACCAGGCACAATAACAAACAACACAGGCGGTGCAAACCATGAGATAAAGTTTTGGTTCAGCTCATCAAAGTTAGTAGATCGACTGTAGTTGAGGACAACAGGAAATGAGTGCATTTGGGGGTACGGTAGCATAGCGGTAACGTTACTGGACAAGTAATCCAGAGGCCTGGACTTAATGATCCAGAAACGTGAGTTCAAATCCCACCACAGCAGCTGGGGAATTTAAAATTCAGTTAGTTAAATAAATCTGGAAGTCTCCCCATCCCGCCTCCATTAAAACCAGAGGGATTGGGATTCAGTCATGGTGACCATGCAACTATTGGATTGTCATAAAAACCCATCTGGTTCACTGACGTCCTTTAGGGAAGGAAATCTGCCGCCCTTACCTGGTCTGGCCTATATGTGACTCCAGACCCACAGCAATGTGGTTGACTCCTCACTGCCCCTCTGAAACGGCCGAACAAGCCACTCACTTGTACCAAACTGCTACAAAGAAATATCATGGACTAACCACCACCTTCTCAAGGGCAATTAGGGATGGGCAAAATAATGCTGGCCTTGCCAGCGATGCCCACATCCCAAGAATGAATTTTTAAAAAATGATTAATGCATAAGTCCCTTTTAGGATCTGTCCTGTTTTAATTTTGTGTGACAGGGCATTTTGGAAAGAGCTGTTCTTAGCACTATTGGATATTAACCCAGAGGTGGGGAGGGAGTTGGGGGGGCTGCTTTGAGGTCGGGAAACAGTGATATAGCTCACCATCAAGAAAACACACATGTATAAAGCCCACAGGATGAGTTATAAAATGGCCACTAGCACAGGTCTCCCCATCCCGCCTCCATTAAAACCAAAGGTGGGAGGGTTGGTGGTGGGTTGGGGTTGGGATTTTTTATCTCCCTTTCCCGGCCGCAGCCAGTCAGATTGAGAGGCTTGCTGGTTGTCGGGGCGGGGGGTGGGTATGCCATCGGCACCTCACTGCAGTCAGGGAGCAGAGAGGAGGGAGAGAGAGATCAGAAAGGCCAGAAGGGGTGGGGGGTGGGGGGGGGAAGATGGGAGGCCAGAAGGTAGATCAGGGTCCAGAGCAGGGCAGGAGAGCAGAGGCTAGAGGCAAGATTGGAGGCTGGAGCAGGGAGGCAATCAGAAGTGTCAGAGGGGAGATTGGAAAGGTCAAAGGGGGTTCTCCGATTTTGGGGTCCGGTGAAGTGGGGTTTGGTACCTGCAGCAGGTAAGTGGAAAGGCAATTATCTCCTGGATCCAGCAGTCCTTGCCTCCCTTTAGCCGCCGGGTTTCCTGAGGCCCAGAAAACTCGGCCGTCCGGGGTTAAATTTAAAATAGTGGTTAAATATGAAGCACGCAGCCTCATTATAATATTTAAATTGCCAACCAGCCTCCTGGGGGCAGATTGGCTGCTCGCCCCCCACCCCCACCCCATCCCCATTAAAACCAGAGGTGGGAGGGCTGGAGGCAGGCTGGGGGTCGGGATTCAGATTTTTAAACATTTAAGCATTCCACCTGGCCCAAACCCACCCGTTTTTGGGGGTTAAAATTCCCCCTTTGTCTGATTGATGAATAAATCCTAAATCACAAGGTCAGTTTAGTACCAGCAGCTTGAGATGTGCGCAGATTAATGGGGACCTTGATTTAATTTGATATGTGGCCCCCAAGGCTTCATGAATCGCTTCTGAGTGGCCCAGGAAGACAATAAGCGAGGCTGGTCTCGGGAGACTCATTGCGTAAGGAAGTGCATTTGCACAGTTCTCATTACCTTAACGCCTCAGGGTGCACAAACGTGCTGTGCCACCCAAGTGCTTCCTTTGTTGCGGCTTCATAGCTGATTTGGTGCAGATTAAAGCTAACTATTTAGAAGTTAGCTTTAATCTGGGGAGTGGGCGGGAAAGTGGAGTTGAGGCCAAGATCAGGTCAGCCGTGATCTTATTGAATGGCGGAGCTGGCTCGAGGGGCCGAATGGCCTACTCCAGCTCCTATGTTCTTATACAGGTGTAGACTCCCTGTTTACCTGTTCTTCATCCATTTGACTGTAGGGGCCGGGTCTCCAACCGCTTTGCAGGGCAGCACGATATCCCGCATCCATGGTGTTGTCACGGTGCCACTGAACGTTAGGATCCGGGCCGGTGCTGATGACAACCACAACAGCAAGGGTTAAAATCTCAACCTGCGTTTCACGCCTTTCATCTAACCATAGAGTGAAGGTTCATGGGGGGGGGCGCGGGGGGGGGGTGCAGGGGATGGAGGGGAGGAAGGATAAACAACATCAGCAGAATTAATTGGGTTCAAAATGCATCTTCCTGGCAACCCAAAATCTTATCACTGTGAATCGCACTGATTGAAGTGAATTACTGCAATGGAGCCAAAAGTGGATCTAAAGTACTAAAATCTTTCCTACAGTCCGTGGCCTAAAATGAAGGGTATGTATCATGCACGGGGTGGGAGACTTAAAATCCAGTGGAGTAGAGTATAAACGTGAAATATGCACCAGGGCATTAGGGAGAATAAATCACTTCTCAGTTTCTTACATGCGTTAAAATAGTCGGGAGGGTAATATCACGCTTTCCTGCCGTGTACAGACTTTAGGCACGGGGGGGGGGGTTGGGGGGGGGGGGGCGTCGTATTTACAAATTAAGGACAACAGAAGAAAATAAGGAATCATAGAATCACACAGCACAGAGTGTTACTATGGGGGTTTGATCAGACAGCTGAAGGATTAAATATCACCAGTGCCACTCTCAGACATTACCTTTGGCTAGTGGCTCCACGGTAATGGTCTCACTGGAGTTCCCCCTCCCGGCTGCGGTGATGGCAACGACCCAGATGCTGTACTGGCGGTTCTGGCTGAGGTTGGGAATGCGGTAATAGAATGCGTCTGGTGAGGCTTCAAATTCGCTGATCACCTGGGAAGGAAAACAAGGACACTTACCGGTGCCATAGTGAAACCCAAGATCCATTAAGGCTTCGACTTTTCACTTGTCAATCAATCCAAAAGATAATTTTATGCAGCCAAGTGTCACAAGTGAAGAAGAAGAACAACAACTTGCATTTATCTAGTGCCTTTAACATAGTAAAACGCCCCAAGGCACTTCACAGGAGTGTTATCAAACAAAATTTGACACCGAGCTATATAAGGAGATACATAAGGAGGCACAAAAGCTTGGTCAAAGAGGTAGGTTTTAAGGAGCGTCTTAAAGGAGGAAAGCAAGGTAGAGAGGCGAAGAGGTTTAGGGAGGGAATTCCAGAGCTTAGGGCTTTGGCAGCTGAAGGCACGGCCACCAATGGTGGAGCGATTACAATCGGGGATGCTCAAGATAAGAATTAGAGAAGCGCAGATATCTCGGCGGGGGGGGCGCGGTTGTGGGGCTGGAGGAGATTATAGAGAGTGGGAGAGGCGAGGCCATGGAGGGATTTGAAAACAAAGGATGAGAATTTTAAAATCAAGGCGTTGCTTAACCAGGAGCCCATGTAGGTCAGCGAGCACAGGGGTGATGGGTGAACGGGACTTGGCGCAAGTTAGGACACGGGCAGCCGAGTTTTGGATGACCTCAAGTTTACGGAAGGTAGAATGTGGGAGGCCGGCCAGGAGTGCATTGGAATAGTAAAGTCTAGAACAATTAATTCTGGAGGGTCCTGGTGTGCAGATTGTTTGTAAATCAACATTTGTTTTGCTGTTGAATAGGAAAGTCTGAGGCCAGTGACTCCTGGTTGGGCTGAGTCCTCACCCTCTGGCCATAAAGAGATCAGTACAATGATCATCAATGATGAGGAATCCCCCCCCCCACAAATACCTAGTTTAATAGGCTGGGGCTCCTCTTTCTAGAAAAGAGAAGGGGTGGCCTAATAGAGGTCTTTAAAATTCTGAAGGGGTTCGATGAGGTAGATGTAGAGATAATGTTTCCACTTGTAGGGGAGTCCAGGGGGTCATAGAAACATAGAAGATAGGAGTAGGAGTAGGCCATTCGGCCCCTCGAGCCTGCTCCGCCATTCAATGAGATCATGACTGATCATCCAAATTCAGTACCCTGTCCCTGCCTTCTCCCCATATCCCTTGATCCCTTTAGCCTTAAGAAATATATCCAACTCCTTCTTGAATATATTTAATGAATTGGCCTCCACTGCCTTCTGTGGTAGAGAATTCCACAGGTTCACCACTCTCTGGGTGAAGAAATTCCTCCTCATCTCTGTCCTAAATGGCTTACCCCTTATCCTTAGACTGTGACCCCTGGTTCTGGACTCCCCCGCCATCGGGAACATCCTTCCTGCATCTAGTCTGTCTAGTCCTGTTAGAATTTTATACGTTTCAATGAGGTCCCCTCTCATTCTTCTAAACTCCAGCGAATATAAGCCTAATCGACCCAATCTCTCCTCATACGTCATTCCTGCCATCCCAGGTATTAGTCTGGTGAATCTTCGCTGCATTCCCTCCATGGCAAGAACACCCTTCCTCAGATAAGGGTCATAATTATAAGATAGTCACTAATAAGTCCAATAAGGAATTCAGGAGAAACTTCCTTACCTAGAGAGTGGTGAGAATGTGGAACTCGCTGCCACAGGGAGTGGTTGAGGTGAATAGCATGGATGCATTTAAGGGGCAGCTAGCTAAGTACATGAGGGAGAACAGAATAGAAGGCTATGCTGATAGGGTTAGATTATGTAGGGTGGGAGGAGGCTCGTGTGGAGCGTAAACACCGGCATGGAGCAGTTGGGCTGAATGGCCTGTTTCTGTCCTGTACCTTCGATGTAATTCTGTTTAACAATGCTGGAGGGAGCATCCTCTGGTAGCAAAGGATTGAGAAAGCTCTCCCAATGGCCTTGTAGGTAAAGGCAGTATTATACCAAGTCACACACAAGGTGGTGATTCCTGCTCTGTGCCGAGTTGGCCAATTTCAGCCAGAGCAGTGTTGGTAGGGCTGCTACAATAGGTGTCAGGAACCCAGTGCTCGAGAGAACAAAGAAAATCAGCCTGTGCAAGATGGGCTACTGGCGTTGTGGAAGTGTGTGCCAGCAGGAGCCAGCCGCTTCAGGGCAGAAAAACCAAATGGCTTAAACTCAGCTCATTTGCATCATTGTTTGCTACCTATGCAACTGAAAGGAGCCTACCTTTGTAATGTAAAATAGTGCTGAGCTCTTAGCGATCACAATAGCCTGAATCAAATAACTGGAGAGAAAGCACTCAGTTCTGCGTAATAGTCTTACCTAATAACCTGAGGGGACAATGTTTCTGTGCTGTAATTCTATGTAACAATGCTGGAGGGAGCATCCTCTAGTAACAAAGAAGGATTGAGAAAGCTCCCCCAATGGCCGAGTGGGTACAGGCAGAATTGTACCAAGTCATACACAACAGGAAGGTGACACCGTGTCAGCCATGGCTCAGTGGGTAGCACTCTTGCCTCTGAGTTAGAAGATTGTGGGTTCTCTAGGGTAGAGAATTCCAAAGATTCACGACCCTCTGAGAGAAGAAATTCCTCCTTATCTCCGTCTTAAATGGGCGACCCCTTATCCTGAAACTCTGCCCCCTAGTTCTAGATACCCCCACTAGGGGAAACATCCTCTCCGCATCCACCCTGTCAATTCCCTGTAGGTTGCCAGCAACGTCCACATTCCATGAACAAATACATTAAAAAAAATTCCCCATAATTCTGTGCCAGCTACTCTTTCTCCCGTACAAGGGTGGCTGTGAAGGATTGGCACTAGTTGCACTGGGGCTGTTGTTTGTGGGGCCTCAGCGGGACGGTGTGTTACCAGCCCATTTTGACCTGCTATCAGAGGGGGCTCAAAGGTGTGCAGGGTTTACGCATGAAAGGCCAGATTGGTACCCGTGAATAGTCATGTGGCCAATCGGGTTTCAAAATACATTGCAGAAACTATTCTTTAACTTTTTGAAGATTGCTGGCTGGGATGTGTTGTCTTTGTTTTTTTCCAGTTTTAAAACTCAGCTATTTGTTCCCTCGGGTGATCTTAATACGCAGGAGTAACGCTGGCTTAACATGCTGCTTTTTCTTCCTGCCGATTTTCGCTCTGCTCTTCAGACTCAGGCTGGGGTCTGTTGGTTAGACAGACTGACTGAACAAATGCAAACAAAAAACTTCTGCTGACAGGCTTTTCTTTTTGTAACACTGAATTTCCTCTCAAATATCACCTGAAAAGGATACCACCTCCCGCTGTCCCTCATTCTCTGTCTGGATTTAATATTGTAAAATGAAACTGGAATATCGGGGGTGGGGAAAAAATACCTGAGACAATAGTGCATTTAAATGGAGGAGTCATCACAGCACTGTTTAGATAGGATCCAGCACCCTCTGCTGTTCAAATAGCATAAAGCCAGGCGTTTTTGCACATTAAATATGTCAGGCTACTTGCTTGCTTTCCGTCACTTCTGCTGGAAGGGGAGGCAAGAGAATTTTAAAATATTTTTGCACAAGATGGTATTACATAGCATCAATGGGCTAATGTAAACCAAATGTTACTGGTGACAGATAGCACAGTGGAGTAAGAGGCAAAATAGATTGTTCCCCTTCTATGAATGGGTATTGATAATGGTCGGACAATATTAAATCAAAAGACAGTGATTTAATTGAGAGGTTATGAACAGAATAACAGCACAGAAGATGGCCGTTCAGCCCATCACATCTGTGCTGGAGCTAGCTACTCTAATCCCATTTTTGTCTTCTCCCTACGCCCTTTTATATTCTTACTTCTCAAATCCTTCTCTGGTTTTATTTTAAATAACGTTGTTGTCTCTACTTCAACAGCCACTTACGGTAAAGCATCCCATGTTCTAATAACCCACTGTGAGAAAAAAATTCTTCTAACTTCCCTCTTCATTTGTCTAGCAATAATCCTGAGTCTACATGCCTTGTCACTGATGAGCCACCCAACACAATCTAGGCTGATATTACACGTTAGAATGGTGTAAGAATGGAACCAGAACTGGCAAGGTTGAATCACTGTCCTAACTTGCTACCGTTTATTGATTCTTCATTATAACTATAATATATTAAAAATCTTACATCTCTAGGCACTTCCTGTCTACAGAACCGTACTTCCTGTTGCCAAGTTTTTGTCACGTGTTTGTTAACTTTTTCCTATTATAGGTTCCTTTGTCTACAATTATAATAGAACTGCCTATGTAAAATTGTCATGCTACAGTAATAACCTCCCATCAGGATGGCACAGTAACAGTTTTGCGTCTCCCAGCTCCTTGGCCTGTACATAAGAACATAAGTTGTAGGAGCAGGAGTAGGTCATTTGGCCCCTCGAGCCTGCTCCGCCATTTAATAAGATCATGGCTGATCTGATCTTGCCCGCTCCCCATAACCTTTGACTCCCTTACCATTCTATCTCCACCTTAAATATATTCAATGACCCAGCCTACACAGCTCTCTGGGGAAGAGAATTCCAAAGATTCACGACCCTCTGAGAGAAGAAATTCCTCCTCATTTCTGATTTAAAAGGATGCCCCCTTATTCTGAAATTATGCCCCCTAGTTCTAGATTCCCCCATGAGGGGAAACATCCTCTCTGCATCTACTCTGTCAAGCCCCTTCAGAATCTTATATGTTTCAATAAGATCCCCTCTCATTCTTCTAAACTCCAATGAGTATAGGCCCAACCTGTTTAACCTTTCTTCATAAGACAACCCCTCATCTCCGGAATCAACCTCGTGAACCTTCTCTGAACTGCCTCCAATGCAAGTATATCCTTCCTTAAGTAAGGAGACCAAAACTGTACTCAGTACTCCAGGTGTGGTCTCGCCAACGCCCTGTACAGTTGTAACAGGGCTTCCCTACTTTTAAACTCCATTCCCTTTGCAATAAAGACCAACATTCCATTTGCCTTCCTAATTACTTACTGTACCTGCATACTAACTTTTTGTGATTCATGTACAAGGACCCCCAGATCACTCTGTACCTCAGCATTTTGTAATCTCTCCCCATTTAAATAATAATTTGCTTTTTTATTTTTCCTACCAAAGTGGATAGCCTCGCATTTTCCCACATTATACTCCATCTGCCAGATTTTTGCCCACTCACTTAGCCTAGCTATATTCCTTTGGAGATTCTTTGCGTCCTCCACTCAATTTGCTTTCCCACCTATCTTTGTATCATCAGCAAATTTGGCTACATTACGCTCGGTCCCTTCATCCAAGTCATTAATATAGATTGTAAATAGTTGAGGCTCCAGCACTGATCCCTGCGGCACCCCACTAGTTACAGATTGCCAACCTGAAAATGACCCATTTATCCCGACTCTGTTTTCTGTTAGTTAGTCAATCCTCTATCCATGCTAATATATTACCCCAATCCCATGAGTACTGCAGAGAAACTTCAATGTAAAAAGAAAGACTATAGCGCCTTTCACGACCACCAGACGTCCCAAAGCGCTTTACAGCCAATGAAGTACTTTTTTGGAGTGTAGTCACTGTTGTAATGTAGGAAACATAAGAACATAAGAAGTAAGAGCAGGAGTAGGCCATACAGCCCCTCGAGCCTGCTCCGCCATTCAATAAGATCATGGCTGATCATCGACCTCAACTCCACTTTCCCGCCCGATCTCCATATCGCTTGATTCCCCTAGAGTCCAAAAATCTATCGATCTCAGCCTTGAATACACTCAAAGACTCAGCGTCCACAGCCCTCTGGGGCAGAGAATTCCAAAGATTCACAACCCTCTGAGTGAAGAAATTCTTCCTCATCTCAGTCTTAAATGGCCTACCCCTTATCCTGAGACTATGCCCCCTAGTTCTAGACACTCCAGCCAGGGGAAACAACCACTCAGCATCTACCCTGTCAATCCCCCTCAGAATCTTGTATGTTTCAATGAGATCACCTCTCATTCTTCTAAACTCCAGAGAGTATAGGCCCATTCTACACAATCTCTCCTCACAGGACAGCCCTCTCATCCCAGCGATCAATCTAGTGAACCTTCGTGGCACCGCCTCCAAGGCAAGTATATCCTTCCTTAGATAAGGAGACCAGAACTGTGCACAGTACTCCAGGTGTGCCAATTTGCGCACAGCAAGCTCCCACAAACAGCAATGTGATAATGACCAGATAATCTGTTTTGTGATGTTGATTGAGGAATAAATATTGGCCAGGACACCGGGGATAACTCCCCTGCTCTTCTTTGAAATAGTGCCTTGGGGTCTTTTACGTCCACCCGAGAGGGCAGATGGGGCCTTGGTTTAACGTCTCATCCAAAAGACCAACTCTACTTCCCTGTTTCCCAAATTGCTATGCATTTTGCTTATCTTAATAAAAGTCCATTGCTCTTTTTGATAGACTAGTTGGGCTGAATGGCCTGTTTCTGTGCTGTATATTCTATGTAATTCTATGTAATACTCCAGCTATAAGTCAGGCAGGTGCATGGCAGAAGACCTGCGGATTAGGCCAGGACTTGGATTTGCCAGTATCCAAGGGAGATTCGTTTGGGGCAAAAGCTTTGTCCGTCCCAAACATGGTCCTTTGCCTCAAAGCGAGTGTAACCGGAGGGGAGGGGGCTCTCAGGTTAGGAGTTTCTTCAGCTCTAGCTCAAGATCACCTGGACAACTGGTATGCCAGGTGAAAGGAGGGTTACCAGCTCCCCAGCAGGTGAATGTGGGACCCACCTGAGGGATACAGGCTGAAGAATCTACTCTATTTTAGCTATGAGGAAAGATTGGAGAGGATGGGGTTGTTTTCTTTGAAACAGAGAATGCTGAGGGAAGATTTAATTGAGGTGTATAAAATTATGAGGGGCCTAGATAGAGTGGATAGGAAGGACCTATTTCCCTTAGCAGAGAGGTCAATAACCAGGGGGCATAGATTTAAAATAATTGGTAGAAGGATTAGAGGGGATTTGAGGAGAACTTTTTCACCCAGAGGGTGGTGGGAGTCTGGAACTCACTGCCTGAAAGGGTGGTAGAGGCAGAAACCCTCATCACATTTAAAAAGTACTTGGATATGCACTTGAAGTGCCGTAACAAGGCTATAATGGACCAAGAGCTGGAAAGTGGGATTCGGCAGGATAGTTCTTTTTTTGGACGGCACAGACGCAATGGGCCGAATGGCCTCCTTCTGTGCCGTAAACGTCTATGATTCGATTAATTTTTAATTTATTCTCCCTCCCCCCGTCCTCTGGGAGGAGGTTACGGGGGCCCACCTCTGGGTCTGAGATGTACAATAGTGGTGCATGCGACCATCAGAAAGAAATTGCAGATTAGGAACCTCTGCCTAACACTGAAAAGTTCCGGTTGAGTCGGCGGTGGAGCTTCCCAGCGGGTGCTTCCCAGCACTTACCTCAGGATTGCGGACCTCTGTATGTTTGGAACCCCTCACTATTAATCAACTGATCGTCGTCAACACACAGGTCAATGTAAGGTATGGTGGGACAAGATTAGATGCTTATTTAGTTATATGCTTATTTAGATGCTGTATGTAGTTTGGAAAAGCAGAACCATGAGCGAAGCTCTTAGAAGGGAGATCACAAGACCAGACAATTGGTTCAGATGAGGAAGCCCCTTCCAGCTTCCCATTACAGCATCCAACAGCTTCTTCAGGGTTTAATCTCTTGGGTATATAAAAATATTGAAGGAATTATTCATTTTAAGAAGGGGTAAAAAATAAATTTAGGGAAATGGTGTTTTCAGCACGGCATTTATCTGCAATTAGTTGGATAGTTGAAGCAAGATATCATTGTTAGCCAAGGTGTGGAGATGCCGGAGTTGGACTGGGGTGGACAAATGTAAGAAGTCACACAACACCAGGTTATAGTCCAACAGCTTTATTTGAAATCACAAGCTTTCGGCGCGCTGCTCCTTCTTCAGGTGAAGTGGAGAAATGCATAAAGACACAGCTTATATAGTCAGAGAATCATGTCAGATGTTTACAGGTAACCTTTCCAACTGCCATTTATCACACCTCGGCAGAGAGATAATCACAGCAGTCAAAGGTGTGAATGGTGTCCAAACAGGTCAGTCAGGGAAACATTACATCAAAGAACAATGAGGTGAGGTCACAAGGGGTCAAATATTGCAGATGCTGGGGTCTGTATGAAAAACAAAAACACAGATGCGGCCGGACCTGCTGTGATTTCCAGCCAAAAAAATGTCTTTTGTCTGTTTTTTGTTTTTCATACAGACCCCAGCATCTGCAACAATTTGACCCCTTGTCCCACCTCATTGTTCTTTGATGTAATGTTTCCCTGACTGACCTGTTTGGACACCATTCACACCTTTGACTGCTGCGATTATCTCTCTGCCGAGGTGTGATAAATGGCAGTTGGAAAGGTTACCTGTAAACATCTGACATGATTCTCTGACTATATAAGCTGTGTCTTTATGCATTTCTCCACTTCACCTGAAGAAGGAGCAGCGCGCCGAAAGCTTGTGATTTCAAATAAAGCTGTTGGACTATAACCTGGTGTTGTGTGACTTCTTACAATTGTTAGCCAAGGGGGAGGGTTGATGGGCCAGCTGGTCTTTTCCTGGCCATCATTTTCGTATGCTCATAAAAAACCAATTGGCTAGTGTTGGTGAGGTGGCAGCATTTCATTCATAAGTTTCAAATCTATATATAAACAAATGAACATTAAAATCCTATAGGAACATAGGAACAGGAGGAGGCCATTCAGCCCCCTTGAGCCTGTTCCGCCATTCAGTGAGATCATAGCTGATCTGCGACTTAACTCCATATACTTTTATAAAGCGCTGGTTAGGCCACAACTGGAGTATTGCATCCAGTTCTGGTCACCACACTTTAGGAAGGATGTGAAGACACTTCAGGGGGTGCAGATGAGATTTACCAGAATGGTTCTGGGGATGGGGAATCTTAGCTACACGAACAGATTGGAGAAGCTGGATTTGTTTTCATTAGAGCAAAGGAGGTTGAGGGGTGATTTGATAGAGGTGTACAAGATTATGACAGGTTTGAATAGGCTAGACGGGGAAAGGCTGTTCCCACTAGTTGATGGTACAAGGACTAGGGGGACACAGATTTAAGGTTTTGGGAAGAGATACAGGGGGGAACGTGAGGAGAAACTTTTTTACGCAGCGAGTGGTGAGGACCTGGAACTCGCTGCCGACGGATGTGGTGGAAGCGGAGACACTCAATGTTTTCAAGGGGAGACTGGCTAGGCACTTGAGGGAAATAAACTTGCAGGGCTACAGGTATAGAGCGGGGGAATGGGGCTGACTGGATTGCTCTACAGAGAGCCGGCACGGACTCAATGGGCCTAATGGCCTCCTTCTGTGCCATTATGACTCGCTTTTGGCCCATATCCCTTAATACCTTTGGTTAACAAAAAGCTATCAATCTCCGATTTAAAATTAACAATTGACCCAGCATCAATTGCCGTTTGTGGAAGAGAGTTCCAAACTTCTACCACCCTTTGTGTGTAGAAGTGTTTCCCAATTTCACTCCTGAAAGGTCTGGCTCTAATTTCTAGACTAGTTCATAGAATTAACTGTAGAGTTAGAATTCCCCTAGCTGTTATGTGTAGCGATGCCATAAGTACAGTTGTTACCGAACAAAAGATATCTTCGAGAGCAGATTGACGATATCGCTGAGAGAATTAGCCACCCAGGACCTCTTCCCTCACTGTCACGAAGACAATGCCAGGGACGCAATCTTTTTCAGGACAGGATTCCAAATCACACTACGGTGATTAATCAAAATTGAATATGCAATTAATATTCAAGTGATTACATTCTGGTAAGTCCGTAGCACACCATTTTCCCTATAGCGGTGCCCTCTATAATGGTTCAGAGTCAATTAAGCATTACCTCCTGCAATATGGAGGCATCGAATGAGTTAAAATTATCGTTTTTGGGGCATATTTGCTGCTTTTTGAAGGGCAGAGGCACAGAAAAAAATTTAGCAGGACGACGTGGCAGGAATAACGACTAATGTTGGAAATGCAAAACATTGACTTCACCTGCATATATTCGAAGCAATTAATGAGGATAATTCACTTTGACCACTCAAATTCAGCAATTCTGAAGTCCATGTGCTAATGAGATTTGGCGTCAATAAATTTACTCGCTTACTTTCCGTGCTTAATACATGCAATCAGGGCTGGATCAATGCGAACCAGCTGGGAATCACATGAAAAATTCAGATCAGGGAACATCTGATTGTTTGGGATTCACGAAACCACATTTGAGTTCATCCCTGGCTGCCACGCTCAGTTAGCATGTGACATATGGCATGTTTAGAGTGCCAAACAGGGATCAACTCCATCCCAACCTGGCTAATATCCAACTCCTATTTCCCCCCTGCAAATTCCCAAGTTCTGAATTCCAAATTGGCTTAGCTGTGAAACCACACCGACCTCTGATTCTGAGGCGATCCCTCTCCTTTTGGAAGTGTAACTGTTCCCGCTTAACTCTCTACCAGCTGTCCCTGCTCCCCGTGCCGAACCAACACAGTTCACTCTCATTTAAAAAGACAAATGATAAAAACTTAAAGCAGTCCGTGTGTCATGCTATGCATGCGCGCAATGAATAATGTATCCCTCACATATTGGCCCGGAATTTGCGGTCCCAATGATGTCGCACGCTCAGCGTACGCCGTTGTAAGCTTTCTGAAAGGCCCCGCAAGCTCCGGCTTTCCGCATGCGCTGCGCACACACGAAAGCCCGGATCTTGCGGTCTGTCAAGGTACGCCATGACAGAGCTACCAAACTGACTAGAAATTCACTTTTCGCTAGCGCAGAGTTGGACTATTTGCTCAACTACTGTCCAGCAAATGCCCACGAAACTCTTATGCCTGGTAAAAGCAGGCATAGGGCCTGCTTTCACCAGCGCAAGGGTTATTATAAAACTTAAATTAAAAATTTACCAAACAAATGATGCATAAATACTTAAGATTGGTTTATGCAAATTTTGGTTTGGATTAGAATGTTTTAAATTATTTTTCAGGACATTTAATTTTTATTGTATTTGCTGTATTGAAGGGACTTTCAATTAAACTTGAAAATGAGAACATTTATTTTTATTGCAGTTGTCTAAATTCTTTCATTATTTCGGGATTCCATTGGCGTTTATGGGGATTCCGTTCGTAAATGGAATCCTCCTTTCTCATTGGAGGACCTGGCCCACGTGATCCCAGGGACGCTTCCGAACCGCCTGCACCCCTGGGATCACGTGGGCCTTTACGCAGGCATATGCCTGGAGGCCCAGGTCCCGAACTCGCCGTAGCTTTGGAGCCGGGAGGTAAGTTCGGAAATATTTTGCGGGTCGGCGGCGTTCTCCGGAGATACGTCTCCGGCCGCAAATTCAGGGCCGTAGAGTTTTCAGACTGCTATGTCACATTGAGCAAGAGCTTACCAACAACAACAACAACTTGCATTTATATAGTGCAGGGGTGAACAATTACTTGGGCTGGCGGGCTGTATTTTGCCCACCACTGATATAGTGCATTTAACGTAGTAAAACATCCCAAAATCAAAATTTGACAAAGAGCCACATAAGGAGACATTGGGACAGCTGACCAAAAGCTGGGTCAAAGAGGTCGGTTTGAAGAAACGTCTTAAAGGAGGAGAGGTAGAGAGGCGGAGAAGTTTAAGGATGAAATTTCAGAGCTTAGGGCCTCGGCAACAGAAGGTTTCGGCCGCCAATGGTGGGGCAAAGGTCATCGGAAATGCACAAGAAGGCCAGAATTGGAGGAACGCAGTGATCTCGGAGGGTTGTAGGGCTGGAGGAGGTTACAGAGATAGGGAGTGGCGAGGCCCTGGAGAGATTTAAATTCAAGGCATTGCCAGACTGGGAGCCAATGTAGGTCACCGAGTACATGTGTGATGGGTGAACGGGACTTGGTGCGAGTTAGGACACGGGCAGCAGGGTTTTGGGTGAGCTGAAGTTTATGGAGGGGGTGAACGGGACTTGGTGCGAGTTAGGACACGGGCAGCAGGGTTTTGGATGAGCTGGAGTTTATGGAGGGGGTGAACGGGACTTGGTGCGAGTTAGGACACGGGCAGCAGGGTTTTGGATGAGCTTGTGGCGTACCGATCACAGAACGGACACAATCCGCTTTCCGGTCCGTAGACTATAAATCAGGCGTCATGCCTTTAAGAAGGATCACACCTTTAAGAAACTCGATCTGCAACATAGTTAAGCCCAGAGCGGGGGAGGAGCAGTCGAAGCTGTGCACTGATGAAAGAGAGTTGTATGTTGTGTAGTCTCTGACTCCATTTTGTGTTCAGCATGCAGCCTCAACAATTAAACCTTTTCTGTTGAACCTCTCCGAGTTCAGTATTTTTTGCTAGGAGTACGTAGACTCCTACAAGCTGAAGTTTATGGAGGGGGTGAACAGGACTTGGTGCGAGTTAGGACACGGGCAGCAGGGTTTTGGATGAGCTGAAGTTTATGGAGGATGGAGAAGCCAGCCAGCCAGCAGAGCGGTGGAATAGTCGAGTCTAGTGGTAACAACCTATGGGTGAGAGGAGAGATTTGAAGAAGAGCCACTGCAGGATTAGTTTTGTGCAGCTCCTGCTGACTGAGCTCAGAGGGCTTTTGCAGGGGGTGAGAGCTGATGACCCTTCACTCACCCACCCCAACCACCTCAAAAACAATAAAACAAGCCACTTAGGATTCAAGTCCACGGGACAGTATCTTGAGTTCACAGTTAACCATTCCTTACTGTTGGATACGGGTGAGAGCAAAATATGGTGTACTTCCAAATGATGCCATTCATCTTCAGTGGGGGGAGCCACGAGACGACCACACTTGTGGCAGAGGCTGCTGCTGCTTTCACTCCACCCGGGGGACCTGGAACTAAAATGAAAAGCAAAAATCATTACATAGAATTTACAGCACAGAAACAGGCCATTCGGCCCCACAGGTCCATGCCAGTGTCTGTGCTCCTCACGATGCTCCTCCCACCCCATTGTGTCTAACCCTAACCTTCTATTCATAAGAACATCAGAATTAGCAGCAGGAGTCGGCCATTCGGCACCTCGAGCCTGCTCCGCCATTCAATAAGATCACGGCTGATCTTCGACCTCAACTCCACTTTCCCGCCCCGATCTCCATATCCCTTGATTCCCTTAGAGCCCAACAATCTATCGATCTCAGCCTTGAATATACTCAACGACTGAGCATCCACAGCCCTCTGGGGTAGAGAATTCCAAAGGTTCACAACCCTCTGAGTGAAGAAATTTCTCCTCCTCTCAGTCCTAAATGGCTGACCACTTATCCTTTCTCCCTCATGTGTTTATCTAGCCACCTCTTAAAGACATCTAAGCTATTTGCCTCAACTATTCCATGCGGTAGCAAGTTCCACATTCTCACCACTCTCTGGATAAAGAAGTTTCTCCTGAATTCCCTATTGGATTTATCAGTGACTCTAGTTCTGGTCTCCCCCGCACAAGTGGAAACATCTTCTCTACGTCTACCCTATCGAACCCTTTTATAATCTTAAAGACCTCTATCAGGTGACCCCCCTTAGCCTTCTCTTTCTAGAGAAAAGAGCCCCAGCCTTCCCTGACAGTTACAACCTCTCAGTTTTAATATCATCCTTGTAAATCTTTTCTGGACCTTCTCAGTATCTTTTTTGTAATATGCAGACCAGATCCTCACTGGCATCAATTCTAGTATTTCCGGCAGAGAGATTCACTCAACAGAACATTCAGGCACGGAGGCATCAACCCCGCCACCCCCCCCCCCCACCTCATGACCCTTCCAATTTTCTGGTGATTAATTTTAATAACTGGAAAATTGGGAAGGCCACAGATTACACTGACCTCCGCATCTGATTTCCTGATCTGCCCCCTTCCCCCTCGTTGAGTGACGCTCCACACTGGAAGAGCTAACTTGCAAAAATTTACTCCGTCAAATAGGATGGCAGGGCACATTTCCATTGGTTATCAACCTTGAGGTTGAATAATGTAAAATGTAGTGGTGAACGCAATAACTTAAAAGTGTGTTAGTTAGCTGAGCTTAGCTGTTGCACCTAGCCTCAGCATCCCTGGGCTAGGGATGGAATATCAACACAACAACTACTTGCATTTATATAGTACCTTTAATGTAGAATAACGCCATACGGTGCACTTCAGAGAGGCATAATTTTTTAAAAGCGGGATGCCGAGCTAAAGCAGGAGATATTAGGACGGGTGACCAAAAGCTTCATCAGAGGTGGGTTTTAAGGAAGGAAAGGGAAGAGACAGAATGGTATAGGAATGGATTTCCAGAGCATTGGGCCTTGGCAGCTGAAGGCATGGCCGCCAATGGTGGAGTGAAGGGATGCACAAGAGGTCAGAGTCAGGGGAGTGGAGAGTTTGCGGTTAGGGTTGTATGGTTAGTAAAGGCTACAGAGATAGGGATGAACATGAGGATGACAATTTTTAATTGGAGGTGCTGAGGGAACTGGGTGCCAATGTAGGTCACGAAAAACAAGGGCGACGGGTGAGTGGGACTTGGTACAGGATATGATGTGGGTGGTAGAGTTTTGGATGAGCTGAGGTTTACAGAGGATGGTGGATGGGAGGTCACCCCGGGGAGCATTGAATTAATGAGTCTGGAGGTGGCAAAGGTATGGAGGAGGGGTTCATCAGCAGATGAGCTGAAGGAGGGTTGGAGGCAGGTGATGTTATCGAGGCGGTCTTTGGGATGGAGTGGATATGGGACCGGAAGCTCAGCTCTGAGTCAACTAGGATGTCAAGGTTGCAAACAGTCTGGTTCAACTTGAGACAGTGGCCGGGGAAGGGGATGGAATTGGTGGCAAGTGTAAAGAGTTTGTGGTAGGGACAGAAGACGATGGTTTCAGTCTTCCCGATGTTTAACTGGAGGAAATTGTGGCTCATTTAAAACTGAATATTGGACAAGCAGTCTGACAAGACAGAGGCAGTGGAGGGTCGAGAGACATAGTGGAAGGGTAAAGCTCTGTGGCATCAAGTTATATGTGGAAGCTGGTCCCAATTCTGCAGATGATGTTACCAAGGGGCAGCATGTAGATCAGGAAGAAGAGGGGAGCCAAGGATAGTTCTTTGGGGAACTCCAGAGGTAATGTTGTTGAGACCGGAAGATAAGATGTTGCTGGAGGTGGTCTAGCTACGATTAGAAAAGTGGAGCCAAGCAAGGGCAGTCCGATTGAGCTGGACAATGGAGGAGAGGCACTGGAGGAGGATGGTGTGGTCAACCGTGTCAAAAGCTGCAGAGATGTCAAAGAGGATGAGGAGGGATAATGCACCACGTTAACTGTCACACAGGATGTCATTTGTGACTTTAGCAGGGGTCGAAACCTGATTGGGAAGATTCAAACAGGGAGCTGTGGGAAAGATGGGCATAGATTTGAGAGGCGACTACATGTTCAAGGACTTTCGAGAGGAAAGGATAGTTTGAGAACAGGAGATAGTTTGCAAGGACAGATGGGTCAAAAGGGCATAGGGTCAGATAGGAGAGAAACTAGAGAGAGATGTGGGTTCATGGTTAGGGCAGGGGAATCCTGGAAGGAGGTGTGGCAAACTATTCCAATCATGGGAGGAGGCATGCTGTGCTCACCCGACGTCCACACTCTGGCACGTTGCAGCAGTGGTCACCGGATAGCAATCAGGAGCAGGAACCCTGCCTGATAATTTTTTCCCCCAGCCTTTACCCAGAGCACGGAGGGTAACTGTAGCACCACTGCCGCTATCCCGGTGGAAATGAACTGACTCGGCACAGACCGGGAAGCGAACCGTCCTTGCCAGTCGACGCGGCTCAGTGTATTCACCCACGAGCCACTGGGGAGCCCAATGAGTTTGTTTCAGGGCTGCTGCATTGCAACAGCGCACAGCAACGCGACAGATACCCAACGTCCAGAAGCATTCCTTGCAGTTTTTCAAATCTGACGGCAGCCGAAGCCAAATGCAACTCAGCTATAACTTGACAAACAATGGTATGAAAATTATTTATCTCAGCCCTTAGGAACCTGGAAGAAGAGATCGATTAAACAATCTTATAAAGAAATACACGCACGATCAATCCTGGCCTCATCTGCAGCGGGGAGCGTCCCAGGAGGGCATGACTGACTGGATGCTGACTCGGACAGTGAATGTCAGTACCTCTCATTAATTCGCGATCGATCACTAGCACAGCTCAATGGTGAGGCCTGTGCCTGTTTTATAACTTATTCATCACCTTCATTCTGAGGTTCAGCTGAAATTTTTTTTTAAAAAAGAAATAACTTCTGATCCTGTGCTGAATGGAAATGTGGAAACTGGTTTACATGAAGACTCTCTCCTTAGACTTTCACAACATTGGTCATGCTGTAGATAAAAGGGCTGAAGAAGCTGCATAAAGATTTTTTTTTTTTTAAATAATGCAATGCAAAATCAAACAGAATGAAAGATCAAGCTTGATGCTCTTTGTATCTCCCTTAAAAGGGCACCATCTTTTTTTCTATTTGTTTATGGGATGTGGGCGTCGCTGGCAAGGCCAGCATTTATTGCCCATCCCTAATTGCCCTTGAGAAGGTGGTGGTGAGCCACCTTCTTGAACCGCTGCAGTCCGTGTGGTGAAGGTACTCCCACAGTGCTGTTAGGGACGGAGTTCCAGGACTTTGACCCAGCGACGATGAAGGATCGGCGATATATTTCCAAGTCAGGATGGTGTGTGACTTGGAGGGGAACTTGGAGGTGATGGTGTTCCCATGCACCAGCTGCCCTTGTCCTTCTAGGTGGAAGAGGTCACGGGTTTGGGAGGTGCTGCCGAAGAAGCCTTGGCGAGTTGCTGCAGTGCCTCTTGTAGATGGTACACACTGCAGCCACGGTGTGCCGGTGGTGGAGGGAGTGAATGTTTAAGGTGGTGGATGCTGTTAGCAAGCTGGGAGCTCAGTGGCTATTTGAACTGAGCCATACAGTCAACAAAGGTCAGAAGTTTGATCGCTTGTCAGTGCCAAAGTTTTTGAACCTAGTCAGGTGGAGGCGCTACAACTGGCTTCAGTGTCCCTGGACTGAGGGGCGGAAAGTCAACCAGAGACCTTGGTTTGTGTCCAGCCCATTCCTGATTGCTATCCATTGACCGCTTTGGGAAAGCACATGTGTGCCAACCATGAGTGATGACAGGATTGGGCTCAACTCTAATGGTCCCTTAATCGGATAGCTCGCTGACACTCACTGTCCAGCAGCACACGTGGGAGGTACTCCAAGGTTTAGTGGAACCAAACCCCAGAAAAAGGCAGTGACTTCAGAATAGAAGCTAAAGAAAACATTGTTGTTTTCACGCTATTTTTGGAAAACACCTGACACTATGATGTTTATCTTGTTACTGTGCATGTGAGCACATCAATTAAGTACAGCTCTTCTCCCTTCCTGGTAATGAGAATGGTGTCCTTTTAAAGTGAATCCCCCAAGCATCACAACGTAATGCTAGAATTTAAAATTGTCATCATTGTGTTTAAATCCCATCACGGCCTCACCCCTTCCTAATTCTGTAACCTTCTCCAGCCCTACAACCTCCCGAAAATTCTGGCCTCTTGTGCATCTCCCCCTCACTTCGTCCCGCCAATGGTGGTCATGCCTTAGCCACCCAGGCCCCTGCTCCTATAAAAGGGACCAATTTCTACTTTATACAGATGCTGTGGCCAGGCATACTAGGTTCCCCTGACAGTGGCTGGCCAGCGCTGAATTCCACAGCCACACACCACGCCCTAACCCCACCCCCTCAACATGTAGTGTGTGCCCAAAAGATGCACTGATGCTAACATGGGCATCCGTTGGGGATAGTTAAATCGCCTGAACCCCAGGAGGATCATCAGGATCATGCTTCCAGGTCGCCAGTGGAACACATTTCCCACTCTGCCACAGTTATGACGGCAGAGCAGAATCACGGATTTTCAGCCCTTGTATCTCTTAAAAAAAAGGGGCGAGATGTCATTAACGTTCATTGTGAAAATCACATTTTTTTGCAGGAATTAACTGGAACACCCGAATTTCACGAGTGTCCCTCATAATAAATGTAATAACCTAAAATCACTTGAATTGACAGTGTTAGTGAAAGACTGAACAGACTGAGGCTCTTTTCTCTAGAACAGAGAAGGCTGAGGGGTGACCTGATGGAGGTGTTTAAAATTATGAAGGGGTTTGATAGGGCAGATGTAGAGAAGGTGTTTCCACTTTTAGGGGAGTTCACAACTAGGGGCCATAAATATAAGATAGTCACTAATAAATCCAAGGAATTCAGGAGAGACTTCCTTGCCTGGAGAGTGGTGAGAATGTGGAACTTGCCACCACAAGGAGTAGCTGAGGTGACTAGTATAGAGGTATTTAAGGGGAAGCTAGATAGGTACATGAGGGAGAAAGGGATAGAATGGTATGCAGATAGGGTGAGATGAAGTAGAGTGGGAGGAGGACCGTGTGGAGCATAAACACCGGCATAGACAAGTTGGGCCGAATGGCCTGTTTCTGTGCTGTAAATTCTATGTAGCTTCACAGTTTTGCCTCACATGCACATACGAAGAAAAAGGACAAGAGAAGAACATTAAGCCCACCAATGCTCATTCTATGCACTGAATGGTGCAATCTCATGCACACCACCTCCTTCTGTCTGTAGTTGTGGGTTTAAGCTGGCAATGAGGGTTGATGCTTCATTGTGGCACTGTGAGAGCGCTGTATTGCTGGAGGTGCCCTTGAGATTTTGTTTGAAATATCATAATCGCTGAAGAACCCTGGGTTAATGTTTGTATGTCAAAGAAAGTTAGGCTCCTGACAACAATCTAAAATCAAAGTTCATAACATCATCTGAATCTCTTTTTAAAGACATTTTTATCACTTAGTCCCAAGTATGTATTATTCAGTTGACATAGGCACCATTTAAAGGCCTGAATTGGCATCTAGTCTAGGTGGCTAAGATTGCGACACACAAACTTTGTAATTGTTGAGGCACTAAGCACTGGGTTAGGAATGTAGGAACAGGAGCAGGCCATTCAATCCCTCGAGCCTATTCCGCCATTCATTTAGATCATCATGGTATCTTAACTCAATTTACCCTCCTTGGTTCCATAACCCTTAATACCCTTGCCTAACAAAATCTCAGTTTTAAAATTTTCAATTGACCAGGGATGAGGGACTTCAGTTATGTGGAGAGACTGGAGAAGCTGGGGTTGTTCTCCATAGAGCAGAGAAGGTTAAGGGGAGATTTGGTAGAGGTGTTCAAAATTACGAAGGGTTTTGATGGAGTAAACAAGGAGAAACTGTTTCCAGTGGCGGAAGGGTCGGTAACCAGAGGACTCAGATTTAAGGTGATTGGCAAAAGAACCAGAGGCGACATGAGGAAACATTTTTTTACGCAGCGAGTTGTTGTGATCTGGAATGCACTGCCTGAAAGGGTGGTGGGAGCAGCTTCAATAGTAACATTTAAAAGAGAATTGGATAAATACTTGAAGAGGAAAAAATTTACAGGGCTATGGGGAAAGAGCAAGGAGAGTGGGATTAATTAGATAGCTCTACCAAAGAGCCAGCATAGGCACGATGGGCCGAATGGCCTCCTTCTGTGCTGTATGATTCTATGACCTAGTCTCAGCAGCGTTTTTGGGGAGAGAGTTCCAGATTTCCACGACCCTTTGTGTGAAGAAGTGCTTCCTGACATTAGCCTTAAACAGCCTCACTCTAATTTTAAGGCTATGCCTCCCACCAAAGGAAATAGTTTCACTCTATTAACTCCTCTAATCATCTTAAACACCACAATTAGACGACCCCCTTAATCTTCTATACTCGAGGGAATACAAACCTGGTCTATACAACCTGTCCTCTAATCCTTTTAGCCCAGGTATCATTCTGGTGAATCTGTGCTGCACTATCTCCGAAGCCTATGTATTCTTCCTGAGGTGCGGTGCCCAGAACGGAACGCAGTGCCATAAATGAGGTCTAACTAAAGCTGTATATAACTGTAACGTACCTTCCCCTCCTGTGTATTCCAGCGCCCTTAATAAGGTAACGGCCAACATTCCATAGCTGTTTTAATAATTTTTTTGTACCTGTCCGCTAAGTAGATAGTGGGTTAGATACTCCTGGAACCTAGTTTCAAATCAAGCCCAGACTTATGAGCTAAAAGCCTTCACATAGGTCCGCTGTGAAATGAGTTTGAGCAGTGTCAATCCAGCATGGTCATAGCACTAAACTACCCCTAATTTGGAGCTAAATTAGCAACGTCGTTGAGAGATGATGGCATAGCTAATATGGCCATGAACAGGTCACATTGGTGCAATACGTGGTGCTCATTTGAGGTTGGGGGCAGAGTAGAGGAAGCTTTACTCGGCAGTTAATTAGCGCTGATGCAGAATAGCTGAAATGGAGAGAGTTCCCTTTCCCACTACTAATACCCTCAATTTTGGAACAAAATAAATCTCAATGCCAAAAGCACCCACAGCTGTGTGCAGTAAATAGCCAACATTTCCTGACACTAATGGCTGTCGCATTAATGACCCCACAACCCCGACATCAGAACAGTTGGACTTGGAGTTTTCTAGTTGACATAACTGCTACAAAGCTGATTTAATCAGGGTCCTAACCATCTGTTGCGGCTGGGGGAAGCTGCAGGATGCTGTGATAGAACATAGTTCACGCTGAGCGACTTTACAAAAACAGGGTTACGCAGAAAGGTACAGAATGATTAGAGCATTGACCTACCATCCTCCTTGGTACGTGTGAAGATCTGCTCGCTCCGGACTCCATCGCCTGCCTGGGTGAATGCCAGCACCTGTATACTGTAGTTGGTGTACTTCTCAAGCCCGTCCAGCTCCAGCGTGACCTGGGTGGTCGTGACGTTTTTAATCTCGCCAAGCTCTGACAAAAAAAAAGCAATATGAGAAGAACAAATACTGAAGCCAGCCAAGCAAGTATTTTCACATACTTGAAAGATGGGGTGGGCTCAGCCAATCTCAGGCCAGAGATCAGTCAGGCCACTACAATTGGTCCTCACTTCCAAAATTCTATAGACTCTGGAATAGTTCCCATGGATTGGAGGGTAGCTAATGTAATCCCACTATTCAAATAAGGTGGTAAGAGAAAACGGGGAATTATAGACCGGCAAGCCTGACATCGGTAGTGGGGAAAATGCTAGAGTCCATTATAAAAGATGTAATAGCAGAGCACTTGGAAAACAGTGACAGGATCGGACAAAGTCAACATGGATTTACAAAAGGTAAATCGTGCTGGACTAATCTACTGGAATTTTTTGAGGATGTAACTGGTAGAATAGATAAGGGAGAACCAGTGGATGTGGTGTATTTGGACTTTCAGAAGGCTTTCGATAAGGTCCCACATAAGAGATTAGCGTGCAAAGTTAAAGCACATGGGATTGGGGGCAAGATACTGACTTGGATAGAGAACTGGCTGGCAGACAGGAAGCAAAGAGTTGGAATAAACGGGTCTTTTTCCGAGTGGCAGGCAGTGACTAGTGGGGTACCGCAGGGATCGCTGCTAGGATCCCAGCTATTCACAATATATATTAATGATCTAGACGAGGGAACTAGATGTAATATCTCCAAGTTTGCAGACGACACAAAGCTGGGTGGGCCTGTGTGCTGTGAGGAGGCTGCCGAGAAACTCCAGTATGATTTGGACAGGTTGGGTGATTGGGCAGATGTATGATAGATGTAGTATAATGAGGATAAATGCGAGGTTATCCACTTTGGTGGCAAAAACAGGAAGGCAGATTATTATCTGAACGGCAATAGATTGGGAGAAGGGGACGTGCAATGAGACCCGGGTGTCCTTGTGCACCAGTCGCTGAAGGTAAGCATGCAGGTGCAGCAGGCGGTTAAGAAGGCAAATGGTATGTTGGCCTTCGTAGCGAGAGGATTCGAGTACAGTAACAAGGATGTCTTGCTGCAGTTGTACGGGGCCTTGGTGAGACCACACCTTGAGTACTGTGTGCAGTTTTGGTCACCTTATCTGAGGAAGGATGTTCTTGCCATGGAAGGAGTTCAGCGAAGATTCACCAGACTGATACCTGGGATGGCAGGAATGACGTATAAGGAGAGATTGGGTCGATTGGGCTTATACTCGCTGGAGTTTAGAAGAATCAGAGGGTGTTCTCATTGAAACTTATAAAATTCTAACAGGACTAGACAGACTAGATGCAGGAAGGATGTTCCCGATGGCGGGGGAGTTCAGAACCAGGGGTCACAGTCTAAGGATAAGGGGTAAGCCATTTAGGACAGAAATGAGGAGGAATTTCTTCACCCAGAGAGTGGTGAACCTGTGGAATCCTCTACCACAGAAGGCAGTTGAGGCCAATTCATTAAATGTATTCAAGAAGGAGTTAGATATATTTCTTAAGGCTAAAGGGATCAAGGGATATGGGGAGAAGGCAGGGACAGGGTACTGAATTTGGATGATCAGCCATGATCTCATTGAATGGCGGAGCAGGCTCGAGGGGCCGAATGGCCTACTCCTGCTCCTATCTTCTATGTTTCTATGTCTCACGCTCTCAGACCAAGGAGCAGAAAAGTCAGTCAAGGTTTCCGTTCCTAATCCAGTGGCACCAGCTAGAAAGTGGAGGTCACAAGTCTTGCCTCAGCTGTGAGCCCCCCTCAGTCCAACACAATCACAGCCTGGGCTCGCACAGGAAGAATTGTTATTTGGCTGAGATACCGGAGGGCAGCTGTTGCCTTGGCAACCATATCCTACTTCTTATTGGTTGGTTACTTACAAGAAAAGCAAGTGCCCCCTCCTTGAAGTGGCACAACCAATAAAACTGTAACTTAAATAAAAACTTTTAAAGGAAACTTAACAAATTCAATTAAAAATTTATCCCGGAGGGTGATGAAACACTCCAGTCCCTTCGGTGCCCACAGGTCACAGAAGGCCTCAAGCGTACCGGCAGACACAGCGTGCTCCTTCTCCAGGGATGCCCGGGGGGGTTGGAGGGGCGGACGTAGCCGCAACCATATTCTGGCTTCAGTCACAGCAATTCAGGACAGAAGAGGAGAAACCGGGGTGGGTGGGGGCTTTCACCGCTAGGTCCTAGGTTCGATGTAGACCTGAGGCCTTGGTTCAAATCCAAACCAGGCAGACGGGTTGAAATCTTCTCTCTGTGACAGCTGGAAGCATCTTCCAGGTAGCGAGTTTGAGCCAGCCTCACACCGCTTCCCAGTCAAAAGCAAACTCACAAAGTCTGTCGGGGCGCGACGTGACTCTGCTCAGAAGGTTTACTGTTGTCCTCGTGTTGTGAGGTGAGGCGTGCATTCGCGTTCTTTGCTTTTACTAATAGAACCTGAAGGCATCACTGGACCAGATTAGCGAATGGCTCCGATTTCAAATTAAACTCCATTGTTTACCAAGATTTGAAAGGGGGGGGCATCTGAAGTAAAGCAGGGGACATTACTTTCTCTTCAAAGTCAAGAATAAGATAAGAACATATTACCATACTGAAATATCATTGACATTCTTGGGTGATGGAGATGTGCCATCTTGGTTCTCCTTTTCCTGCTCAGTCAGTTGAAGTCAGGATGGAGAGAGGCGAGTGAGCTGGTTCTGTGCTCCCTAATCTCAGGAGGGGCTAACACTACCCACAGACTACTGCAGCCTACTTACCCCCGTCTGGGAGATTTGCCCAGTAAATAACTCTGTATCCCTGTAGAATCCCATTCAGGGCCTCCTTTGGCGGCATTGACCAGGACAGTGAGATGACCTCTGGAGATGTGGCGCTGGCTTGGACGTTGTCTGGTGGGCGGCTGGGTACTGCCGTGAAAAGAAAACAAATAAAAGACATGAAATGGAAACTTCTCCACAAATCCAGTGGAGCTCAGACATTCTTATGACCAAGGAGCATGACCCAATACTGAGGTCTATGAAACCCGTATGTGGCAAATACTGCGGCAGCGCCAAGCGTGACATCGAACGACGCGTTTCTAAACATGGTGACCAAATGGTTCACTAATGTCCTTCAGGGAAGGAAACCTGCTGCCTGACCTGGTCTGGTCTATATGTGACTCCAGTCCCACACCAACGTGGCTGACTCTTACCTGCTCTCTAAAGTGGCCTAGCAAGGCACTCAGTTGTATCAAACCGCTACAAAAAAAAACAATTGTGGGGGCACCTTCACCACACGGACTGCAGCGTTTCAAGAAGGCGGCCCACCACCATCTTCTCAAGGCTAACTAGAGATGGGCAATAAATGCCAGCGATGCTCATATCCTGAGAATGAATTAAAAAATACATGTTGAAGACCTCATTCATTATGCAATCATGCGGTAGGATAGGAACATACAGACCCAGGAAAGACCACTGCCATTGCCATTGTTCAACCTGCTGACTGCAATCTCGAGGATGAAGTCTCAGTGTAATCCCTTCTTGACATGGGCCTACAGCAGGCGATTGGCCTGCTCACTCGGAAGGGTGACAAGATGTAAGTCACATTAGGACTGGGAAGGGGTGGGGGGGTCCGCTGAGTTCAGGGTAGAGACAAGTCGTTGGAGCTAGGCATCTGCAGGAAGTCTAACTGGCTGCCAGGTATAGAGTATCACTGAAGCACAAAAGGGTTGGCTCAAAAATAATTATCAACGCAGCGAGTTTAAAAGATTCAAAGCAACAAACAGATCAAAGATGAATATTAATCAGGATTTTTAAAGAGAAACGATAAAGAAAAAATAATTCTAAAGCTTCCACGTATTTTCCATTAAATTATCACTCCCTTTTCTCACAGTGTCTGAACTGTACGTACGCAGTGTTCATTTTCTACAGTAACCTATCCTGGTGTCTGACCAGCAGGGGGCACTGTAGGAAGGCAGATGTGCCTTTTCTCCGCACCTCTGTATACTGTATTCTGTCATAAGGAAGTGACAAGCTGAAGTATCTTGCAAACCAATTAATTATACTCGGCCTATTATGTCTGTGAGAGAAATCCAAAACTAATCCCACGGCCCTACTCTCTCCCCATCGCCCTGCGCAATGTCCGATGCTCCTCTGAACTTCCCTCACTTGATCCTCCTAAGCGACACATGTTCTTCCTCTGCCCTGCTTTCTCACTGTATTGAAGTCATAGCGGGGGAAAAAATTGTCATCGCTCATTTTGGGGTGCTAATATCGGCCGGGCGCAAAGTTTAGCGCCCGGTGCTAATTATCACCTGCAAAATTCGCCTCTATCGCCCCCTGAAGGTGATTTGAGCGTTAAATCAGGCGCTACACACCTCTCTTAAGGTGCAAACGTCAGGGAGCGAGGCGCTACCTCAGCGCTACTGACGCTCAGGCGATGCCAGTTACCATGGAAGCCAGATAAACTGGCACCGTCCAGTTCTTAAAGGGGAGGGGCCAACTTGCTGACCAGCCACTCCCTGCTCATTGCAGCCTTGAATCTCGGCCTGGAGAGACCTCTAAAGCAATTGTGTTGGAAGTACTAATGGAAAGGCCCAGGGAAAGAGCTCGGTGCTTAGCAACCTCAAAAGTGGTGCTGAGGGCCAAAACACTTTAGGACAGCGTTAAAACCAAAACTTTTGCTGACAAGAAAAGGCAGGAAGCGCCCGCCTTTAAATAACGCTCCCCCAGCCCCTTCCCGACTTGAAAACGTTTCCCGCTACCTGTCGTTCCTAGCGGCAGGCGCTAAGGCAGGGGGCGCGACTCAATGTCCGGTCCGGGGCGCTACCGGGGCGTTGCACGCTTGACTGATGTCACGATCTGAAAACGCAAGAGATCCTGGCGGTAGTGTTTAGCGCCGCCACAAAATGGCTGGTCAATTCCGCGAGCGGCGCTAAAATCGCTGCGCTCTGGCGCGAAGTTCCTAGCACCCCGTTAGCGCCCCCCAGAGACACTAACGGGAGGCGCTAACCAACCGAATTTTTCCCCCAGTCTCCGACTCTAACTTATCTTTTCCCAGGTTCTCAAAGCTGTAGAACTCCGTACCTCCCTCAGTCTACGTAAACTTGAGGTCATCCAAAACTCGGCTGCCCGTGTCCAAACTTGGCTGCCCGTGTCCTAACTCGCACCAAGTCCCGTTCGCCCCTCTCCCCTGTGCTTGCTGACCTACATTGGCTCCCGGTTAAGCAGCACCTCGATTTCAAAATTCTTATCCTTGTTTTCAAATCCCTCCATGGCCTCACCCCTCCCTATCTCTGTAATCTCCTCCAGCCCTACAACACCCCCGAGATATCTGCACTCCTCTAATTCTGCCCTCTTGAGCATCCCTGATTATAATCGCTCAACCATTGGTGGCCGTGCTTTCTGTTGCCTGGGCCCTAAGCTCTGGAATTCCCTGCCTAAACCTCTCCGCCTCTCTATCTCCTTTAAGACGCTCCTTAAATCTACCTTTGACCAAGCTCTTGGTCATCTGCCCTAATATCTCCTTATGTGGCTGGGTGTCAAATTTTGATAATGCTCCTGTGAAGCCCCTTGGGACGTTTTACTACATTAAAGGTGCTACATAAATAAAAGTTGTTGTTGTCTCTCTTACTCCTAAAATGTAGTGAGGTTTTTAAAACTCTAACTAGGTGTCACCTAACTACCTCTTCTCATCCATGACAGCAGTCCACGTTTGTTGCGCAGTCAGCGATTTGGGGCCTCGATTCCCGTTTGTGGATTAAAATCAGTCCAGAACCACTCCCTTGCCCCACGAGGCCAATCTTACTCGTGAAGTGATTCTGGCTGCTGCACACAGTGGGCGGGACTTCCTGTCTGCGGCAGCTGAATCACTTCAATTAGCATGAGAACTGGGAGAGCGAAGGGAGAAGTGAAGGGAGAGGGAAGGGTAGAAAAGGGAAAAGTGACGGGGAAAAGGGAGAGGAAAGGGAAGAAATGATGGGGCAAGAGAAGGGGTAAATTAAGGGAGAGAGAAGGGGGGAAATGATGGGAAGAGGGAAAAGAAAGAAAGACTTACATTTACATAGCGCCTTTCACGACCACCAGACGTCTCAAAGCGCTTTACAGCCAATGAAGTACTTTTGAAGTGGAGTCACTGTTGTAATATAGGAAACGCGGCAGCCATTTGTGCACAGCAAGCTCCCACAAACAGCAATGTGCTAATGACCAGATAATCTGTTTTTGTTATGTTGATTGAGGGATAAATATTGGCCAGGACACCGGGGAACCCACTTGAACCCACAACCTTCTGACTCAGAAGCAAGAGTGCTACCCACTTTTTTATTATATATTATTTATTGAACATTAAAAACATTTACAACATCATGATCATTCCATTGTATCATAAAAATCCATTCCGCCGCTCTGCACAGCCATTCCTCCAGCACATATTAACATCAAAACCTGAAGTTTAATTTGTCTCCCATAACATATATTAATCTATTGTACTTTAAAAATTGATCATAAAATACTATCTTTAAATTCCCTTTCTGAATAAAACATCCACAGAGCCTTATAATGATCTTTTAGCTTATATTTAAAATACTCTTTTAGATTTATCCTCCTCCCTTTAAAAAATAGAGCATTCCTTCTTTGCACAATCACGAATCCAGCCAAACTGAACATTAAATTAATTGCCACTCCGCTAGACTTGGCCAGACTCTCCTGCAATCCCCATCTCAGAATTGAGTCCCATGGGATTCCCATTCTTGCTCTTCGGTCCCCACCCAGCAAAAAAACCTCACACAACTGTCGAACATAGTATTAAAATCCTTTAACTGTGGACATAACACCACAGCGTCTCATCTCGCGTCCCACACACTGGGCAAGTTGCCACCTCCACTCGCCCAATCTTGCACAAGGCCGTCATGGTAAAAATCCGGTTATGAGCCAATTTGAAATCCAGTTCAATCCACTCTGGACATTTAAAATTCGCCCACACTCCCTTCCAAATCCTGTTGAAGTCCAGCTGTGGGTATATACTCTGCCAAAACTCCTGACCAACAGGTGTCTTGAATCTCTATTCTCTAAATACCCCATAGAAATCTCGATTATTACAGTTGTCAAATTGAACCAACTCCTCCCCTTTCTCCAGCAGAAAGCTTGGAAAAGCGGGATGCATTTTACTTCCTTTGGAGATTTGCACATTTATTTCTTCCATCCAATCCTGTGGCATTGCCCTCACAATCTTCTCATACATGATCATAATTGCTTTTTCCTCTACCTCCTGATCCTCCTCCCAAGCCATGTCCCCACTGCCGCTTCTGGCAACCAACCTGGAATTACCTCGTATAATACATCTTTCACACATATAATATCAGCTTTTATAAAAGCTTGATTAAATAAAACCTCTCCTTCAATGTTGACCCACCTGTTCAAATAGAAGGGCCGTTCTAAAAATTCCTCAGCACTCTTGGGCATAAACTGCACACTTTTAAAAAATTGGGCCCAAGTCTCCACAACCCCCTTATAAAACCTAGGGAGAGGTTGAATCGATTTCAAAAACATATTATTGTATTCCATATACAATATCCCCAGCCCTCCTATCCCACTTCATTTTAAAAAATGCTCAAAACAACTCTTCCAAAAACTTGTATTTGACTTCTGAAGAAATCTCTTCACCCATTTGATTCTAAAGAATTTTTTCTTCATATCAATATCTGGGAAATTGAGTCCTCCCTGATTTCTCCATCGTATTGGAAGCAACCAAGGCTGGTTTCCCTTCCCATAAAAACCTCATATAAGCCTCTCCGATGGACTTTTCCGCCCGCTCAGGAATATCCTCCACCGTCAATAAGTACCATAGCTTAGATAGCAGGAGAGCAGACACCACTGTTGCTCTTCCTTGCACTTTCAACCACCTTCTTTCCCATCTTCCCAAAATCTTTTTAATTTTCATAACCTTCAGTTCCTAATTTAATCGATCCACTTCATCCCTGTCTTTCTTGCACCCCATACGCACCCCCAGAACTTCCAAAATCTCCACCATTCCCTCCTACCCCTTCCTGTAACCAGGCATTGGGATTTACTATAATTCACTCGGGCTCCTGAAGCTCTACAATACTCCTCCACTACATCCATAGCTTTCCTCACTGACTCCCCATTTCTCAATGTTAAGGTTGTGTCATCTGTATATTGGTGTATCACCGACACCCGCCCGGAACTGGGAACCGCAATCCCGACTAGGCCTTGTTCCTTTCGCATCATGTAACCTAATGGTTCTGCTACCAATGTGTACAACAATGGGGACAGGGGACAACCCTATCTCACTGATCTCTGTATCGGAAAATACTTGGATAAAAAAACCATTACATTTAACACAGCTAAATATGTTTGAATAAAAATTCTTATCCACTCAATGAAATTTTCCCAAAACCAAATGCTTCCAAAGCCATCAATATCAAAGGCTTTCTCTTAATCTATCATTAACACATAAGCCTCCCTCCAACTCTTTTCTATGAGCTCTATCGCATCTCGGATTGAGACCACAGAGTTTGCGATGATCCGGCCTATGACTCCATAGGACTGAGAGAGCAAATCTATTTGCGGCATCACCTCCTTCATATGATTTGCCATAACCCTCGCCAAGATCTTATAATCCACATTTAATAATGTGATGGGCCTCCAATTCTTTAGATCCCTTCTATCCCTTTTATGTTTATATAAGCCAAGCTTATGATACCTCTCCTCATAGATGGGGCCAGGCTTCCCTCAATTTTAATCTCCTCAAAAACCTCTAAGAGCAATGGACTTAAAATCTCTAAAAATTCTTTATAAAATTCTGCACTTAATCCATTGGACCCTGGACTTTTCCTCCCCTTCATTCCACATATTGCTACTTTTATTTCCGCTAATCCTACTTCTTTGTCACACATGCTTCTCTCATCCTCCTTTAAACCCTCTTCAATAAAAGCACTAATCTTCTCCATCGCTAATTTGGAAATGTCTTCTTTTGTATACAGGTATAACTCTTGATAAAAGCTACTAGCCGCCTCCAAAATCTCCCCACTTTCATTAATGATGGTGTGGAGATGCTGGTGTTGGACTGGGGTGGACAAATGTAAGAAGTCACACAACACCAGGTTATAGTCCAACAGTTTTATTTGAAATCACAAGCTTTCGGAGCGCTGCTCCTTCGTCAGGTGAAGTCTTCACCTGACGAAGGAGCAGCGCTCCAAAAGCTTGTGATTTCAAATAAAACTGTTGGGCTATAACCTGGTGTTGTGTGACTTCTTACATTCATTAATGATCTTCTCCCCAACCTTCAACTCTCCAATTAATGATAATCTCTGTCGCAGCTTCTCTTACTCTCAAAACTATCTAGTGCATCTTTCGCCCTCCAATGCATCTTTAGCCTTTGCATGGAGAATGGCCTCCTTGCATTTTTCAGCTTGCAATAATTCCCACTCTTCCTTTAAAATCCGGAACTTAGTCTCAGCTCCCTTATCCCCTCTGTCAACTGCTTTACAGATATCCGTAAATCTTCTGTTTATATTCTCTTCTCGATACCGATTAGCTGCTGCTCTCTCTTTCCCATAACGTACCGAAAAAACTTATATCTCTTATTTGAAATTGTCCTACCAAACTCTTCTTTCCTTCAAGAATAAAGGTTCCTTCTGAGCATTCTTTATTACATTTAAAATCCCTTCTTTATAAACAATTTCTTTCAGGTATTGTTTGTTTAAAATCCATACTCCAGACCGATCTTAACTGTGCTGTTCCTAATTCTAAGAACCAAAGCTGAGTGGTCACTAAAAAATACATTTTTGTAATAAATCTCCATCACCTCAGAACTTAACCCTTCCCGCATTAACACAAAATCTATTCGCTCTGTTTTAAAACATCACCTACCCAACCTCTTCTGGAGAATTCCCTTTTTATGGGGTTCTGATCCCTCCATAAGTCTCTCAAATTTAAATTTGCCATAATATTTACAATCATCCCTCTGGAGTTAACATCCTTAAAGGTCATCTGGGCTGAAATGTCCATCCCAGATAAAAATACATTAAAATCCCCCACTATACAAGGGTTTTCCGCCTCTGCCACTTCAGTGAATAACCATTGAAAAAACTCGCGCCGCTTGCAATGGTTGTTCGGTGCATAGATAGTAAAGAGGTCGCAATTAAATGCCTCCATTTTTACCTTTAGCCATAAAAATCTCCACTCAGTGTCCTTGTCCACCAAGGCAACGTTCTCTTTCATGGACGGACTCACCAAAACAGCCACCCCTCTACGGTTATTGTTTGCGCAACTTGCAAACACATCTCCCTTCCAAACCTTCCAAACTCTTTCTAGGATATCCTCATCCCAAAAGGTTTCTTGCAGATACAGCGTGGGAATTTTGTCGGTGCTCAGGTGGCGGGTTTGGAGGCGGGACCGGTGGCAAAATTGCAAAGATTTACTTACCTTTACTTTCTCCTGCAGGCTTCCTTCCTTCAGTTCTTGGGAGTCCCTCAGTTCACCGGCACAGAAAGCAGAATGGCCGCTGAGCTGTCAAAAGCTGCAGCCTCTGCTTTCTGGTCTGGAGAGATCTCTAACTGAGCCTGAGTGGAAGGACTCAAGTTAGAAGACAGATTGTCAGTGTTTGACAGCTTCACAGAGCTGTCAAATGCTGATTTTTCATCTGTCAAAAGCTCTTCGACAGATGAAATGTCAATCACTGACGTCACCAGTAACCAGGTGTCCCTTAATTGGCCTGCTGAGCCCGCTGGGCGGGCTTAACAAGGTCAATCAAGGGAAAATAGCGTGAGTTGGCCACAAGTCGATGGAGGCGGGACTACAACCCAAAAAGTGGGAGTCCCGCCTCCATCATGTCCCCATTGACAAAATCCAGCCCATAATCTCCCTTAGAGAGTCTTCCTGTTATCATGGTTTCTCCAGTAGTGCCACTCCCTTTGGCCTCATCTCCACTGCTGACCCTTGCTCCCCGTTTCTTCTCTCTCTGGGACAATGGCTCATCTGTACCTATCTTGCTCCCTTCTGGCGTCTTTGTCTCCCTGCTCCCGTCCTGCTACCCCTTTAAGGCTCCTGCCTCTTGCACCCTTTCCTTGTCATGCCCCCTCCTGCTCCCTGAGATGTCCGACTCCCTGTCTTTCTTTGGAGTACTTACACTAACCCTGCATCCCACTCCCACCTCCTCTCTTCCCGCGGACACCAGATTCTTTAGGGAAAGCTGAGCTGTATTATGGCTCGACTCCACCCTCGACCCATGCTACCCTCTGCTGTCTTTGTCCTTTTCCACCGTACTTGGTGTGTTTTCCACCATCTCCATCCAGTTCTCTGCTCCACAATTTTCTGCGCTCTTTTCTCCTTCCATTCACCAGCTGTGTCCTCCACTTGCTCCGCTCCTCCAGCTGCTCCACTCACACCTCCTGCTCCTTCTCCCCATCTACTTGTCACTCAAGGGGCTTCCTTCTGCCTCACACCCACAGTGGGTGGGGCCTTTGTGACATACCCCACAGCTCTCCACCTTGCAGCTCCGAGCGATGTGTCCAGACTCGCCGCAATTATAACAGTACAAGTCTGGACAGCTTCTTACAAGATGGCCGCACCCAAGACAATAATAACAAACCTTCACCTGGTTATCATGCAGTACCCGGAAGTACTGCACTCCTTCCATTGTCTCAAATTTCATGATATACGACAATGACTTCACCCCGTCTGGGAACCGCACCTTTACATAATGGGTTCCATCTGCTACCCGCGTTCCTGGATAGTATCTCCTCTTTACTGCCGAGCAAATTTTAATGTTCCACGACTCCAACTTTTTATTAGCACATCGTCCTCAATATAAACCGGCAGGTTTAAGACTGTGACCACCACCTCTTCAGAATATAGCAGAAATGCCTCCAAGAACGTATTTCCAACCTTCAAACTCAGTAAAAGTCTTTCCACCTCCTCTCGGCCACTGACCGTCACCTCGAACTCAACATTCGGCTTTGGCCGGCAGGCAAAGCAACTTCCGTCGCCACAGTTCTCATGCACCACGTGGATAATATCCCAAGCTCCTATCTTCTTATCCTCGTACTGAACCACCACCGTGTTTTCTTTTCCAAAACTCCTGGGGTCCCGGCCCAAATCTTTGGGTCTTTTTTTCTCCCTTCCCCCAACATTTTCTCCCCTGATTAAATTCATCCTGGGAACGTTGTCCTCTGAGGGGCCTGGTACTCCGGGCCCAGCACTCCGGGCCTGGTACTCCGGGTCCCTCAACATCCATCTGGCTGCTGTTTAAGGACCAAAGGGGCCTTAAAACCTGAAAATAAATTCCAGCACCAACTTTTTACAAACTCACTCCAACTCCCTGCAGTAATCAAGCAGCCAGCAGCACCTGCTCACTCCTAGCCCCTCCCACCTAGAGAGCGCAACCCACTGAGCTACAGCTGACACTAAGGGAAGGATAGAAAAGAAGGGGCGGGTGATGGGGAAATGTGGAGAGGGAAGGGAAGAAATGAAGCGGTGAGGGATGGGATGAAATGATGAGGAGAAGGAAGGGGGAAATGAAGGGAGAGAGAAAGGGGAAATAAAGGAGACAGAGAAGGACGGAAAAGAATAGGAGAGTGACGGGGGAAAGGAGAGAGAGAACGGCAGAAATAAAGTAGAGGGGGAAGGGAGAAATTAAGAGAGATTGAAGGGAGAAATAATGGGTAGCAGGAGAGCGGATATAAAGAGAGAGGGGAGGCAAAATAGGCAAAAAGGGAAAAAGGAGGGAAGAAATGAAGCGGAGGAAAGGGCCTGTGGGGAGAGGGAAGGGCGGAAATGAAAGGGAGGGAATGGGAAAATTAAGGAGCGAAAGGGGAGAGGGAAGGGGTCAAAGGGGAGAGTGGAAATGAAGTGAAGGTGGAAGTGAAAGGAAAGAGCATAAAAGGGAAGAAAGGAGAGGTTGGGAGTAGTGGAAGCCACGAATGGCACTTGGGGCAGGAAGAAGCCTAGAGAAGTGCACTGGGGGGAGGAGGGGAAGAAGACCAAGACCAGATGTTTATGGGTGGGGGAGAAGGAATGTGCCAGATAGAATTTAAGGGCTTTGGGGAGCAAAGAGTTTTAATTGGGGTGGAGAAAGAATAGAGCCAGTTTGAAAGGGGAAGGAGATGGATGAAGAGTATCGGCAGGCTGGAGTGCGATTGAAGTTCTAGGTTGAATTGGAAAAGGAGGAGAAGATTGCCAGCATGAACTGAGGGGGTGAGAGGGAGCGAAAAGTGACGTGTGAACTTGTTGAAAATTAACCAGAAGCTCTCCAGACTCTCTAGAAATGCACCACAAGTTGGCCTTGATTTCAAAATTCTCATCCTTGTTTTCAAATCCCTCCATGGCCTCGCCCCTCCCTATCTCTGTAATCTCCTTCAGCCCCACAACCCCCCGAGATATCTGCACTCCTCTAACTCTGCCCTCTTGAGCATCCCTGATTATAATCGCTCAAACCTTGGTGGCCGTGCCTTCAGCTGCCGAGACCCTAAGCTCTGGAATTCCCTCCCTAAACCTCTCCACCTCTTTTTCCTCTTTTAAGACGCTTCTTAAAACCTACCTCTTTGACCAAGCTTTTGGTCACCTGCCCTAATTTCTTCTTATGTGGTTCGGTGTCAAATTTTGTCTGGTAACGCTCCTGTGAAGCGCTTTGGGCCATTTTTTACCACATTAAAGGCGCAGTATAGGTGCCTGTGATTGTTGTTGTTGACCTACCGTCCTCTAACGTCGTAGCAATGATCTCCTGGGAGGAGGGTCCGGTGCCCGCTCGGTTGCAGGCCTGGACCACCACTCCATACTGGGTAAACTTTTTCAGGTTGTCGAGGGTGTAGAGCTCGCTGTCGCCAGTTGTCTCCATGCTGATGATGTTGAATTGGTAGTTGCCGCCGGTGCTGTACTCCCGATAGCCAATCTGATAGCCGCGGATTAATCCATTTTGCAAGTGCTTCTTTGGAGCCTGAGCAAACATAAGGCAGGGAATAGAAAGGAGGGGCACACAATTATGATTCAAGTCATGCATTTTCGCACACTGACAGGTGAGGTCTCTGTCGAGGACGCATGCAAGACGTTTGTCTCAACGCGATTTGGTCCCGTGAGGGATTGGGCCTCCACCCCCACTGTTGTGGTTCCATGCATTACTGCTCCGATGCATGGTGCTGCCGTCGGATGTTCTCCTCTCTTGGGTGGGAAAAGGGGGATATTTCTGCTGCTCACTATTTATAGCAAAATTGCAAACATCAGGAATTGACAGTTTCGCTGTAAAAACCAAGCAGCGGAATTCTTCCCCCATCCGTCGGGAGCAAGCGCCCAGTGTGAAGTGAGTTTTGAGGTTGTTTCATTACAGTTAAGAAAATAACTTACATTTCAATAGCGCCTTTCACAACCTCAGGACTTCCCAAAGCGCTTTACAGCCAATGAAGTACTTTTTGAAGTGTAGTCACTGTTGTAATGTGGGAAATGCAGCAGACAATTTGCGCACAATGAGGTCCCACAAACAGCAACGAGATAACGACCAGATAATCTGTGTTTTAGTGATGTTAGTTGAGGAATAAATATTGGCCAGGACACCAGTGGACAATTTCCCTGCTGTTCATCAGACTGGTTCCTGGGTTGGGGGGATTGTCCTATGAGGAGAGATTGAATAGACTAGGCCTATATTCTCTAGAGTTTAGAAGAATGAGAGGTGATCTCATTGAAACATACAAAATTCTCACAGGGCTTGACAGGGAGGATGTTTCCCCTGGCTAGGGAGTCTAGAACCAGGGGTCACAGTCTCAGAATAAGGGGTCGGCCATTTAGGACTGAGATGAGGAGAAATTTCTTCACTCAGAGGGTGGTGAATCTTTGGAATTCTCTACCCCAGAGGGCTGTGGAGGCTCAGTCGTTGAGTATATTCAAGACAGAGATCGATAGATTTTTGGATATTAAGGGATATGGAGATAGTGCAGGAAAGTGGAGTTGAGGTAGAAGATCAGCCATGATCTTACTGAATGGCGGAGCAGGCTCAAAGGGCCAAATGGCCGACTCCTGCTCTTATTTCTTATGTTCTTAACAGAGCCATGGGATATTTTACATCCACCTGAGAGGGCAAACGGGACCTCTGTTTAACATCTCATCCAAAAGACAGGGCCTCCGACAGTGCAGCACTCCCTCAGTACTGCCCTGGAGCATCAACCTAGATTTTGTGCTCAAGTCTCTGGAGTGGGACGTGAACCCACAATCTTCTGGCTCAGAGGGGAGAGTGCTACCCACTAAGCCACGGTTGACTCTACAGCTAGCAATGCTACACTTGACCTACAAACAACTGATACAGACTGGAGAACGGGTCCATTGTCCATTACTCAGACTCTGAATCCTGATCTTGGAAGGATGTTTCTGGAAATTAAAACTGAAGGAAAACAAAAGCTGTTCCAAAGGGCAAAAACTACAGCTGATAGTTCAGTTCTTCTATCACCAGCGCTTCATACAACGCATTAATAAATAAACCCCAAATCAACTTTTGCACTGACAAAGCAATATTGGGCCTTGCTACACACACCACTCGTTATGATAAAAGATCCTAAATATGGCACAAAAATAATTAGGCAGAAATAATACATGAGTGGGAAGTGAGTGATTGCTCTGTCAGATTTAATTTAAGGTGAATATTAGTAACACAATATGGAGCGAGCTCTACCATGATAACCTTTACATAGACATATACACAAGTACACATACACAGAGGCTCAGGGGAACGGGCCCTACCATGATTATCTTTGCATAAATGCACACAACTACACGCAGGGGTCATTTTCACCTTCACCACTTGAGTAGTGAAATGATAGAAATAAAAATCGGGCAGGTTCTGTAACGGGCGGGTGATCAACTTCGCCAGACTATCACCCAAGGAGTGAAGGATCAAGTTATCCCCATGCACAAACACACATAGAGAGACACATTACACACAGACCCCACGGACACACAGAGAGAGACACATTACACACAGACCCCACGGACACACAGAGAGAGACACATTACACACAGACCCCACGGACACACAGCGAGAGACACATTACACACAGACCCCACGGACACACATTCAGAGACACATTACACACAGACCCCACGGACACAGAGACAGACACATTACACACAGACCCCACGGACACACAGCGAGAGACACATTACACACAGACCCCACGGACACACAGCGAGAGACACATTACACACAGACCCCACGGACACACAGTGAGAGACACATTACACACAGACCCCACGGACACACAGCGAGAGACACATTACACACAGACCCCACGGACACACAGCGAGAGACACATTACACACAGACCCCACGGACACACAGCGAGAGGCACATTACACACAGACCCCACGGACACACAGAGAGACACATTACACACAGACCCCACGGACACACAGCGAGAGACACATTACACACAGACCCCACGGACACACACAGAGAGACACATTACACACAGACCCCACGGACACACAGCGAGACACATTACACACAGACCCCACGGACACACAGCGAGACACATTACACACAGACCCCACGGACACACAGCGAGAGACACATTACACACAGACCCCACGGACACACAGCGAGAGACACATTACACACAGACCCCACGGACACACAGAGAGAGACACATTACACACAGACCCCACGGACACACAGCAAGAGACACATTACACACAGACCCCACGGACACACACAGAGAGACACATTACACACAGACCCCACGGACACACAGCGAGAGACACATTACACACAGACCCCACGGACACAGAGCGAGAGACACATTACACACAGACCCCACGGACACACAGAGAGAGACACATTACACACAGGCCCCACGGACACACAGAGAGAGACACATTACACACAGACCCCACGGACACACAGCGAGAGACACATTACACACAGACCCCACGGACACACAGAGAGTGACACATTACACACAGACCCCACGGACACACAGAGAGAGACACATTACACACAGACCCCACGGACACACACAGAGAGACACATTACACACAGACCCCACGGACACACACAGAGAGACACATTACACACAGACCCCACGGACACACAGAGAGACACATTACACAGAGACCCCACGGACACACAGAGAGAGACACATTACACACAGACCCCACGGACACACAGAGAGACACATTACACACAGACCCCACGGACACACAGAGAGAGACACATTACACACAGACCCCACGGACACACAGCGAGAGACACATTACACAGAGACCCCACGGACACACAGCGAGAGACACATTACACACAGACCCCACGGACACACAGAGAGAGACACATTACACACAGACCCCACGGACACACAGAGAGAGACACATTACACACAGACCCCACGGACACACAGAGAGAGACACATTACACACAGACCCCACGGACACACAGCGAGAGACACATTACACAAGGATCCCACGAACACATAGAGAGAGACACATTACACACAGACCCCACGGACACACAGCGAGAGACACATTACACACAGACCCCACGGACACACAGAGAGACACATTACACACAGACCCCACGGACACACAGAGAGAGACACATTACACACAGACCCCACGGACACACACAGAGAGACACATTACACACAGACCCCACGGACACACAGAGAGAGACACATTACACACAGACCCCACGGACACACAGAGAGACACATTACACACAGACCCCACGGACACACAGTGAGAGACACATTACACACAGACCCCACGGACACACAGAGAGAGACACATTACACACAGACCCCACGGACACACAGTGAGAGACACATTACACACAGACCCCACGGACACACAGAGAGAGACACATTACACACAGACCCCACGGACACACAGAGAGAGACACATTACACACAGACCCCACGGACACACAGAGAGAGACACATTACACACAGACCCCACGGACACACAGCGAGACACATTACACACAGACCCCACGGACACACAGAGAGACACATTACACACAGACCCCACGGACACACAGAGAGACACATTACACACAGACCCCACGGACACACAGAGAGAGACACATTACACAGAGACCCCACGGACACACAGCGAGAGACACATTACACACAGACCCCACGGACACACAGCGAGAGACACATTACACACAGACCCCACGGACACACAGAGAGACACATTACACACAGACCCCACGGACACACAGCGAGACACATTACACACAGACCCCACGGACACACAGAGAGACACATTACACACAGACCCCACGGACACACAGAGAGAGACACATTACACAAGGATCCCACAAACACACACACATTTCCCAGTCAAACACTAAAAATGTACACATTTATTCAGACACACACGTGCGTACCCCACCACCCCCCCACCCAACACACACACACACGCCCCACAACCACTGATCCATAGCCACCGCACACACATCCTCATACTCCTCCCCAAACACATACATTTATTCCCACACGCACACCACAGATACACATAGAAGACATCGTTTGGTTTGAGGGGTTTTATTTGAATAGATTTTTAAATATATTTTGTTGCACTAAATCTAACAGAAAGAATGAAGCACAGTTGGAGGGTGGACTAGACAAAGGAAATGGAAAGTAAAGGTGGAAAGGGGGTCAGAAAAAATTATCAATTTGAATCTGGAAAACTACATCAAAATATCTGGCTGGTGCCTTCATCTGGAATATATATATATACACCAAGATATAATCTGGGTTTCAGTAAATCGCCACACTTGCAGATTCCTTCATGAAATTATTGTGTTCTCACTGTATAATCAAACTGCTGTAATGGAAAAAATAGATCATACCTCTCTTGAGTAACAAACACCTGGGAGTTTATTAAGAAGGTATAAGATGGTTGCAATCGCTTTGAGTGTTATTCTCAATTGTCAATGTCAGTTCTTTTCCACGAAGGCACCCAGCGTCGTTATTCAAGCATTTCTAAGTGAGGGACAGCATGACTTACAGGTAGAGTAAAACTCCTTGCCCTCAACCTCAGAAATGACCGTAATCCCAACACTGGAGAAGTGCCTAATGAGGGAGGTGAATGAGCACACAATAAATCACAACACCACCCAGTCCCTTATAGTGTGATGAAAAGGCAGGGCAGTAACTCAGTGTGGCACCCCGCCCCACCTCTTCGAGTGGAAGGGCAGTGCAATGACCCACCGTGCCACCCAGTGCCTCTATTCGAGTGGAAGGGCAGTGCAATGACCCACCGTGCCACCCAGTGCCTCTATTCGAGTGGAAGGGCAGTGCAATGACCCACCGTGCCACCCAGTGCCTCTATTCGAGTGGAAGGGCAGTGCAATGACCCACCGTGCCACCCAGTGCCTCTATTCGAGTGGAAGGGCAGTGCAATGACCCACCGTGCCACCCAGCGCCTCTATTCGAGTGCAATCATGTATTGTGGCAGTCCCACTTACTGAGGAGAAAGGGCAGCACGCCCTGGATAAATGAAACCTTTATTCCTCTTGCAGTGCAATGGTCGATCCACTGTATCCATAGTCTTTTAATGGGGCAATGAAACTCTACGACCAAGGTGGTAATGGTTTCAGCTACCAGCAAGAGAGCGTTTTGCTGACAAAATGCCATGCACCTTGTCCCAAGTTATCAATGCACTGTTACTAATGGATATCCTTTAAAACAGTTCCTTTTATTTACAAATAATACAAAACAAAAAAAATCTGCGCAATGTCGCTATACATAGTGAGCAGAGCAACTTTGACCCCAGTCAGTGTAAGGCACGAGTAAGGAGGCCTCCAACCTTTCCATTCTTATGATAGAGTTAGTGTAATGGTTACACGCAAATTCAATTACCTTCCAAGTCACTTTGATACCCTGAGAAGACAGAGATTCCAGTACAACCTCGATGGGTGGGCCGTCTGGGGCTAAAGAGAGAGTTTAAAACATAAAAGGGAAAGCATCAGCCACACTGACTTAACGGAACTGAGAAGCCGGGCTTCTGTAAGCAATGAGGCCTTGACCCAAAGTGAAACCAGAAACACCTGGGCGAATTAGTCCGCTCTCCTCACGCGGCACTGTGCACACCCCCCACACACTTACCCCTCCTACCAAATGAAATATACACCCATCAATAAGAACATAAGAATTAGGAGCAGGAGTCGGCCAAACGGCCCCTCGAGCCTGCTCCGCCATTCAATACGATCATGGCTGATCATCGACCCCAACTCCACTTTCCCGCTCTATCTCCATATCCCTCGATTCCCCTAGAGTCCAAAAATCTATCGATCTCAGCCTTGAATACACTCAAAGACTCAGCGTCCACAGCCCTTTGGGGTAGAGAATTCCAAAGATTCACAAGCCTCTGAATGAAGAAATTCCTCCTCATCTCAGTCATAAATGGCCAACCCCTTATCCTGAGACTATGCCCCCTGGTTCTAGACTCTCCAGCCAGGGGAAACAGCCTCTCAGCATCTACCCTGCCAATCCCCCCTCAGAATCTTATATGTTTCAATGAGATCACCTCTCATTCTTCGAAACTCCAGGGAGTATAGGCCCAGTCTACTCAATCTCTCCTCATAGGACAGCCCTCTCATCCCAGGCATCGATCTACTACACACATATAACCATCATACACAATAGCTTTCTTTACATGTTTTCTGAGGCTGGCACTAAATATAACACCATGATACTCAGGCTCTGCCCTCAGCATCTTCCTGCACTCCTTTCACTGGAGCAGCGAGGAATGTAAGAACACAAGGAAACACAGACCAAGGACATTCTTTGGAATTCTCTACCCCAGAGAGCAGTGGAGGCTCAGTCAGTGAGTATATTCAAGACAGAGATCGATAGATTTTTGGATACTATGGGGCTCAAGGGATATGGGGATAGAGCGGGAAGGTGGAGATGAGGTGCAAGATCAGCCATGATCTTACTGAATGGCGGAGCAGGCTCGAATGGCCGAATGGCCGACTCCTGCTCCTATTTCTAATGTTCTTATACCCCCACTGATCGACAGTTGAACCCCACTCTTTTCCTGATTATTTATCCAACTCCTTTTTAAGCAAGTTCATCAACTCAGCCACAATTGTCTAGTCAGGATGCTCCGGCCATCATGAGTGAGGGGCAGGCTTGATGGACCAGCTGGTCTTTTCCTGCCCGTCATTTTCATGCGTTTGTAAAGGCCCTGTGGACTCCTCATGCTCCTGTTGGAGATACAGTGGAGGGCCGTGGATTGCTGGCACCCGACATTTCTTCCTGTCTACAAGACACATCATAGCCACATGCCGTTTACACAATCAAATGATCACTAGGCCGCAAATACATCATTGCGTTGCTTGTGCATTTTTACCAATGATATTATTGGATACTGTAATGGGCTTTTCAGAACTGAGCAATTTGCAACCGTTCATGCACCCTTCCTTAAAATAAAGAATTAAAAACAATACAAGGTTGTAACATCAGCACCAATCGCCAGGGCTACAATGCATGACTGGAGACAATGGGATAAATTCCCCGATCACGCACTTCCAGTGAGGTGCTACTGTCGAGGGGAGCGTGGGTCACGTGTAGGGCTACAACATTGCAGTGCTGATTCTCTAGCCTGGTTCTCCCTTCAAGCGCCATTCTCTCCTGGGAGTGCAGGATTGGCTAGTTAACCTTAACATGGCTTGAAAGAGGAGGCTTCCAAATGCAGAACGGGGTCGGCTTACTTGAAAGCCACTGGAATTCCGCCAAAAAGGCAGCGAGCAAGTGTGCTCGAGGAGGGTTTGAAATGAAAGGACTGAAGGTGCCAGAGGAGACAAAATAAACCAATTAACTTGATGAAGGCTTAAGGAAAATGTTTGGAGCCCTACGTAATTTTGGGTACAAGGATGAAAAGGAGAATCAAGTGGGAAGCAATTTGAAAAGTGTGTTAGTATTAAGTTAATATCTTAATGAAACCGTCGTGCAGGGAAACATCAGCAAATCCTTTTCCCTCTGGAGCTTTCTTCTTAAGCCCTGCACCTTGCTACCTTTCTCCTATATATATGTAAAGCTGGTGTCAGTAAAAGTGACCGTGAGGCTGTCAGATTGTCGTAAAAACCCAACTGGTTCACTAATGTCCTTTAGGGAAGGAAATCTGCCGTCCTTAGCCGGTCTGGCCTACATGTGACTCCAGTCCCACACCAGCTCGTACCTGGCCTCTGACGTGGCCTGGCAAGCCACGTAATTGTAGCAAGCCGCTACAAAGAAAAACTACTGTGGGAGCATCTTCACAGACTGCAGTGATTCAAGGCGGCGGCTCACCACCGCCTTCTCGAGGGCAACCAGGGATGGGCAACAAATGCCGGCCTTGCCAGCGACGCCCACATCCTGAAACTGAATCAAATAAATAAATACAAATTGTTGTTGAATAGCGAAAATGCATGTTGGTTTGCCCACATCCATTCAAAGAAAGAAAGAGGTAAAGCAATCCTACATTTCAAATTCTTTTTGTACGGATATTGCTCTTCGCCTCAACGCCCGCCCCCCCCCACCCCGCCCGCCGCACCCCCCCATCATCTGCAAAAGAATAATACTTTCACAAATCAAGTACTGTCTGTTTGAAATAAACTGTCCCAAGGTCAGACAGAACAGGGAGGCTAAATGCTTTGCTCAACAAAATCTAATCCGGTGGCAGGAGCAGGATAAACCATGTCCGTCCACTGTGACCGAGAAAAGCACAGGCTACGAAATCCTTCTTCCTTAGCTGCTCTGCAGATCAATCAGCGAGGAGGCCTGATAGTCCACAGCATGACGTCAGTGCCCAGCCCTTTCAGTGAGATTGGATTCCTCTTCAATCACTGTGATAAGGTTCAATCAGACTGATACATGGGGTTTTACTGCGCCACCACTGATTGATTAGAGAGCAAGAACTCCCACTGCATCGAATAGGCAAGGCACACACACACACACACACACACACACAATCAATCAGGTGCCCAATATGGAACTGTGGAAGGAGCCCCCGTGACCTGGGGATCATCAGGAACATTATGCTGACAAACCGCCGATGTGGTATAATTAGATGTTTCTGTAGTAAAACAAAAGGATGTCACAACCAGTACCGTGTAGTTCGGGGAGAGAGGGAGGGCGTACAGGAATCCTAAGCGTGAACTCAGCAACAGGTTATAGCACATCTAATGACGTCGCCTGTTTCACAAAAGGTAGGTACAGCGTACAATTATCAGGGTCGTGACCTCCTGGACTAATTTTGATCGCCTTAGGGGTCGGAGAGGAATTTCCCAAGATTTCTTTTCCCGAATGGGCCTGGGTTTTTAATCTGGTTACTGGGGGACTGAAAACCAGAGAAGGCCCGAGCTGTTCAACCCTCGACCTTTGACCTTTCACCTGCTTCGTCCGTGGTGATGGTGAGCTCGTTGCTGGCCTCGCTCTTTCCGATGCGATTTTTGGCGTACATACGGATGTTGTAGGTGGAAGATGGGTGCAGGTCAATGATTGTGGCCTGGTTCAACTGAGGTGAGACATCTTTTGTCCTTTGCACTGCGTCCCAGGAATCTGCAGGACACAGAATACATTCCTCTTTGAAAGATCTGTAAAGCGGTACCATTTGGCATTTTTATGGTGAGGTGTTTTAATTGTCTACAGGGCCGGGTGTTACTTCGGGGAATTTTTGCGCTTGTCAAAATGAATTGTCAGTGCTGGCAAAGAGAAACATAGAAGTTTATGGCACAGAAGGAGGCCATTCGGCCTGCCGTGTCTGTGCCGGCCAAAAAGAGCTCTCTAGCCGAATCCCACTTTCCAGCACTTGGTCCGTAGCCCTGTAGGTTACGGCACTTCAAGTGCATATCCAAGTACTTTTTAAATGTGATGAGGGTTTCTGCCTCTACCACCCTTTCAGGCAGTGAGTTCCAGACCCCCACCACCCTCTGGGTGAAAAAATTTCTCCTCAACTCCAGTCTAATCCTTCTACCAATTACTTTAAATTTATGCCCCCTGGCTATTGACCTCTCTGCTAAGGGAAATAGGTCCTCATAATTTGATACACCTCAATCACGTCTCCCCTCAGCCACCTCTGTTCCAAAGAAAACACCCCCAGCCTGTCCAATCGTTGCTTAGTTTTGGAACGCTATCCCATTATTTTTGCAGTCAGTGTCATCATCAAATTCCCAATTTTATCCTAAGCCACCCGACGGGAAAGAGGCGGGTTCAGGACCTCGGTTCATTTTACACCCCTGCCCGCTTTTACGTTCCGTTAAAGTCAACGGGCATCTGACCCAAACCCGTCCCGTTCCCGATGGGCGGCCTAGGTTAAAATCGGGGCTCAAGTTTTTCCAGGCCAAGGGTAGCACAGTTAGGTACAGGACTAGACAGACTAGATGCAGGAAGGATGTTCCCGATGGCCGGGGAGTCCAGAACCAGGGGTCACAGTCTAAGGATAAGGGGTAAGTCATTTAGGACAGAGATGAGGAGGAATTTCTTCACCCAGAGAGTGGTGACCCTGTGGAATTCTCTACCACAGAAGGCAGTTGAGGCCAATCCATTAAATATATTCAAGAAGGAGTTAGATATATTTCTTAAGGCTAAAGGAATCAAGGGATATGGGGAGAAGGCAGGGACAGGGTACTGAGTTTGGATGATCAGCCATGATCTCATTGAATGGCGGAGCAGGCTCGAGGGGCCGAATGGCCTACTCCTGCTCCTGTCTTCTATGTTTCTATGTTTCTAGAAGAAAGCTCCCTTGACACGGCCCATATCAACGTGTTATATCCCAACTTCACGAGTTCCCTGTATTGCACCAGTGTGAATGCTTCTACTTCCCAATTTGCGCCAAATGACTGTTAGCTCTGTGCTGTGGACTCACACCCAGTCCAAACTCATTTCACATAGGATCCTTGCAGCTAGCAGAAAGACATTCGCCCTACCAGGCTGGGCTGAATTTGAACCTAAGTTTCCAGATGTGACAGGACGGTGGCCAAACTCAACGCTTTGCTCAGTCCCAGCGAGCTGTTCTTACAACCATGGTGAAACAAAAGACTCTTCCAAGAAAATGATCTCCCTTTAACAGCCGTTGAATTTCAGCAGATGACATCTTAATGTTGGGGGAGCCGGGTCGAAGGTTAGCAATCACTGGTGCCTCCCGGTTCTAGGCCGCAGGTTAACAAACCGGGGAACAGAACTGTTCGGCGCCGCAATGGGGTACGATATGAAGGGAAGCTGATCAGGGAGAGGAATAAACTTAATATAAAGGGGGCCAAAATAAAAATGCTCAGAAGCCACTTGCCACTAAGAGTGTTCCAATTAACCAGCACATAACGTACTTCTCCACAAGCTGCAGTAAGGATGTCGTTTTATAATGACTTGTGTGATACCTGAATTGCTAAACATTGCTTCTGAAGGCAGCTAACACACAACTTCTGTTACATTAGCCCTTGGGTTTTATAATATTCATAAGGTTAATGTAACTGACACCAAGTATTTACAGCCTCAGGGCATTGACAGCCTAAAAAAAACCCCCGCTGAATAATCAGTGATGACACCAAGTACTTTCAGAGGGAGAATTATACAAACAATGGATTTAAAAGACTGAAACGGGATGACCATTGCTACATGTTTGTCTCCCTCAAATCACAAAAAGATATCAGTCTTGGTGTACAGTGCTGACAACTAGAAAGTCTTCTTCAATTTGCACTGAAGAGGAGCAAGGTGGAGAAGCAAGTTCCCCTGATTGGAAGACCACTGACAGAAAAAAAACTAAAAGACATCCTCTGTTTCTTTCTCAGTCCTTAAATCTCATTGGTTAAGGAGATAGACCGTTGGACCCGACGTTCACTAATGTCCCAGATTCCCCGTTGCCCTCGACGCGCCGTTATCTGCTCGCGCTCCCAGCAAGTTACAGCACAAAAAATGTTTCGGGCGAAAGGGTGCCGAACAAAATCCAACGAGCGGGGCACGCTGCGAGATGCCCCACTCCAGCAAGATCCGACCTATTATATCAGCAGCTAGAACTGCTAAAGGATCACCGAGTTAAAATAGCTGCCTCTCTCTCCTTTACTGGGAATGCAACCACTAAAAACATCCTTTCTAGACGCTAGAGGGCCAGCGGGCAGTTAGATTGGCTGCAGCGACTCCCTCCCTCACCGCCCGATCCGGCTCCCTTCTTGCAAGTTGCAATTCTAACCTGTTCTTTTGAGCAGGCGGGAGGGGCGCACGGCAGACGGCAGGGGGGTCTTTCTTTAAACACACAGAGAGGGCTTCCATCACCTCATTGAGACCCGACTGCAATTTTAACCCGAGGCCTGTGCAAGGAAGTCGTCAACACTGGAGGCAAGAGGAGCCGGAGCCGGAGCCGGAGCCGGGAGAGGCTCGGAAAGGTGAGTCCATTTTATTTTAGTTTTCATTTCCTTGTGGTCCAGGAGGATCAGGAGTGCCCCTCCATACCCTACAAAGAAACCTTGGGCCTGCCCTGCCCGAGCTGCCCATTCAGCACCAACCCCCTCACCCCCGCAATGCCATCCCCACCCACAGTCCCAACTATTTACCTGAGTGCCAAGGATGGATGGATGGTTCTTTTGGGACCCTGGGTGTGGGTCTCCCGCCTCCCGGATCTCCGCTCCTGCCTGCCGGCCAGCTAGCCCTTCCCGCCAGGTTTGGGCGGGTGACTGAAGGGGGGGGCTGTGCAGATAAGGCTCGGGAGCTCGAGTCTCCTGGGGCCTCGCGCTGCAGGGGGGCCGGAAGGTTTGCTGTCCGCCTCGGCCCCCACTCTCCCACCCCCACCGCATGACTCCCTCCGGGACTTAATATCAGTGCTTTGCTTTCTGGAACCCACCTGACTTGTTCTTGCATTCGATGTCAAAGCCGGTGATGGGACTGTTGCCGTCAAAGCCCATGCTCCACCTCAAAGCAATGCTCCGAGCTCTCACCTCACGTATCTCGATCTCTGGAGGATCTGGGGGCTCTGCAATACGGCAGGAAGAAATAGTTCAGAAAAAAAGTGTACTAACTGATTCATATCACATTTCTCATGCGTTATGTTATACCCAAACAGTAATCTCTGGAAACTCTTCACTTCAAGTCTTTACTTGAAATGAATGTACAGGGCAGGATTTTCATTGGGCCGTGGAGGTGGGATTGGAGGCGTGTGGGGGGTTAAAATCCCGAAATCGGGGGTCCCGACCCCATCCCGCCCCCAACCCACCTCCATGCCAGTTTCAAAGGAGGCGGGTACCCGCCCCGCACTGGGACCCGCCTCCCCGAGGCGGGAAGGGGATTAGTGCCAATTAACTGCCTGTTAACAGGTAGTTAACAGGCAGTTTGTAGCCTAATCCCTATTTTTTATGTTGAAGTGTGGGATTCCTGACAGCTCCAAACCACGCCAAGTTAGAGGAGGCGGGCCGTCGGGATGAAGGGCTTGGAGGAGTCGAGATGTCCGGTGTTCAGCTGAGTGATGTGTGCATGAGTGCAAAGGTAAGTGTGTTTGGTATGTGTAAAGTGTTTAAATAAGTTTTACATATCTTTACTTACCTTTACAGCCTTCCTTCCTTCAGGTCTCGGGAGTCCCTCATCTCACCAGCAAACAAAGCAGAATGGCTGCGAGCTGTCAAAAATTGCAGCATTCAGCTTTCTGTTCTGGGGAGATCTCTAAATCAGCCTGAGAGGAAGGAATTAACCTGGAGTACAGATTGTCAGTGTTTAACAGCTTCAAACAGCTGTGAAATGCTGATATTTCATCTGTCAAAAGGTCTTGACAGATGAAATATCAATCTGTGACGTCACCTGTTGCCGGGTGGCCCTTAATTGGCCTGCTGAGCCTGCTGGGCGGGCTCAACAAGGTTAATCAAGTCAAAATCGCGTGGGTTGGCCACAACTCGATGGAGGCGGGACTACAACCCCGAAAGTTGTAGTCCCGCCTCCTACCCGACTCCTCGATGAAAATCCAGCCCATAGTGTTTAACAAAGTGTTTATATCGCAACTGTAAGTAGATAAGAATAATTTCCTCCATGTAAACATTGGGAAGTCTGAAGCCATTGCCTTCGTCACTCGCCATAAACTCCGTTCCCTCGCCACCTATTCCATCCTCCTTCCTGGCCACTGTCTCAGGCTGAACCAGACTGTTTGTAACCTCAGTGTCCTGTTTGACCCTGAGCTGAGCTTCCGACCCCATATCAGCGCCATCACAAAGACCGCCTACTTCTACCTCCGTAACATTGCCCGTCTCCACCCCTGCCTCAGCCCATCTGCCGCTGAACCCCTCATCCAGACTCCACAATTCCAAAGCTGCCGGCCTCCCGTCTTCCACTCTTAAAGAACTTGAGCTCATCCAAAACTCTGCTGCCCCTATCAGAACTCACACCGAATCCCGTTCACCCATCACCCCAGTGCTCGCTGACCTACATTGGTTTCCGGTCCACTAAAGCCTCAGTTTTAACATTCTCATCCTCATTTACAAATCCCTCTGTGGCCTCGCCCCTCCCTATTTCTGTAACCTCCCCCAGCCCCACAACCCACTGAGATCTCTGCGTTTTTTCAGCTCTGGCCTTTTGTGCATCCCCCACGTCCTTCGCCCAATCATTGGCAGCCGTGCCTTCAGCCATCTAGGCCCTACGCTCTGAAATTTCCTCCCCAAACCTCTCACCTCTCCATCTCTCTCTCCTGCTTTAAGACGCTCCTAAAAACGTCCCTCTTTGACCAAGCTTTTAGTCACCTGTCCTAATGTGTTCTTCATTGGCTCAGCGTCCATTTTTGTCTGATTACCCTCCTGTGGGGCACTTTGGGACTTTTTTACTATGTTAAAGTCGCTATATAAAGGCAAGTTGTTGTTGCACTGCTGAGTCCTACTATATACTGCTTTATACCATTGAGTAACTCCGTATAGTGCCGTACACCGCGGAGTAACTCCGTATAGTGCTGTACACCGCGGAGTAACTCCGTATAGTGCAGTACACCGCGGAGTAACTCCGTATAGTGCCGTACCCCATGGAGTAACACCGTATAGTGCTGTACACCGTGGAGTAACTCCGTATAGTGCCGTACACCGTGGAGTAACTCCGTATAGTGCCGTACACCGCGGAGTAACTCCATATAGTGCCGTACACCGTGGAGTAACTCCGTATAGTGCCGTACACCGCGGAGTAACTCCGTATAGTGCCGTACACCGCGGAGTAACTCCATATAGTGCCGTACACCGCGGAGTAACTCCGTATAGTGCCGTACACCGCGGAGTAACTCCGTATAGTGCCGTACACCGCGGAGTAACTCCGTATAGTGCCGTACACCGCGGAGTAACTCCGTATAGTGCCGTACACCGCGGAGTAACTCCGTATAGTGCCGTACACCGCGGAGTAACTCCGTATAGTGCCGTACACCGCGGAGTAACTCCGTATAGTGCCGTACACCGCGGAGTGACTCCGTATAGTGCCGTACACCGCGGAGTAACTCCGTACAGTGCCGTACACCGCGGAGTGACTCCGTATAGTGCCGTACACCGCGGAGTAACTCCGTACAGTGCCGTACACCGCGGAGTGACTCCGTATAGTGCCGTACACCGCGGAGTAACTCCGTACAGTGCCGTACACCGCGGAGTGACTCCGTATAGTGCCGTACACCGCGGAGTGACTCCGTACGGCACCGTACACCGTGGAGTAACTCCGTACTGTGCCGTACACCGTGGAGTAACTCCGTATAGTGCCGTACACCGTGGATTAACTTCCTACAGCGCCATACACCGCGGAGTAACTCCGTACAGCGATATACACCGTGGAGTAACTCCATACAGTGCTGTATATCCCAGAGTAACACCGTACAGTGCCGTACACCGTGGAGTAACTCCGTACAGCGCTGTATGTCCCAGAGTAACTCCGTATAGTGCCGTACACCACAGAGTAGCTCCCTATAGTGCTGTACACATGGGAGTGACTCCATATAGTGCTGTACATCGTGGAGTGACTCCGTATAGTGCCGTACCCCATGGAGTAACACCGTATAGTGCCGTACACTGTGGAGTAACTCCGTATAGTGCCATACACCGTGGAGTAACTCTGTATAGTGCCGTACACCGCGGAGTAACTTCGTATAGTGCCATACACCGTGGAGTAACTCCTTATAGTGCCGTACACTGCGGAGTAACTCCGTATAGTGCTGTACACCGTGGAGTAACTCTGTATAGTGCCGTACACCGTGGAGTAACTCCGTATAGTGCCATACACCGTGGAGTAACTCCTTATAGTGCCGTACACCGTGGAGTAACTCTGTACTGTGCCATACACCGTGGAGTAACTTCTTATAGTGCCGTACACTGCGGAGTAACTCCGTATAGTGCCATACACCGTGGAGTAACTCCGTATAGTGCTATACACCGCGGAGTAACTCCGTATAGTGCCGTACACCGCGGAGTAACTTCGTATAGTGCCGTACCCCATGGAGTAACTCCGTATAGTGCCGTACACTGTCGAGTAACTCCGTATAGTGCCATACAACCCGGAGTAACTCCGTATATTGCTGTACACCGCGGAGTAACTCCGTATAGTGCCGCACACCGTGGAGTAACTCCGTATAGTGCCGTACACCGTGGAGTAACTCCGTATAGTGCCGTACACCGTGGAGTAACTCCGTATAGTGCTGTACACCGCGGAGTAACTCCGTATAGTGCCGTACACCGCGGAGTAACTCCGTATAGTGCTGTACACCGCGGAGTAACTCCTTATAGTGCCGTACACCGCGGAGTAACTCCGTATAGTGCCGCACACCGTGGAGTAACTCCGTATAGTGCCGTACACCGCGGAGTAACTCCGTACAGTGCCGTACACCGCGGAGTAAATCCGTATAGTGCCGTACACCGTGGAGTAACTCCGTATAGTGCTGTACACCGTGGAGTAACTCCGTATAGTGCCGTACACCGTGGAGTAACTCCGTATAGTGCCGTACACCGCGGAGTAACTCCGTATAGTGCCGTGCAGCATGGAGTAACTCCGTACAGTGCCGTACACCGCGGAGTAACTCCGTACAGTGCCGTACACCGCGGAGTAACTCCATATAGTGCCATGCAGCATGGAGTAACTCCGTATAGTGCTGTACACCGCGGAGTAACTCCGTACAGTGCCGTACACCGCGGAGTAACTCCGTATAGTGCCGTGCACTGCGGAGTAACTCCGTATAGTGCCGTGCACCGTGGAGTAACTCCGTATAGTGCTGTACACTGCGGAGTAACTCCATATAGTGCTGTACACCGTGGAGTAACTCCGTATAGTGCCGTGCACTGCGGAGTAACTCCATATAGTGCTGTACACCACGGAGTAACTCCGTACAGTGCCGTACACCGCGGAGTAACTCCGTACAGTGCCGTACACCGCGGAGTAACTCCGTATAGTGCTGTACACTGTGTAGTAACTCTGTATAGTGCTGTACACCATGGAGTAACTCCGTATAGTGCTGTACACTGTGTAGTAACTCTGCATAGTGCTGTACACCACGGAGTAACTCCGTATAGTGCTGTACACCCCGGAGTAACTCCGTACAGCACTGTACACCACAGAGTAACCCTGATTGGGTGGTTCATTTTACTATCTGGAGACCTTGGGCTGTTGTGGAGTGAGCATGCCAGGTGAAAATACAACTGTGAGATGACCCGGGGCTACAGTGCGTTAGGGAGACAACCTGCTGCTGTGCGGAAGGACGGCACATCACTTCTCATCCACCGTTCCCCAAACAGTATCTTCCTGATAATTACCTGGCAGTCAGATGATAGTGGAGGCAAGCCTCTGCCCCATTAGGGTGGGTAGGGAAGATTAGCAGGCTGGTGACATTGAATCAATCTCACACACCTCTCAGCAGATGATGATGTTGGTAGAGGACATGGGGCAGGTCTCTTGCTGGGCAGCTGGGCTGGGGATTGGCATGTGGAACTACGTGTGGAGATAATTGATCTCCAAAGTCAATTTTGTGCATCCCCCACTACCTTTGCTTCACCATTAGAAGCTGTATCTTCAGCCATCTAGGCCCTAAGCTCTGGAATTCCCACCCTAAACCTCCCTGCATCTCCCTCCTTCATTAAGACATAAGAACATAAGAAATAGGAGCAGGAGTAGGCCATTCGGCCCCTCGAGCCTGCTCCACCATCCAATAAAATCATGGCTGATCTTCTACCTCATCTCCACTTTCCTGCACTATCCCCATATCCCTTGATTCCCTTAATATCCAAAAATCTATCGATATAATCTAAGACGCTCCTTAAAACCTACCTCTTTGATCAAGCTTTTAGTGAGACATCCTAATGTCTCCTTCTTTGACTTGGTGTCAATCTTTTGTCCGATCACGCTGCTGTGAAGTGTCTTGGGACATTGTACCACGTTAAAGGTGCTATATCAATGCGAGGGACAGGCCTGATCGGCTGGGAAATAGCATGTGGCACAATGTGTGGTGGCAGCTGATCGCCAAAGTCAACTGTGTATTGGGGAGAAGATTAGCACGTGACGAAGATTACAATTTACCTTGCACAGTGAGCTGTATCAACCCTCGGTCCTCTCCGTATGAATTAATAGCATGGCAGGAGAAAAACCCCGAATCCCCTCGCACCGTTGGGGTAATCTGAAGAGAAAAGAGATGGAACAAACGGCAGAGATAAGAAGATATAAAACTACCACTGCTGGAAATTTGAAATAAAACTAGAACTAGACCACAGGTTAATCAGCATAGGTAAAGAAAAAAGACAGGCCAATGCTTGTTGATGCTCTTCATCAGAAACTTGACCTTCGCTAGTTCCTCAACAGAACAGTAGAGATTTGCAGTTGACTATTCGGACTATTGTGTCAGTGCTAGCTCTTTGTAAAACAAATCTCAATGTCCCACACACTCCCATAAGAATGTAAAGGGGAAAAATTCAGTTGCTTTGGCACCGCCAACGCCTCCGGCAAAATTCAGCGGGAGGTTAGCGGCGGCGCTAACAGATAGCGCCCCGCGGTGCTGCGCCGCTGGCGATGACGTCATCACCATGCGCAGCGCCCCGCTCGCGCCCCGGCCACGATCTTTGGGAGCGCCCCCTGACTTACCGCCGGACGCTTTGTCTGACGGGGTCAGGGGGGGCCTACCTGCGGCCGCGGCGGCGCTATTTAAAGGCGAGGTGCCGGGCGGCCATTTTTGTTGCTGGCCGCCTGCCAGCACCTGCCTCCACTCCCGTCACCGGCCTCCTTACCCGCCACCCCCCCACACCCCCCCCCGCAGAGTGCCGGCTGCACTCCAGGAGCCCCACACTTCTCTTGCATGCCGGGCTCTTTTGCCGGCACTCCTGATCCCTGGGGGCCCAGCTGGGCCCTGGGTCGCGCTGCGCAAGGCCCCTCCCCTTTAAGAGGGGTATGAAGGCCTGCAATACCTCGGCGCAACATTCCCTCGGAGCGCCCCAAGAGGGAGGCAGGGTGCTTCCAGTAGCGCCCCGCTTCCCTCTTGGGACGCAACCATTCAATTTCGGTTGCGGGGGTGGTAATTTTTCCACTAAAAGTAGTGCCCTGGTGAAGTTAACGCCACAAAGGGGGCGTGACTCAATTTTTCGCCCTTAGAATTAGTAGCAGGAGTAGGCCATACAGCCCTTCGAGCCTGCTCCACCATTCAATAAGATCACGGCTGATCATCGACCTCAACTCCACTTTCCCGCCCGATCCCCATATCCCTTGATTCCCCTAGAGTCCAAAAACCTATGTATCTCGGCCTTGAATAGACTCAACGATTCTGCATCCACAGCCCTCCGGGGCAGAGAATTCCAAAGATTCACAACCCTCTGAGGGAAGAAATTCTTCCTCATCTCAGTCTTAAATGGCTGACCCCTTATACTGAGACTATGGCCCCTAGTTCTAAACACTCCAGCCAGGGGAAACAGCCTCTTGGCATCTACCCTGTCAATCCCCCTCAGAATCTGGTATGTTTCAATGAGATCACCTCTTATTCTTCTAAATTCCAGAGAGTATAGGCCCAACCTGCTCAATCTATAGACCTGTGTCTTCCTCTGCCTCAGATATTTACCCAATTTTGCCTTAAAAGATGACTCAACCACGCCCAGTGATAAAACATTCAATGACCTCCCCATAAAGAAATGTAACAAAGGTTGGGACTCTCACATGGGGATAAGGCTGAAATATCATGAACAAGCATTGAAAAAATATTTTTAAAATTGTAATTTTTATCATAATGGAGGAATTTGACACTCCACAAATATAAAAATTCATTTTTCAGGGTCAGAACGTTTGTTTAGCAGTCAATGCACTGTTAAAACCCCAGTTACACCTATTCCAACAAGGCTTAACAACTAATGGGGAATTAAACAGCGATATTACTGCAGAAAAACCCAAGTTTTCGGCAGTTTCACTAATTACACTGATTGACGGTTTATGCAGTGGGGGGAGGGGGCATCCACAGCACAGCCAGTGTCGGAGCAGTGAATGACTGACCGCAACTTCAGGATTTCCGCGTTTAGATGCGCATGCGCTACATCCCGGAGTTGCGGTCAGTTTCAGTGGGGTAATGGCGGCGACTGCGGGGTCATTACCCAGCGCAAATTCCGGCCCATGACGGCACATGCTCAGAAGGCCTGACTCACACGCAGTACAGAACTGCAAAGCATTGTGGGGGCTAGCTCAAAAACACGCCACCAGGCGTTTGCTGGAAGTACTTATTAGCAAACATCGACACAGCGCTGCGAATCCTGTTTGCCAGCATGCATGCGTCAAATAGCCTTGCTGAGAAAAGCAGCAGTGGTGCATATAAGACCCCCCTAACCTCATACAGTTCCACAGAAGCCTGCACTCTCACCCCGAACAATGACCTGAATTCACTATATTATAGGTTGAGAGGTAAATATGCAGATTAATGTGCAATGGTTGTGGGGTTATTTTTAAGAAATACACGCACGCACACACTACCCAGGCTGGCTGGAAGCAAAATAAAGCCCGTCTGCTAAACATAACTTCAGCAGGGTTGACAGTGATGGTGAGTAACAGTCCAGGTTACACATACATCTAATTAAGGATAACATCTATTAATATTTCTATACTGAAACATGAAGTGAATTTATACCCTGCTGTTTCGAAAAGGCACGCCAATAAAACCGCATTTTATTCAAACAAATAGAATACAGGGGTAGTTTTTCAGTGTTAGCCCTCCCAGCAATGAGCCTTGTGCGACAGAAGGGCACACTGGGATCCGAACACCCAATTCACAGTCCACTTCATTTTCCACCCTAATGGATCAGGAAGGCCTCCAGAGTCCCTCACACTTCAACTGCTCCAGGAACACAGGAACAGGACTAGGCCATTCAGCACCCCCCCGCCGAGCCTGCTCCGCCATTCAATTAGATCATGGTGATGTCCACCTCGACTCCATTTACCCACCTTGGCTCCATATCCCTTGATACCCTTACCCAACAAAAATCTATCGATCTCAGTCTTGAAAGCTCCAATTATCCCCCAGCATCCACGATCTTTTGTGGGGTGGGGAGCAGGGTGGGGGGGAGGGGGGCAGCGAGAGGAAGTACTCCAGATTTCGACGGCCCTTTGTGTGGAAAAAGTGCTTCCTGATTTCCCTCCTAAATAGCCTGGCTCTAATTTTAAGCTTATGTTCCCCCTTGTTCTTGATTTCCCCCACCAGATGAAGTAGTTTCTCCGCATCTACCCTATCCAATCCTTTTAACATTTCAAACGGATCGCACCCCCCCCCTCCGCTCCCCCCTCACCCCAATCTTCTATACTCTGTGCTCGGAAAGCTAGCTCATAAAATGTCCACCACGAATAACATTTAATGTGATGAGCTTGTTGGGCCCAATGGTCCTATCCTGTTGCTAAAAAAATTCTTCTATTCTTTGTGTAGAAGTAAAAGAAAAAATAATCTTGCGGCCTAAATCCCATATATTGTGAGAATTTCTTTTAATCCTGTGATAAATCCATGAAGGGTTAATCATTTAAACTCAGAGACTTAATTGCGTCGCCAGTGAAATTGATTTTCTTTTCCTTTCTCCTCGCCGTGATTGGGAGAAAATTGTCAGAGGCTTCAAAATGAAGGTCTGAGGCTCTTTCTGAAGCAGCGATGACAGGGGTCAGGACAGGATGTTGTTATAGTAACGGTGTCAAAAAAAATTCCACTCACTGCCAGCGTGATTGAGGTAGAAAAGAGAGATAAAAAAAGACACTGCCATAGCTCTGAAACATTGCAAGACCCAAGAGCAGAGAAAGGGGAACAAAAAAAAAGCAACTGGTTGAGAGATCAAAGAAACGCATCAATTATTTTTAGAATATTCAATAGGCTAACATTAAAGTAGATTCCCTTGTGTTTCCATTGATTTTTTTTTCCCTTTCATTTGTGTAAACTGTGGCCTCTCTGGGACAATGCCTTTGAGTCTGGCTCTATGGGCTTCTCTGGAAGTGTCTTGTTAATGCAATCACATTGTGAGCAGGTGCAACACTTTGATTCCATGTTTGGTCATCGAGAGTTAGTGGGCTCTAGAAAATTTACAAAACTAACACTGGAGGTATGGCTCCATGGTGCCAGGCACTGTTTGGTACCAAACCCGTGGGACCATTCTTCATGTGCGCGTCAGCATAGCGATTGCCAATTTTCCCTTTGGGCTATTTGTAGTAAATCATAACCACTTTTTTTAATAAACATGTTTATAATTTCTCTCTATAAATAGCGCACAGAGAGAAATCGTCAACCCCTCCTCACAAGATGGTCTAGCATTTATCTAGTTTGGTGTGGCATAGGGACAGTGCACACCCATGTCCAGCAGAGGGTTCCTCCATTGTCAGCTTACCCAGCAATAAAGCATCAATTCAATCATGAGCATCCATGTGGGCCTGGTGACAGGGCATCCATCAATCCCAGGCAGCCCAGTACCAGAGCAATCATTCCATCCTGGGTGGTAGAGTGATGAGCATGTATCCAATTCTGAGTCCTCTGGTGGCAAAGCACCTATTCAAGTGCGGGCAGTCCAGTGACACCACAGTCACTCAATCACTGGAGCCTCAGTTCAATTATGAATAGTCCAGTAACGTGTATCGCAATTCCAGAGGGTTTACTCTAGTGACAGGTCCACGTACATGACCTGGAGGAGGGAGACGCATATGTCCTGTCCTCCAAACACTAGTGGCTGTCGTGCCTTTGGAGCAACCAAAGCTGAATCCCAATTTGAATTAAAACCCCAAGAATGAATAAACGTGACATTTACATCTCTTCCATTACACTTTGCATGTGGTCTTTTTAGCAATGAAATGCAATGTTTTACTTCAGTCTCATTGTTGCCTTTAACTAACTGAAATCCCTGACTCACATCAAAGTTCTTTGAGCCATTTTATTGGCAGTGGCCTCTCTGGTGTCCTAGTCATTCTAATTGATGGAAAGCCTGGCCTCCATACGTTAGATAACTTCCACACAAAATTTAACACATTACTTTACCGGGTAAGGATGCCAGATTTCCTTCATTAATGAACCAAATGTCTTTTTTTACGACAATCTGATAGTTTCATGGTCACCGTTACTGATACTAGCTTTTTATTCCAGATTAATTTAATTAACTGAATTTAATTACCTGGGTAAATCAAAATAAAGTCAGGGACTTGGTAGGTTAGGAACCAGCCTTTCCATTCAATTCAATACCGTGATTGAAACTTGAAAGCCACAATTGTTTGACAAGACTCTCCCTGGTACCATGCTCAAAGCACGGTCTTCCTCTGCAGGGTGCACTGTTCTATCTTCTAGAAATGTTATTGCATTTAAAATCATTATAAATTGATTGATCCATTTTATAAGGAGCCAAGTTAAGGAGGGATACACATTTTTAAAAATTTGTTCACAGGATGTGGGCATCACTGGCAAGGTCAGCATTTATTGTCCATTCCTAATTGCCCTTGATTGGCTTGCTGGGCCATTTCAGAGGGCAGTTAAGAGTCAACCACATTGCTGTGGGTCTGGAGTCACATATAGGCCAGACCGGGTAAGGACGCCAGATTTCCTTCATTAATGAACCAGGTGGGGGTTTTTTTAACGACAATCCGGTAGGTTCATGGTCACCGTTACTGATACTAGCTTTTTAGTCCAGATTAATTTAATTAACTGAATTTAAATTCCCCAGCGGCCGTGGTGGGATTATGAACTCATGTCTCTGGATCATTAGTCCAGGCCTCTGGATTTCTAGTCCAGTAACGTTACCACTATGCTACCGTTCCCTTAGCGACATGTGATATGTATACCAGATTGTGGTGGCCTATTTATATATTTGAATAAAAAAATATCCAGAGAGAGTCTGCCCATTACAATCCTCCACAGTCCACTCCTGCTGTTCTATTTGCAAACATGACAGAACCCTGGAACTTTCAATCACAAGAACTTCCTTTCATTCGACATAACCAATGTCCGCACTTTAGGAACTGCTACGAAATTGTGAGCAGGCAAGAGGTTTAATTCTGAAAACAAACACACCGTGAGGTCACTAACGAGCTGCTCTGTACTTTAAGCAGAAACAAGCTCACAGTGAAACCGAGAATCAGATCAGGGGGTTCTCGAACAGTGTGGTCACCGCAGGTGAAGCAGACTGCATATAGGTTCAGGGAGCACATTTTTCTTAATCGCCCTGGCCCTTTGAGATGTTCAAAATATTATGGAGTTTTGATAGAATAAATAAGGAGAGATGTTTCCACTGGCAGGAGGGTCGGTGACCAGAGGATAATTGGCAAAAGAACCAGAGGGGGAGATGAGGAGAATTTTTTTTACGCAGCGAGTTATGACGATCTGGCATGCACTGCCTGAAAGGGAAGCAGATTCAATAGTAACTAACAAAAGGGAATTGGATAAATAGTTGAAAAGGAAAAATCATCAGGGCTTTGGGGAAAGAGCAGGACTAATTGGATAGCTCTCTCAAAGAGCATGCACAGACACGTTGGGCCGAATGGCCTCCTTCTGTGCTGTAATATTCTATGATTCTATGATAATTCTAACATTTCTGAGGTTCTTTTGATTCCCGTACTTGCTCTATCTGAGAGGCTGAGGGGAGTGCTATTGGGATTTGGCCAATGCCGCTGTGCAGCCAGCCAGTAGAAGGTGCGGCAGAGCATCGTCGCAGAGGTGTGCCTCTTCCAGTTTTCATGACTTTCTGCTGGAACGCCAGCTTCTGCTCGGCTGATTCTCCCACCCGGCCTTGCTGAAATTGCGAGCACGGTGAACAGGGACTGGATGAGTGGGTCTGTGTCCCACCACTCTCAGGTACAGCATACCGCAGTGCCAACACGCTCACACATTCAATCTCCTCCAATGGAATCTCTCCTTATTGTAACAAATTTCTCGTTGGATTCAAAAATACAAATGCAAAGTAAGACTTGAAAAATTGGTGCTGTTTTCATTAGAACAGAGGGAATTGTGTGTTGATTAGAGAGAGGTGTTTTAAAATTATGAATGGATAGGACAGAGTAGATAGAAACTGATTGCTTCCTGTGGCTGAGGGGTCTAGAACAAGGGGACCTAGATATAAGATAATAAGATGGTTTAGGACAGATAACAGAAGAAACTTTTTTTACACAAGCATACACCAAAAGGCATCCTGCTTATCTGCTCTCCATCCCATGCAAGAGAATCATTAGTTGGTCATTAGATTTTTTTAAATAATATATAAATACTTTATTTTGTTTCAGTTTGTTTAAGCATCAGTGGCCATCATAGCAGATAGGAGCCTAGTACTCCACTCTGTGTGCTTGATGTCCAATGACCCTTAAAAGGATTTTAAAATTCTCATCCTTGTTAAATAAATCCCTCCAGGGCCTCACCCCCTCCCTATCTCTGTAATCTCCTCCAGCCCTAAAACCCTGCGAGATTTCTGCACTCCAATTCTGCCCTCCCCGATTTTAATCGCTCCACCATTGGTGGCCGTGCCTTCAGCTGCCTAGGCCCTAAGCTCTGGAATTCCCTCCCTAAACCTCTCCGCTGCTCTATCTCTCTTTCCTCTTTTAAGACGCTCCTTAAAACCTACCTCTTTGACCAAGCTTGTGGTCACCTGTCCTGATATCTCCTTATGTGTCTCAGTGTCACATTTTGTCTGATAACACTCCTGTGAAGCGCCTTGGGACATCTTATAACGTTAAAGGCACTGTTGCTGATTAACAATTCTGACACAAGTAGTGCGAAGGATTGATCAGAAATCAAGAATCGATGACTGAAAAATAATAACTCAGTGCGTGGAATGGACTACCAGAGTGAGTGGCTGATGGAGAGAGCACGTCAATATTTAAGAATGGGTTAGATAGGTGGCTGAAGGAAAAGCGAAGAAAGGGATATGAGAACTGAGCGGGCACATAGGATTTAAACCCCAACATGGACTGAATGAGCCAAATGGCCTGTTCCCACGTTGCAATTTCTATGTAAAAAAAATCTAATTCTGGCCCTTTAAAGCTAAATGTATCTCCTGAACTGGTGCTTTTAAAGTTGTCCCACCAGAAAGAAAGGGCAACTGAGATTACAGGTAATTTAATCAGGCAGCCTGGATGTAGCAATGCCAATCAGTGTTAGAGGGTGTGTGAGACAAGGGGGCAGTCGATATCCTCCGGAGACCCCCGGAGCATTCATCAGGTGATACGTAAGATATTCTCTGAGGCTTGTAGCAACCATCTTTAGAAGTCACCAGCCTCCCCATGGGGTTTCAAGTATCCAACACACCAATCAATCAGTATTGTCTGGGATCTGATGCAGCTTTCATCTGAGAATCAATCCGTGTTGGCTGAGGACTGTTGCATCCATCAAGGGTAACGTTAGAACACTGATCTGAGATCGCACTCTCCGTGGAGGGAGGGGGAATGCGATCCAGAGCATCTGATGTCTATTAAGGAATTCAGGGAAAGCATTTCAATAGAATGCGGCAAGCAACTTGTGAAATAACTGGAGAACTGCAATATACAGTAAACTCTTTCTTACCTGGCACCTATGGGACCAGGATGGTGCCGGTTGATGAACATTTCTGGATAACAGAGAGGTATACCTACCAAGGCAATTTTTAACACAAACAAAAAATAAAAACCACTGACTAACTCGGCCACCGTGGGAGACTCGGACTCGGCAAAACGAGTGCTGGATGGGTTCGGCAAGATTACCGGTTATTTATTATGCCAGTTATTAAAGTATTCCGGATGATTAAGTGCCGTTTAAACAAGGGCTTACTGTAGCAGGAATCAAAGCAACTTGACAGCACCAGTGCTGGAACGTCGACCTGGAATGATGCTAGGACAAACTTGAGAAGTTGATAAAGAGGAAGGCCCAGAAATTAGTCTCGGGCAGTGGGGCAAAACAGGGGGTATTGGATTGGCAGCCCATTATACACAGCGCCTCAATGGAACCGAATATCAGGCATAACGGGCGACCGATCCAATAACACCCATCTTGTCCCACCGCCCGAGATAAATTTCTAGGCTGAAGAATGTTGTCAGCAAATGATGGTAAAGATAGGGCACTTACTGTTTTATTTAATACTACGGGAGCTTAGTGTTGATAGCATAATATAAAATGCCTTGATATGTTTTATGGTAATCAATAGGGATAGTACTATGTATCTGGGTAATAGGTAGTGCTGCAGGTGAGGGCGGAAAGGACTAAATTTGGAATTGAACTTGCCTTCAACCTGACTGAATCTCAATTTCAGTCAACTCTGCCATCACTAGCCTGCTTCCTGCTGATACATAAGAACATAAGATGTAGGAGCAGGGGTAGATCATTTAGCCCCTCGAGCCTGCTCCGCCATTCAATAAGATCATGGCTGATCTGATCTTGGCCTCAAGTCCACTTCCCTGCCCGTTCCCCATAACCCTTGACTCCCTTATCGTTCAAAAATCTGTCTATCTCCACCTTAAATATATTCAATGAAAAGTTGGGTTCACCTCCGGCATTTTTAACAAGTATGTTTTCAACTTAAGGGGGACCGTTGGCAACACTGGATAGGGGAGGAAAGTTTGGAAAAGTCATGCATAATTTTTGGTCACATGCCTGTTCAAATGACACATGACTCTTCTGTGATGCAATGATCCAATTCAATGAAAATTATGTCAACAGGACAACTGTTTGCTATTCCAACGCTCTCCTGGCTGGTCTCCCACCTCTCACCCTCTGTAAACTTGAGCTCATCCCAAAATCCGCTGCCCGTGTCCTAACTCACACCAAGTCCCGCTCACCCATTGCCCCCTGTGCTCGCTGCCCCGTGTCCTAACTCGCACCGTCCCGCTCACCCATCGCCCCCTGTGCTCGCTGCCCCGTGTCCTAACTCGCACCAAGTCCCGCTCACACATCGCCCCGTGCTCGCTGCCCGTGTCCTAACTCGCACCGAGTCCCGCTCATCCATCGCCCCCTGTGCTCGCTGCCCCGTGTCCTAACTCGCACCAAGTCCCGCTCACACATCGCCCCCTGTGCTCGCTGCCCCGTGACGTAACTCGCACCAAGTCCCGCTCACACATCGCCCCCTGTGCTCGCTGCCCATGTCCTAACTCACACCGAGTCCCGTTCACCCATCACCCCCTGTGCTCACTGCCCTGTGTCCTAACTCGCACCGAGTCCCGCTCACCCATCGCCCCCTGTGCTCGCTGCCCGTGTCCTAACTCGCACCGAGTCCCGCTCACCCATCGCCCCCTGTGCTCGCTGCCCCGTGTCCTAACTCGCACCAAGTCCCGCTCACCCATCGCCCCCTGTGCTCGCTGCCCGTGTCCTAACTCGCACCGAGTCCCGCTCACCCATCGCCCCCTGTGCTCGCTGCCCCGTGTCCTAACTCGCACCAAGTCCCGCTCACCCATCGCCCCCTGTGCTCGCTGCCCCGTGTCCTAACTCGCACCAAGTCCCATTCACCCATCACCCCTGTGCTCACTGCCCCGTGTCCTAACTCGCACCGAGTCCCGCTCACCCATCGCCCCCTGTGCTCGCTGCCTGTGTCCTAACTCGCACCAAGTCCCGCTCACCCATCGCCCCCTGTGCTCGCTGCCCCGTGTCCTAACTCGCACCAAGTCCCACTCACCCATCGCCCCCTGTGCTCGCTGACCTACATTGGCTTCCGGTCCAGCAAACGCTCGATTTAAAAATTCGCATCCTTGTTTTCAAATCCCTCCATGGCCTCGCCCCTCCCTATCTCTGTGACCTCCTCCAGCCCCACAACCCTCCGAGATCCATGCACTCCTCCAATTCTGGACTTTTGAACATCCCCAATTTTCATCGTTCCACCATTGGTGGTCGTGCTACCAGGTGCCTAGACGCTAAGCTCTGGAATTCCCTCCCTAAACCTCTCCGCCTCTGTACTTCTTTGTCCTCCTTTAAGATGCTCCTTAAAACCTACCTCTTTGACCAAGGTCACCTGTCCTAGTATCAGATTTTGTTTGGTAACACTCTTGCGAAGCGCCTTGGGATGTTTTACTATGTTAAAGGCGCTATATAAATGCAAGTTGTTGTTGTTGTTGTTGTTGCTAAACGCTCTTCCATAATGGCAATGTCCCTTTAAGATACAACCACGCTCGTTAAATGGCTCGTTGCATTTGTTCCTTTAAAGAGTTGCATTGTAAAGATAATAGATACAATATTTTATGGTAGGTAAGAAAAAGGTCACTCTGTTCATGGTTGCAAAAGTACCTTTAAGTACATGAATTGAAACAGCGTGGCCATAATCTTTTATGAGCCTCAATTTACTGTTGGTAAGTGCCTCACGATTTGTCTAATTTTCTTTTATCTGTCACTATAACCACACAGAACATTACTTCTTACAGCCCAGGATCCTCGCAACAAAGAGCATATCAGATGAGAGAGACAGCATTAATGGTACAAGGAGACTTTTAGCTGACAGGGAATATTTGACGAGGTAAGAAGGGATGTTTTCTGACACTAGATGTGAGGTGCTGATGGGCTCTGATGTGAGCACAAGTAATTTCTACTTGATCAAGGCAGTGCTTAAAAAAAAAACCCAGCCGTGTTTCGCCTGCTCTTACTACAACTTGCTGTTCTCAGCTTTCGTCATTAACAACAACTCACATTTCTATAGCGCCTTTAACGTTGCGGCGTGTACCGTCTACAAGATGCACTGCAGCAACTTGCCAAGGCTCCTTCGACAGCACCTCCCAAACCCGCAACCTCTTCCACCTAGAAGGACAAGGGCAGCAGGTGCATGGGAACACCACCACCTCCAAGTTCCCCTCCAAGTCACACACCATCTTGACTTAGAAGTATATCGCCGATCCTTCATCGTCGCTGGGTCAAAATCCTGGAACTCCCTCCCTAACAGCGCTAAGGGAGTACCTTCACCACACGGACTGCAGCGGTTCAAGAAGGCGGCTCACCACCACCTTCTCCAGGGCAATTAGGAATGGGCAATAAATGCTGGACTTGCCGGCGACGCCCACATCCCGTGAATGAATACATTTTTAAAAAATGACGTCTCAAGATGCTTCTTGTGGGGCTGGAGGAGATTACAGAGAAAGGGAGAGGCAAGACCATGGAGGGATTTGAAAACAAGGATGAGACTTTTTAAAACGTGAAAGGCTTGTTTTGGATTCTTCTGCTATTGAAAAAAAAGTGTTTTCCAATGTTCTGATCTGTGCTCCTAGTTGTGGGATCGTGGCACCATTGGACCTAGTTTGCCAGTATTCCTTAAATTAGCTTTGTTGCAAAGGATTGAAAAACTACAGCGACAACCCATAGTGTTCAGCAAAACAAACAATAGGGGGTGTAAATTCACCGAAATGTGTCAGCCTTGGCTCAGTGATGGCCTCTCACCTCTAAATCAGAGGGTCAGGGTTTAAAGCCCACTCCAGAGGTGAGTCGGACTAAGAATTCTTGAGGCCCTGGGCACCAAGAATATTCGGGGCCCCTCCACATACCTCGCAGAACCCCACCCCACCCTAACCCAGCCCACCCCACCCCACCCTAGCCCACCCACACCCCACCCCACCCTAGCCCACCCTACCACACCCCACCCTACCCCACCCCACCTACACCCCACCCCAACCCACCCCACCACACCCTACCCCACCCACACCCTACCCCACCCTAGCCCACCCTAGCCCACGCTACCACACCCCACCCTACCCCACCCCACCTACACCCCACCCCAACCCACCCCACCCTACCCCACCCACACCCCACCCTAGCCCACCCCACCCTACCCCACCCCACCCACACCCTACCCCACTCTAGCCCACCCCACCCCACCCTACACCACCCCACCCCACCCTAACCCAACCCACCCCACCCACACCCCACCCTAGCCCACCCCACCCACACCCCACACCACCCCACCCTAGCCCACCAGCACCCCACCCTACCCCACCCCACCCTACCCCACCCCACCCCATCTTAGCCCACCCCACCCCACCCACACCCCACCCCACCCTAGCCCACCCCACCCCACCCTACACCACCCCACCCTACCCCACCCCACCCACACCCCACCCCACCCTAGCCCACCCCACCCCACCCTACCCCACCCCACCCACACCCCACCCCACCCACCCCACCCCACCCTACCCCACCCCACCCACACCCCACCCACCCCACCCATGAAAACACAGACATACAGTAAAATGCATGAAGCAATAGACTCATAGAATGTTTACACAATTCATTAATAATAAAGTAAATAACACAATATACTACGCTTAAATAAAACTGAAACTGTTGTATGCAGTTTTTCTGCATTAAGATGTGTTTTACCAGTGGCCCCATATAGACTAAGGCCCTGGGCACAGGCCCCATAGGCTTGTGTGTTAATTCGCCCCTGCTCCAAAGACTTGAGCACATAATCTAGGCTGACACTTCAGTGCAGTACTGAGGGATTGCCACACTGACGGACATGCCGTCTTTCGGATGAGACGTTAAGTCCTCTCAGGTGTACGTAAAAAAAAACGCAGAAATTTTCTCCAATTAAATATTGGGAAGACCGAAGCCATTGTTTTTGGTCCCCGCCACAAACTCCGTTCCCTAGCCACCGACTCCATCCCTCCCCTCGCCCTAACATCTGTCTGAGGCTGAACCACACTGTTCGCAACCTTGGTTTCATATTTGACCCTGAATTGACCTTCCGACCACATATCCATGGCATAAGACTGCATTTTTCCACCTTCGTAACATCGCCCGTCTCCGCCTTTGCCTCAGCTCATCCACCGCTGAAACTCTCATCCATGCCTTTGTTACCTCTAGACTTGACTATTCCAACGCACTCCTGGCTGGCCTCCCACGTTCTACCCTACGTAAACTTGAGGTCATCCAAAACTCGGCTGCCCGGGTCCTAACTCACACCGATTCCTGTTCACTCATCACCCCTGTGCTCGCTGACCTACATTGGCTCCCAGTTAAGGAACACCTCGATTTCAAAATTCTCATCCATGTTTTCAAATCCCACAATGGCCTCGCCCCTCCCTATCTTTGAAATCTCCTCCAGCCCCACAACCCCCCCCACCCCCCCACCCCCACCCCCGAGATATCTGCGCTCCTCTAATTCTGCCCTCTTGAGCATCCCTGATTATAATCACTCAACCATTGGTGGCCGTGTCTTCTGTTGCCTAGGCCCTTAGCTCTGGAATTCCCTGCCTAAACCACTTTACCTCTCTTTCCTCCTTTAAGACACTCCTTAAAACCTACCTCTTTGACCAAGCTTTTAGTCACCTGCCCTAATTTCTCCTTATGTGGCTCGCTGTCAAATTTTTTGTCTTATAATGCTCCTGTGAAGCGCCTTGGGCCGTTTTACTATGTTAAAGACGCTATATAAATACAAGTTGTTGTTGTTGTTGTTGGTAGTCATCGGCATCTTGCTGGGGGGGTCCCCCTTGGTCTGCAGGAGGAATGGGAGGAGGACACGAGGCCCGGCAGGGCAACGCCAGCTGCTGCAGGAGAGAGGGACAGGAGGGTGAGGTGGCGTCCTTCCCCCGTGCGGGTACAGGACCTCCCTCCTCCTCTGGATCTCCTCCACCAGGACCCCCAGTGCCGTGACCGAGAACCTGTGCGCCCTCTCACTCGGAACCCTGAACCATCCTGAAACATGCCGCTGTGCGCCAGCCAGCCCACTCCACACCTACACTGGAAGTGTGCGCGTGGAGCCCACACAAACTGCTCCACAAAAATTGTGTCTAATCAACGGTTGAGTGCCAAGCCTGCAGGTGTCTGATTTAGCACCTCCGGGCAAGTTCAAACTATGGTAATCAGCAACGAGGCCCAAAACTGCGTGTTAAAACCAGCCTTTCAAGCAGGCCTGATGTGTTAGCATGGCACCCATTCAGCTGGTTCATCAAAATAACCGCCTAGTGCCTTTGTCTCAATTATTCGACCATGATGTCATCTGAAGCCCTTGACTGTGTCAGAGCCCCGTAACACACTCCCAGTCAGCTGTAATTCAGTTTAATGTGCAGAGTATTCCCCAGCCATACTCTGCCATAAAAACCTTGCAATACTCAGCCTTCTATGTGTGCCCTCTACTTCCACCCTTCTTGCCATGTCACTTACACCACAACCTATACTGCTTTCTGTGGTGTAACTAAATCTCCCTTGACATTGCTGACGATTACTAAGGGAGATGGCTGCAGAATAACGCCAGGTTAGAGGCCGCAGGGCAAGGTGGAGGGTTAAGGTGAAACAAAAGTAATATAGTCGGAGTGGGGTGGAGGGTGAAAGAAAATCACTGAAATCATTTAAAAGTTAAAGATGGAAAACAATACTCAGAACAAGACGTGCGTCTGGGCTGATAGTGAGGGTGAGATCGAGGCCAGGCCCTGGGAGTGATAATAGGCAGTGAGGAGGATGGCAGGAGGAGCAGGAACAGGCAGGTAAAATAATTTAAAAATTGATATGAAGTAGGCATATGGGAGACGGGGAAAAAAATGATTAATATATTACGCGAAGCAGAAGCATAAACCAATGTGGCAGTTTTATGTGTTTGTGAATTGATTCTGTTGATGTGACCTCATGCCTGATAATATCACATGGTTATCATAAAGCAGAGCTGTCCAAACTGAGCCCTAGCCATCCGGCCCTCGTAACCCAGGCAACGCAGCCCTCTTTGAAGTTATATTTCTCATTTTGTGGCTTGTCCAGTTTGAGAGTTTGTGGGCTTGCAGGTTTGGAAAAGGGATGTTCCTAAAGCTGTTGCCTCATTGCAGGATAAATTCTAAACCAGTAACGAGGAATATATGCAAATTAAAGGAACAGGCATTTGAACTTTCACGGTGGTGCCAAGGGTCCGTAGTATGCACTGTGTGGCCCACAGAAAAACTCGAATACCCCAGACATAGGCCAATCAGCATAATTTTCTACAATCATATATTCCTACATTCGTACAGACGCAATTTGGATAGGTAGATGACTCTCTCGGCTTCAACTATATAACTACTGTTAAAAAAAAACCCTGCCCTTCCCCTTCGTCTGAGTGGAGCATTTCTATTCAGCTTTCACTTGGGTGTCTCCAAGAGAATGCTCCCAAATTACTACCAATTTAGGACTGTTTGAGGCAGTTTTCTATTGAGGACTGGATGAGGCTAGTTTTACTTGTGGTTCTTAAAGGCGTAATGTACACTTAAAGGCACAGCGAACACTCAGCAGTCAATCACACCATGTCCTTGTTACAATTTACTGGTGTGTTATCTCATCGATACAGAAGGTCTACCAATTTTAATGAGGATTGTGGAGAAAAGGGGCAAAATATTGTGGGATTGGGGCTCACCTTGACTCAAGAAGCTGGGATGGTTCTCCTTAGAGCAGAGAAGGTTAACGGGAGATTTAATAGAGGTGTTCAGAATTATGAGGGGTTCGGATAGAGTAAATAGGGAGGAACTGTTTCCACTGGCAAGAGGGTCGGTAACCAGAGGACACAGATTTAAAGTAATTGGCAAAAGAACCAGAGGGGAGAGGAGGAGAAATTTAGTGTCTGGCCATCATGATATGCAGCAGGCTTGATGGACCAGCTGGTCTTTTCCTGCCCCTCACTTTCGTAAGTTTTTGTGTTCGCAAGCGAGAAAATGAAGCTGGCCTTTCTTTGTAGATGCTGTAATCAATACCTGCAATGTGGAAAGCACCTCATCTCCTATCTCCTTGGTGGACACAATGTAACGGAACATGCGCTCCGGGTCGATTATGGTGTCTTCTTTTTCCCAGCGGACAATGATGGGCTTCTCTCCATGTGCGGTGCAGCTGACCTCTTTCTTCTGGCCCTGAGTTGCCAAGGTGGTGTTTGGGTATGATGTGATCATGGCAGGGACTGCAAAAAACAAAACAAAAAAAGCACACTTTTGTCAACCTGAGTCTCGGTGAAGGGCTGAGTTAAACGTGCAACTTCCTCAGAGGGTGCAAATATTGGGCCGTGATGATTAGAAATTCATCTCCTCGCAATCGCAACAACTTGCATTAACGTAGTACTTTCAATGGAGAAAAACATCCCGAGGCACTTCACAACTATTAATCAGGGGTCCGTCAGGAAATGTACTTGAACCGACACTGTTTTCCACTTAAATCGATGACCATGTAACCTGCTTAAACTTCACTCTCACTATTTGCAAATCCCAACTGCATATCATCACCTTATAACACATTCACCAAAAATGGCTTGTTTCCACCTTTTCACTCCCCGATACAACAACAACTTGTATTTACATAGCGCCCTTAGAGTAGTAAAATGCCCCAAGGTTCTTCACAGGAGCAGAAAAATACAAAATATGACACCGAGCCACATAAGGAGATATATGGGCAGATGAGAGGTAGGTTTTAAGGCGCGTATTAAAGGAGGAGAGAGAGAGGTGGAGAGGCGGGGAGGTTTAGGGAGGGAATTCCAGAGCTTCGGGACTTAGCAGCTGAAGGCACGACCGCCACTGGTTGAGCGATTAAAGTCGGGGATGTGCAAGAGGCCAGAATTAGAGGAGCGCAGATATCACTGACGGTTGTGAGGCTGGAGGAGATTACAGAGATAGGGAGGGGCGAGTCCATAGAGGGATTAGAAAACAAGAATGAGAATTTTGAAATCGAGGCGCTGCTTAACTGGGAGCCAATGTGGGTCAGTGAGCACAGGAGTGATGGGTGAACGGGACTTGGTGCGAGTTAGGACACGGGCAGCAGAGATGCCCATGATTGCTTGCATTCATAATGAGGATTCATTGTCAATGGGGATGATGGGCATTGTATCTTATGGATGTATTTATTGTCTCTGGGTTATGGAAGGAAAATTTCAGCCAGAGTTCCTGCTCTTGACTGGCCCTCTGCTGGGAATAGCAAGGTTGGGCTCTGCTGTCTCACACCATGGTTGAATAGCCTACTGGCACTCACTGTCCAGGCTCAAACCTAAGCAGTAGCCACAAGAAAGATTTGCATTTATATAGCACCTTATCCTGTCTCTCAAGCAGCATCCCAGAGCACTTCACAAATTACTTTGAACTGCAATTGTTCTGTGCGGCAGCCATTTTGTGCACAGCAAGATCCCGCAAAAAGCAACGAGAGGAGGTGAATGACCAGTTAATCTCTTTTTGGTGGTGCGGTGTTGTTTGAGAGAAGATTATTGGCCAGGAGAATTCGCGGCTCCTCTTCGTGTTCTACCATGAGGTCATTAACATCCAGCTGAGCCCTAGGACCAAGCACATCTGAGTTTATCGTCTCGTCCATGGGCCAGCACGTCTGCAAGAGCAATGCAGCTTCTTCGGCGCTGATTAAAGTGTCAGCCTTTTACACATCTGAAATCCTGTAGTGCTACCAACTGAGTAATTGGTAAGCTATCGGGGTCGGCGGGGGAGGGGGGGGCGGTGAGGGGAGGCGGTGGCGTGGTATGGCGGTGGCCAGGAACCTGTGCCTCGGCATGAACCAGATGGCTCAAAAGAGTAATGGGAGGGAAAAAAAGCCTCTGATAGCTGCAGCTATTCTGTCATTAAGTTTGTCGTTGTGGGAGCTTTGAAGGGAATTGCAGCACCAGAACCTTACAGCGAGCAGTTATGGGCTTGACAGCTTGTTAGTTTACTCTGGTTGTCAGGGCCCAGGCAGCAAGGAAGATCCTTTTGATCTCGGGCTTGTAATATCCAGCTGTTTGCTTGTCTGCTTCATGGAATCTGTGCAACCTGCCATGATTTCCCATCCTAGTTTGCAACTTGGAATCACGTGACCTTTGCTCCTGGATTTATCCTGCCTTCTCCCCTGCTCTTTTCAAGCTAGCAGATGTCCTGCACTGGATTTCTTAACAAAACAATGTAGGCTTTATCACCCTTGATCAAATCGCTACGCTACTGAAAGCAACAATAGCTCTCACACTGCCGTCCCGCCCAGAATTGAGCAGAAATGGATGGGGAGGACTGTCGCATTCACCCCAACCTGAATTTCCCTTCCCCCAACCCCCCGCCTCCCCCAATGCTGCCGGATGAAGCGCGACTGCTCTTTCAAAGAGCCGGCACAGGCAAGACGGGCCGAATGGCCTCCTTCCGTGCTCTAAGTTTCTCTGATTCTACAATTGGCCACAGCCCTGCCTGTCCTGCCTGCAGCATTCAAATACTTATGAGGGTGCAGGTTCCTGGCTCACATTAGTAAAATTGAAGTCAATGGGACTCAGGGGAAAAACTCTCCACTGGCTGGAGTCATACCTAGCACAAAGGAAGATGGTTGTGGCTGTTGGAGGCCAATCATCTCAGCCCCAGGACATCGCTGCAGGAGTTCCTCAAGGCAGTGTCCTTGGCCCAACCATCTTCAGCTGCTTCATCAATGACCTTCCCTCCATCATAAGGTCAGAAATGGGGATGCCCACTGATGATTGCACAGTGTTCAATTCCATTCGCAATTCCTCAGATAATGAAGCAGTCCATGCCCGCATGCAGGAGGACCTGGACACCATCCAGGCTTGGGCTGATAAGTGTCAAGTAACTTTCGCGCCTCACAAGTGCCAGGCAAAGATTTTCTTCAACAAGCGAGAGTCTAACCACTGCCCCTTGACATTCAGTGACATTACCATTGTCGAATCCCTCACCATCAACATCCTGGGGGGTCACCATTAACCAGAAACTTAACTGGACCAGCCACATAAATACTGTGGCTATAAGAGCAGGTCAGAGGCTGGGCATTCTGCGGTTAGTGTCTCACCTCCTGACTCCCCAAAGCCTTTCCGCCACCTACAAGGCACAAGTCAGGAGTGTGATGGAATACACTCCACTTGCCTGGGTGAGTGCAGCTCCAACAACACTCAAGAAGCTCAACACCATCCAGGGCAAAGCAGCTCGCTTGATCGGCACCCCATCCACCACCTTAAACATTCACTCCCTCCACCACCGGCGCACCGTGGCTGCAGTGTGTACCATCTACAAGATGCACTGCAGCAACTCGCCAAGGCTTCTTTGGCAGCACCTCCCTAACCCACGACCTCTACCACCTAGAAGGACAAGGGCAGCAGGCGCATGGGAACATCACCACCTGCAAGTTCCCCTCCAAGTCACACACCATCCTGACTTAGAAGTATATCGCCAATCCTTCATCGTCGCTGGGTCAAAATCCTGGAACTCCCTCCCTAACAGCACTGTGGGAGTACCTTCACCACACGGACTGCAACGGCTCAAGAAGGTGGCTCACCACCACCACCCTCTCAAGAGCAATTAGGGATAGACAATAAATGCTGGCCTTGCCAGCAACGCCCACAGCCCGTGAATGAATAAAGAAAAAACAATTCTCCTTTAAAACACTAGTTTGGCCCCAGCTAGACGATTGTGTCCAATTCTGGGCATCACACTTTAGGAAGGATGTGAAAGCTTTGGAGAGGGCGCAGAAGAGATTTACAGAAGATGGTTCCAGGGATGAGGAATTACAGTTACGTGGATAGACTGGGGAAGCTGGGGTTGTTCTCTTTGGAGCAGAGAAGACTAAGAGGAGATTTGATAGAGGTGTTTAAACTCATGAAGGATTTAAATAAAGAGAAACTGTTTCCAATGGCTGAATAGTTCATATCGAAAGGGCACAGCTTTAAGGTGATTGGCAGAAGAACCAGAGGCGACATGAGGAAAAACATTTTTGCGCAGCGAGTGGTTAGGATTTGGAATGTGCTGTCTCATAGGGTGGTGGAAGCAGATTCAATAGTGGCCTTCAAAGGGGATTTGGATAAATACTTGAAGGAGAAAAAATTGCAGGAATATGGGGAAAGAGTGGGGGAGTGGGACTAACTGGATTGGTCTTTGAAGTAGCTGGCGCAGACTCGATGGGCTGAATGGCCTCCTCTGTGCTGTACTATTCTATGATTCTATGATTCCTCCCAACCACACAATTAACCTTGGCAGTAGTTCCCAGTGTAGTGGGAGGCAAGCTTTGAAGATCCCAAATGGAGGCAATGGGCATTGGAGCATCATCCGCTCCCTCCATTTTGCACCCCCCGGACATGCCTGCAATAGGCTTCAGTCTAGGCCTTCAGTGGCACAACTGTTGATGCCCTCAGGGCTACTTTGCCCTTTTATTGTGGCTTCCACCTCTTATGATGCTGCAGTGGTGGTTCTGCTGCAGCAACGCTAGCATTTTCCCCTCGGGATTAGCTTGCGGGCTTCCACTTTCTTGCAGGAATCCTATCAGGCACCCGCCACGAATGCTTAATAATACCCGGCCCAGGGGACCAGGATAGGGTCATGGCAGGGTTGCAGCAGTTGGCCTAAGTCCCCGCCCCCCCATCCCCCAACCCTGTAGGTGCAGGAAGAGGGAAATCCAGCCCAAAGTATTGGTGGTGATAGGGGAGGGAAGTGGGGTGGTTTATCAGGTGAGGGCTGACAGTGCTGGGAATCCACTTTCAGCATCAAACACTCCCAGATGCACTGCAGCAACTCGCCAAGGCTTCTTCGGCAGCACCTCCCAAACCCGCGACCTCTGCCACCTAGAAGGACAAGGGCAGCAGGCACATGGGAACACCACCACCTCCAAGTTCCCCTCCAAGTCACACACCATCCTGACTTAGAAGTATGTCGCCGATCCTTCATCGTTGCTGGGTCAAAATCCTGGAACTCCCTCTCTAACAGCACTGTGGGAGTACCCTCACCACACGGACTGCAGCGGTTCAAGAAGGCGGCTCACCACCACCTTCTCAAGAGCAATTAGGAATGGGCAATAAATGCTGGCCTTGCCAGCGACGCCCACATCCCATAAAAAAACAAATAAAAGAAACGATCAAGTCTAGAAAATCTTCTGAGAAAAGCTTCCTCTACTCTGCCCAGCAGTGCTTCTGTAACCTATCCATACTCAGAAGTGCATCCATTGCTGCACCAGTGCCTGACACTGCCAGCTCTGTGCCTAATTTTGGAAAGCTTTGTGCTGTTCCCACTCGGACTTAGCTTAGTTTACTTTGCATCTTTCCAGCTCGTAGCTAGACGAGACTTTCATCTCATTAGTCTGGGCTGGATCTCTGAGATGAGAGGACAGTGTCAGAGTGCACGGCACCATCCAAAGTCACCGAATGGGGCCAAATTAGGATAGGCCAATGAACTTCTTTGCTATACTTCCATAGCAACACCTGCATGGTCTAATGAACAAATTGCTTCCTTGTAGTGTTGCCACAGCAACAGAGAGAGGCAAACCAACGTTTGCTATTATGCAACCATACCTCTTTGAATGACACAGCCAGACTGACCACAGTTCAGTCCAACAAACGTCAATCAGCCTCATTACCATTATCTGACTATTACTCCATCTGTCGAAGTCCAATTATTTTCTTTCAAAATATATATATAATATTTTTATGATGGGGTAGAGTTTCTGCTTTGGACGCAATCAGCGATTCTGGTGCAAAGTGTGCCCAAAATTGTGCCCGTTTTGATAAGTGTTTCCCCCGCCCACCCCGCTCATCCTACCCCTGCCCCACCCCACCCCACCATCGCCCACCCCACCCCACCCCCGCCCCACCCCACCATCGCCCACCCCACCCCACCCCCGCCCACCCCACCATTGCCCACCCCACCCCACACCACCCCCGCCCACCCCACCCCACACCACCCCCGCCCACCATCGCCATCACCCACCCCACCCCATCCCCGCCCCAACCCCGCCCACCCATCCTACCCCCGCCCCACCCCCACCCCACCATCGCCCACCCCACCCCCGCCCCATCCCTGCCCACCCCCACCCATCCTGCCCCCGCCCCATCCCGCCCCCACCCCACCCCCGCCCACCCCACCATCGCCCACCCCACCCCACCCCCGCCCACCCCACCCCACGCCACGCCACCACCGCCCACCCCACCATCGCCCACGCCACCCCCCGCCCACCCCACCCCACCCCCGCCCACCCCACCATCGCCCACCCCACCCCACCCCCGCCCACCCCACCATCGCCCACCCCACCCCACCATCGCCCACCCCACCCCATCCCCGCCCCAACCCCGCCCACCCATCCTACCCCCACCCCCGCCCACCCCACCCCCGCCCCATCCCGCCCCCACCCCACCACCGCCCACCCCACCCCATCCCCGCCCCATCATCGCCCACCCCACCCCACCCCCACTGTTGTGTATGTGCCTTTAAGAGAAGAACTGATTCTATACTGCAGTACCGGCAGTGACCACCCCTGTATATAAAGCCACAGCAGGCTTCTGTATTTCAGTCTTGAATTACTCTTCAGTAAATACCTGTTTTATTGTTCTCCTGCAGTCTGAGTATTATTGATCCTTGGACACTACACCCACCCCCGCCCAAGTTCCTGGTCAAACTCATTTGCACATCGGCAAACGCAAAATCTGCTACGAACCAGTGCAATCGGGCAGCGTTTTAAATATGACAGCTGTTAAAAAAATTTGCTTTAAAAGGTATTCCTTGATATATTTAAAAGGGGCAACTTGGTGCAGTTTGATTAATACAGCTGAAAATGGTTTTATCACCAAAAAAATAAGCATTTTAAATCACAGTGTCAATGGGAATGTTTATTTTGCGAATGCAAGCCAGGGGAAAAGGCACAGAGGCCTGTGTTGCTGGGTCTCAGTCCTCTTTGCATTGCCCATGTACTTGTGGGGATTCCTTCGAGAGAGCGGAACATGTAACAGGCACAAGCATTGAAATCTTATGGAAGGGAGGCTCAGCTGACGTCATGATGTCTTCCACTGTATTTTCCTAGCTCTCTGCTTGTCAAAGGATCAGGAGAAATGAGACGTAGAGGCAACAAGTACGTGGAAGGCCGAAAAGGTAACTCTCCTCTTTTTTCCGTGCAACCAGAAAGATGTTACTGGTGGCAAACAGCCAGACAGCACCCCCTCCCCGCCGAAGCCAGCACCCATTACCACATTGCAGGCCTTTCTGCAGCTACGGTTAACTTTGTTCCCTGGCTTCCAGGTGCAATGTCCTGTCGAAGGGTTGGGCCTGCACCAAGGAAGGAAGAAAAGAAAGACTTGCATTTATATAGCACCTTTCACGATCACCAGACGTCTCAAAGCACTTTACAGCCAATGAAGTACTTTTTGAAGCGTAGTCACTGTTGTAATGTGGGAAACGTAGCAGCCAATTTGCGCACAGCAAGCTCCCACAAACAGCAATGTGATAATGACCAGATCATCTGTTTTTGTGATGTTGATTGAGGGATAAATATTGGCCAGGACACCGGGGAGAACTCCCCTGCTCTTCTTCGAAATAGTGCCGTGGGATCTTTTACATCCACCTGAGAGAGCAGACGGGGCCTCAGTTTAACATCTCATCTGAAAGACGGCACCTCCGACAGTGCAGCACTCCCTCAGCACCGCACTGGAGTGTCGGCCTAGATTTATGTGCTCAAGTACCTGGAGTGGATACTTGAACCCACAACCTCCTGACTCAGAGGTGAGAGTGCTACCCACTGAACCGCAGCTGACACTGTGCCTATTAAAATGATTTGACTCAAATATGGATGGGCTCTGATGAGGTTCGGATCACTCCGGGTACACTCAATTCGATCCGAACCTAGACGGAGTGTGGAAAGGAAGTCAGCACTATAAATTCAGGAACCACAATACAAACCAAAGCACTTTGGGGGTCCCACTGAATTAGATAATTCGACCAGCAACTCGACCAAACATTATATAATTGATTTATTAATCGTATTTAGTTGGATTTGTTCAAAAGTTCATTATCAGCATCCAATAGTGCAGACATATACCCGCAAAGTATTTATTCGATAACCTCATTAAACTGCATCTCCAATGGAGAATCGACAGAAGGAATATGACCTTGTAGGAATTCATGAATTCCTGACGAAATTACTAAGAGCGAGGCAATCAGCTGACCAAAACGATGTTTAATGCAAACTGGTGGAAGTAACATTCAAAAACACAGGAGAACTCAAACACAGGTCTTTGCTTAAAGCTGGCTCCACGAGGACTGAGAGGGGAGGCTCCTCAGTCTGACGTCATGACGTCATCACGTTTCCCGCCGTTGGGAACGTCACGTGACCCACGTGATGACATCATCGCGCTTGGTCTTAGCCCTTTAGGCTGTTAACATGCAGCAAACAAATACAGATACCGATTGACTTTGTTACAGGCAATTATGTACAATAATATAAGAACCCCTTGGTGGCTCTGCCACATGCGCCCCCCCAGAATTGTCCTTAACAACGGTAGTCAATCGAAGAGGAGGTCGGACAAGCCTGTTCGAACGACTCCTATATTCCCGGAGAGGAAAGTGCTGGGCAGTTGATGAACTGGCAGGTGGAACGATCTGGCCGGGCGTGGCAGCGACGGGCGGCCGACCATGACGCGGTGGCTGTGCGGTTTCAACTGGCTGTTCGAGGTCCAGGTGCGCGGGCTTGAGGCGGTCCACTGAAATGTGGTCAGGTTTGCCGCCGATGTCGACCAAAAAACTCTTGGCACCCGCCCGCAATACTCGGCAAGGCCCCGCGTAAGAAGGCTTGAGTGGACTGCGATGGGCATCGTGACGAACAAAAACTAACTTGGCCCGCATTAGCTCCACTGGAATGTGGGAGGCCGGAAGACCGCGATGTGACGTCAGAATCGGCTGGAACATCCGGGCAGCGTCCCGGTGGGCGACGAGTTGCTCGGTTGCGGACCACGGCTGCGTTGGTGACGGCAGGAACTCGCCTGGCACCCGGAGTGTCTGGCCGTACACCAGTTCCGCGGCAGACGACTGCAGGTCTTCTTTTGGTGCCGTACGCAAACCAAGCATAACCCAAGGCAGCCTGTCTACCCATGCGGTGCCCTGGAGGCTGGCTCTGAGCGCCGCCTTCAACGACCGATGAAAGCGCTCACATAACCCGTTGGCCTGCGGGTGGAAGGCCGTGGTGTGATGAAGCTTGGTGCCCAAACTGATAGCCACAGCATTCCAAAGCTCGGACGTGAATTGTGGGCCGCGGTCGGATGAAATATCCGATGGGACGCCGAACCGTGCCACCCACGAGGAAATAAAAGCCGTGGCGACATCCGCGGAGGTAGTGGACATCAGCGGAACCGCCTCCGGCCATCTCGCAGTGCGGTCGACCATAGTCAAGAGGTGAGTGAAACCGTGTGACGGTGGAAGTGGCCCAACGAGGTCGACGTTGACGTGGTCAAAACAGCGTTCCGGCACTTCGAAGGTGGCCAAGGGGGCTTTAACATGATGTTGCACCTTGGCTCGTTGGCAAACGACGCAGGTATTAGCCCAGTCACGAACGTCCTTGCGCATCCCTCTCCAGACGAATTTGGATGCCAGTAACTTGTGAGACGCCCTCACGCCAGGATGTGAAAGTCCGTGTATGGCGTCAAAAACTTTGTGACGCCAGGAAACCGGAACGATCGGGCGGGGAGGCCCCATGGAGACGTCGCAGAGCAAAGAGGTGCCCACTGAGTGGAAATGTACGTCTGCCAGCTGAAGGCAGGAGGAGTCGGTACGGAAAGCTTGAGTTTCGGGGTCAGCTGCTTGGTCGGCAGCCATGTGTGAATAATCTATTCCCAGCTGGACGGCCTGGACGGCCTGGACGGCCGCGCGCGAGAGGCAATCGGCCACCACGTTGTCCTTGCCGGCCACATGACGGATGTCTGTGGTGAACTCTGAAATAAAGGTGAGTTGCCGCTGCTGCCGAGCCGACCACGGTTCGGTAGTCTTGGCCATAGCAAACGTCAGCGGTTTGTGGTCCACAAACGCGGTGAAATGGCGCCCTTCCAAAAGAAAATGAAAATGGCGGATAGCCAGAAACAATGGCAACAACTCCCTGTCGAACGTGCTGTACTTGCGCTCGTTACGGCGCAGTTGGCGACTAAAAAACGCCAGTGGTTGCCACGCACCGTTGACCTACTGCTCTTGCACGGCTCCTATCGCGAAATCAGAAGCGTCGGTCGTGAGGGTGATGGTGGCGCCAGGCAGTGGGTGTGCCAGCATCGTTGCGTTCGCGAGAGCGGCCTTCGTGTCCCCAAAGGCACAATCCATCTCCGGCGTCCAAACCACGGGTCCCTTTCCCGGCTTTCCTCTGAGAGCCTCGTAGAGTGGCTGCATTAGTTGTGCGGCCCTGGGCACAAACCGATGATAAAAATTCACCATACCCAGGAACTCCTGGAGGGCCTTGACGGACTGCGGCCGCGGAAATGCTGCGATCGTCTCCACCTTTGACGGAAGTGTCAACGCCCCCTCCGAAGTGATGCGGTGGCCCAAAAAGTCGAACTGCTGCAGCCCGAACTGACATTTGGCCGGGTTGATTATCAGGCCATGCTGATGGAGGCGGCGAAAGAGTAAGCGCAGATGAGCGATGTGTTCCTCTTTAGTGGCGCTGGCGATTAGAATATCATCGAGGTACACAAATAAAAACTTAAGGTCCCGCAGTACCGAATCCATAAGGCGCTGAAACGCCTGTGCCGCATTCTTGAGCCCGAATGGCATTCGGAGAAACTCAAATAGGCCGAAAGGGGTAATAACCGCCATCATTGGGACGTCCTGGGGGTGCACAGGCACCTGATGGTACCCACGGACGAGGTCGACTTTGGAAAAAATCGAATTCCCGGCCAAATGCGCGGAGAAATCCTGAATGTGTGGTATGGGATACCGATCAGGAGTTGTGACCTCGTTGAGCCGTCGGTAGTCACCGCAGGGCCGCCATCCGCCACCGGGTTTAGGGACGATATGGAGCGGCAAGGACCAGGGACTATTCGACTGGCGAATAATCCCCAACCGCTCCATTGCGGTGAACTCTGCCTTCGCGGCTGCGAGGTTCCAATCGCCGAGCCCGTGCGTAAACTGGGGAGCCGGTCGCCATAATATGGTGCTCCACCCCATGCTTGGCGGTCGTTGCAGAGAAGGTGGGCTGGTAACTCTGGGAATTCCCCAAGGAGGCGGGTGAAATCGTTGGATGCTGGCAAGGCGCAGGAGACCGCGTGCGATGCGGCAGAACCTTGAAAACACGGGATGGAGCTGAACGTGGCGGCGTTGATCAGTCGACGATTTTTCAAATCTACTAACAAGTTGTTGGTGCATAAAAAGTCGGCGCCGAGGATCGCTTGCGCAATCTTGGCGGTGATAAGCTCCCATTGGAAGCGTTGACCGCCGAAACACACCTGGGCCCGCCGTTTCCCAAATGTACGAATAGCACCGCTGTTGGCAGCTTGGAGTGGACAACCGCACCTCCCAGTCCGGATGTCGAGGACCGATGCGGGAAGGATGCTACACTGTGCTCCCGTGTCGCATAAAAACCGCCGGCCTGAGATGGAATCGGTGACATAGAGTAGCCTCCCGGAATCGCCATCGCGGCCGTGGGGCAAACTTCAGGTTCGGTCTTCCCATCGCGCGGTTGGTGCCGGTGTCTCTTCGTTGCTTTAGGCTTGAACCCGCAGGGACGATGGCAGCATCTGGCCTTCGGGCCGAAACGGGCATGGTAATAACACCAGCCGGATGGTGCAGGTGTCAGGGCGGGGCCTTTCTGGGAGGGAGGCCTCGAGGCAACGCAGTATTGTTGCATGACGGCATAAATTTTATCAGCCTCGGCCGCTAGCGCCACACAATCCGCAGTTTCCGACCTCGCGAGGGCTGCCTGCACCTGCTCGGGCAATTGGCTCAGGAGCAATTCCCGAAATAGGAAACACTGCGGTTCTGAACCAAGGAGCGTGAGCATCTGGCTCATTAACTCCGGCGGCTTGGAGTCGCCTAACCCGGGCAGCGTGAGTAACCGCCGTGCGCGTTCTGACTTTGTGAGGCCGAATACCTGGATAAGCCGCGCCTTAAGGGTGTCATACTTGCTGTTGGCCGGGGGATTTTCCAGCAGGCTGATGATCCTCGAAGCCGTGGAGCTGTCGAGTGCAGAGACCACGTAGAGGTAACGGGTCTGATCCTGCACTACGTTCCGGAGCTCGAACTGAGCCTCCGCTTGCACAAACCAGGAGGCCGCCTGTTGTTCCTAGAACTGAGGGAGCTTCAAAGCCACTGCGTTGGCCTCCATCATGTCACTGCGTCTCGCTTCCTCCGCGAAGATCGTCCGCGCAGAATCGGGGTCACCACTGTAGAAATTCGTGAATTCCTGACGAAATTACTAAGAGCGAGGCAATCAGCTGACCAAAATGATGTTTAATGCAAACTGGTGGAAGTAACATTCAAAAACACAGGAGAACTCAAACACAGGTCTTTGCTTAAAGTTGGCTCCACGAGGACTGAGAGGGGAGGCTCCTCAGTCTGACGTCATGACGTCATGACGTTTCCCGCCGTTGGGAACATCACGTGACCCACGTGATGACGTCATCGCGCTTGGTCTTAACCCTTTAGAGACCGCGCTGTTAACATGCAGCAAACGAATACAGATACCGATTGACTTTGTTACAGGCAATTATGTACAACAATATAAGAACCCCTTGGTGGCTCTGCCACAACCTCATAAATTAGGGGATAATGGGTACATTATTCAAACTGATGGCTCAGAAGGAATTCATGAGACCATAATTGGTTACTGGCTTAAACTCTCCAAGAGATAGAAATAGCACTGATAAACCCAATGATTTTCCTTGCCCTTTTTCTTGCTGTTACAAAGTAGCATTTTTTTATGTTTTAATCCTCTCGTGTCTTCAAGGCAAGGACTTTAGCTAAGGAGCAGTTCCATGTGCACGGGCAGGACTTCAGAATCGCATCCAAATGGCTTTTCTTCAATTGGCGGAGCTTGACAATGAGCGATGGCAATTGTGGAGGGCATGACAGCTGAGGTTGAGCTCGTTCACACACCCCCACCCCCTCCCCCCCACACACACACATATACATACTTTCCCGAGGAAGTCATCAGATAGTGCACAGAAGCCTGAACAATTCCTCCCCCCTCTAGCCCAGGAGCATTGAAGCCAATTGTAGTGGCCTTGGATGTGGTCGACTAAATCAGCACAGAACATAGGAAAACCAGACCCAATTCTAGACTGGACAGTGCACTCACCAACTCAGCCATAAGGGTAAAGAAAGACTTGTATTCATAGAAAGACTTGCATTTATGTAGAGTCTTTCATGACCGCAGGCTGTCCCAAAGCACTTTGCAGCTAATTAAATACTTTTGAAGTGTAGTCACTGTTGTAATGTAGGAAATGCAGCAGCCAATTTGCACACAGCAAGATCCCACAGACAGCAATGTGATAAAGACCAGTTAATCTTTTTTTTATTGACGTTGTTTGAGGGGTAAGTATTGGCCCAGGACACCAGGAGAGAACTCTTCTGCTCCTCTTTGAATAGTGCCATGGGATCTTTTACATCCACGTTTCACCCGAAAGACAGCATCTCCAACAGTCCAGCACTCCCTCAGTACTGCACAGGGAGTGACAGTCTCGATTCTGTGCTCTAGTCTTTGGAGTGTGGCTTGAACCCACGACCCTTCTGACTCAGAGGCAAAAGCGCTATCGACTGAGCCACTAAATTAGCATTATGACCTGGCACTTGGAGGTCATTGGATTTCTGAGTGGCGTCACCGCATTCGGCTGCCGTACAGCAAATTACAGTAGAATCAGCCTCCTGTAGGTTTAACACAGGAAATAATAATGTAATGGGTGACACACTTGATCTTTCTGCTTACATGCTTTGCACATTAATATCTCTGATATATCAAATATATCAAAGAAGCGCCCTCCATACAAAATATGTGTGCATAAATCTCCCTTTTCGTTCTAAGTACAGTGGTTAGGGAAGACGTACAAGGCAACAGATAAATCTTTAGCATACTTGAGCGTTAAATTGAATGGTTTTCGAGTTTGTGATGCTTCGAGATGTGTTTAGGCTCCTGTGTACAACAAAGTGATGTGTGTAAATGTCTTTCCCAGGGGAAGTGTAGCAGGCACTAATTGACATGCTGACGGGTTGAAATGAAGCAGAGATTTAGTGGAGTACTCAGGGAGGCGGGGATAAATTTAAGAGATGCACGAGGAGTGCATTCTGGGAAGCGGCTGCCTCTGATGTCATTTCCACGTGGGTGGGAGATGAGCAGAACTAGAATTTTTAAATAAATAATGGTTGACCTGGTGAGTAAGAACCCAATTCTTATTAAACAAAAAAAACCCCAGAAACTATCACTTATCACACTCAGTCTCAGTTGCACATTTACTAATATTTCCCTGCACTGTTATGAACATTGTCCGAATCTCTCAAAAGGTAAAGTGAAATTAAATGTAGCCAGGTTTCTCTCGGGACAGTGCTATTACCAGAGGTGCCCCTTCAACCTTTACGACTGCGCGCACATCGCCAAGTTATGGAACTCCCCGGCCATGGCTCATCCATGGCTCAGTGAGCAGCACGCTCGCCTCTAGGTCAGAAGGTTGTGGCTTCACAGTCCTAGAGATTTGAGCACACAAATCTAGGCTGGCATTCCAGTGCAGTGCTGAGGGAGTGCTGCACTGTCGGAGGTGCTGTCTTTTGGATGAGACATTAAACCGAGGCCCCGTCTGCTCTCTCAGGTGGACGTAAAAGATCCCAAGGCACTATTTTGAAGAAGAGCAGGGAAGTTCTCCCTGGTGTCCTGGACAATATTTGTCCCTCAACCAACATCACTAAAACAGATTATCTGGTCATTATTGCTGTTTGTGCGCAAATTGGCTGCCACATTTGCTACATTACAACAGTGACTACACTTCAAAAAGCATTTCATTGGCTGTAAAGCGCTTTGAGATGTCTTGAGGTCATCAAAGGCGCTATATAAATGCAAGTCTTTCTTCTTAAATGATCAGTGTTGCGCTGAGAATCACATCAGAGAAGATTTCCTTTGTATGCCATGTGTAATGAAACCATAAATCCGTTCTTTATAAATAATGTCTTTATACACCGTGCACAGCGGAAATCTAACCCCACCCCCCAATCACCACCATAAAAGGAATGTCACTTTTGGGTCTAAATCGGCAGATTTCCAAACATATTGTACTTCAGTCAGTGGAAACCACTCAGTTGCTGATTTAAATTGGAAAAACGAAAGGACTAAAACACACAGGCCTGCTCGTAACAGCCTCACACCAGGACATGATTGAATTAACACCATGGTTCCTTGGTGCAAACAATGGCCCAAAAGTTGCTGTCACAGTAACGGCGAGGCTAATGGCGCTCGCTGTTATTTACGTGCAAATGCCACAACAACTTCAGGTGAGGGCAGATGCTTGCTTAAACGCGGAAATCCAAAAGTTGCTGTCAAAGATGCACCGCTCCTCCGTCAGTATCGCGAAAATGGCATCTCGCTGTCTGGCTCACCGTTGAAATACATTGAGTGGCATGAAGTTCCTGTACTTGCACGGCAGATACGAGCAAAACTTGCCACAGGAAGTTACATCAAGTTGTTTCAAGTCTAAGGGGGAAAAATTGAGTCGCGCCCCCTTTGGGGCGCTAAATTAGCGCCCTCCACGGCCAAAATTCATCGGTAGCGCCCCAAGAGGGAAGCGGGGTGCTACTGGAGGCGTCCCGCCTCCCTCTTGGGGTACTGCAGGCCTTTTTCCCCTTCTTAAAGGGGAGGGGCCTTGCGCAACGCCACCCGGGGCCCAGCTGGGCCACCAGGGATCAGAGTGCCGGTTCACGGAATGCAGCCGGCACTCTGCGGGGGGTGGGGGGGGGCTGGTGAGGAGGCCGGGGACTGCAACGGGGGCAGGTGCTGGCAGGCGGCCAGCAAAAAAATGGCCGCCCGGCACCTTGCCTTTAATTAGCGCCGTCCCGGCCACAGGCAGGCCCCCCTGACTCCGTCGGACATAGCGTCCGGCGGTAGTCAGGGGGCAATACTGAAGATCGCAGCCGGGGCGCAGCGCATGGCGATAATGTCACTGCCGGTGGTGCAGCAGGGCGCTAACGGTTACCACCGCCGCTAACCTCCCGCTGAATTTCGCGGGAGACGTTGGCGGTGCCGCGCCCGGGCGCTAGCTGCTTTATGCCCCGTTAGCGCCCTCTTAGGGCACTAACGGGAGGCGCAAAGTAGCCAAACTTTTCCCCCTAAGTACCCTTTTAATGGTGTGATAAGTGTTAATTACTGCCAGTCAACCTCTCTGACACTAAAAATTAACTATTGCAAGTGTGGAGTCTCATTCCTTCAGATTTTAATTCTTCTTGGAGATTTTCTTTAAAAAAATTTAATTAATTATTTTTTTAACTTTTTCTTTCTGTCTTTTTTTTCTCTCACTTAATTCAGTCTTTCTTTCCCTCTCTTTTTTTTAACTTTCTGTACCTGATTTGACATTGAATTCGCCATTCTAACTTATAACAACAACAACTTGCATTTATAAAGCACCTATAACATAGTAAAATGTCCCACGGTGCTTCACAGGAGCGTTATCAAACAAAATTTGACACCAAGCCACATAAGGAGATATTAGGGCAGATGGCCAAAAGCTTGGTCAAAGAGGTAGGTCTTAAAAAGCATTTTAAAGAAGTGACCGTTAAACAGTACCAGGCCCACATTTCACAGTAGTCCTGCTCTGCACTGAGGAAATTTGTGTGCGGTGGAGCAGAGAAGAAAGACTTGCATTTATATAGCACCTTTCATAACCACCGGACAACTCAAAGTGCTTTACAGCCAACAAAGTACTTCTGGAGTGTAGTCATTGTTGTAATGTGGGAAACTCGGCAGCTAATTTGCGCACAGCAAGCTCCCACAAACAGCAATGTGATAATGACCAGATAATCAGTTTTTGTTATGTTGATTGAGGGATAAATATTGGCCAGGACACCGGGGATAACTCCCCTGCTCTTCTTCAAAATAGTAGCCATGGGATCTTTTACGTCCACCCGAGAGAGCAGACGGGCCTCGGTTTAACGTCTCATCCAAAAGACGGCACCTCCAAAAGTGCAGCACTCCCTCAGCACCGCACTCAAATGTCAGCCTAGATTTATGTGCTCAAGTCCCTGGAGTGGAACTCTGAACCCACAACCTTCTGACCCAGAAGCAAGTGTGCTACCCACTGAGCCACAGCTGACACAGGCACCAAAAGAAACTGTGATTCAGCAACAGTCACCGTTCATCAATAGAGTAAGGGAGAGGCGAGTCAGCTTCTACACCGGCAAAGGGGAGACAAGCTGCGAACAGAGGCTAGGCCAGGGATGAAAGAGACCGCAGAGAAAATTGGTGTGGTGACACCTGCACCCATTTGACTTGGGATGAAGTCAGGCTTCAATGCCGTGACTTTAAGAGAAATGAAAAAACAAGGCGGCTTAATGCAAATGTCTCTGTACATCTCCTGCAGGTAATGCTGAAACCATCACCCAACATTTGCCCAGTCCCTCTGCTCCGACTACACCTCACATCAATTTAGCAATTATTCCATATAAAGAGAAACATAAAAGATTAACTAGGAGTTTAAACTAAGTCTATGTAAGAACTCTCAGAAGCTACAGATATTGCGGGGCAGGTTTTCCTCTGATTACACTGGGCAGGGAGCTGTTCCACTGAATATGGGGAAGCATATTAAACTGAGTTACTGATAATGGGGATACAGTACAACAAAGAGCAGGTCCAGTGTGTATGGATCCAGTGTCTGTGGATTTACAGCTTCTATTGATCCTCATCCTCCCTGCTATCCATCACAATGGAACCGTATGCAGTGCCCATAATGTTGATCCAATAAAACAGTCCTGCCTTACATATACCTCCTCTTTCCACATACCTCCACAATCTCTGCAGCCTTAAAGACAGCTCTCATTAATCATAATGTAAACTCATGTGATGTGAAACTCTGGAACATAGGCACAGGTATAGGCCATTCAGCCTCTCGAGCCTGTTCCGCCATTCAATCAGATCATGGCTGATCTGTACCTCAACTCCATTTACCCTTCTTTGATCCAAATCCCTTGATACACTTACCTACCGAACTCAGTCTTGAAAATGTCAATTGACCTAGCCTCAACAGCTTTTTGGGGAGAGAATTCCTGACTTTCTTTACCCTTTGTATGAAAAAGTGCTTCCTGATTTCACTCCTAAATGGCCGAGCTCTAATTCTAAGATTGTGCCCCCTTGTTCTGGATTCTCCCATCAGAGGAAATAGTTTCTCTGTATATGCCCTATCGAATCTCTATCATTTTAAACATCTCAGTTAGATCACCCCTCAACCATCTAAACTCAAGGGAATACAACCCAAGTTTATGCAACCTGTCCTCATAATTTAACTCTTTCTGGTATCATTTTGGTGAATCTGTGCTGTATCTCCTCCAAGGCCAATATATATTTCCTGAGGTGCGGTGCCTAAAACTGAACACAGTACCCCAGGTGGGGTTGGACCGAGGCGCTGTACAAATTAAACATAACTTCCTTCCCTTTTGTATTCCAACCCCATTGACATAAAGGCCTACATTCCATTGGCCTTTCTGATTGCGTTTTGTATTGTGTGCTAGTTTTTAGTGATTTGTGTACATGGACACCCAAATCCCTTTATTCCTAGTTTCACAGCTCCTAGTCTCACGCCATATAAAAAATATTCTGAGTTGTCTTCTTCAATCCAAAGTGGATGACCTCACACTTCCCCACATTTAACTCCCTCTGCCACAGTTTTGCTCACTCATTTAATATGCCTATGTCCCTTTGTTCCCGATGGCGGGGGAGTCCAGAACCAGGGGTCACAGTCTAAGGATAAGGGGTAAGCCATTTAGGACTGAGATGAGGAGGAATTTCTTCACCCAGAGAGTGGTGAACCTGTGGCATTCTAGGGCAGTTGAGGCCAATTCATTAAATATATTCAAGAAGGAGTTGGATATATTTCTTGAGGCTAAAGGGATCAAGGGATATGGGGAGAAAGCAGGGACAGTGTACTGAATTTGGATGATCAGCCATGATCTCATTAAATGGCGGAGCGGGCTTGAGGGGCCGAATGACCTACTCCTGCTCCTATCTTCTATGTTTCTATGTTTCTATGTTTGCAACTTCCTACTCACATTTACATAACTTACTGTGCCTCCTAACTTGGTGTCATCTGCAAACCTGAGTATACAACTTTCTATTCCTTCATCCAAGTCATTGATATATATGGTGAAACGCTGATGCCCCAATACAGATATCTGGGGAACACCATTTGTCACATCCTGCCAGTCAGAGAATGTTCCCTTTACCCCTACTCTCTGTCCCCTACCTCCCAACCAATTACCAACCCATATCACGAGGTTACCTCCAATTTTGTGTGCTTTTATTTTTGCTAATATTCTCATGCGTGGAACCTTATCAAATGCCTTCCGCAAGTCAAATGCCTTCCGCAAGTCCATATAGACAGCATCCATATACCCTCCTCTATCCATCATGTTTGTGACCTCACACGTGCCCAGGGTCAGTTACATGGCAAAGACCTACCCTCGGTGAAAGGGACAAGAAAGACAGGCGTATGTGGAGCCTACGACATTGGGTTAGAACATAAGAAATAGGAGCAGGAGTAGGCCATACGACCCCTCGAACCTGCTCCGCCATTCAATAAGATCACGGCTGATCTTTGACCTCAACTCCACTTTTCCACCCGATCCCCATATCCCTTGGTTACCTGAGAGTCCAAAAATCCATCGATATCAGCCTTGAATATAATCAATGACTCAGCATCCATAGTCCTCTGGGGTAGAGAATTCCAAAGATTCACAACCATCTGAGTGAAGACATTTCTCCTCATCTCAGTCCTAAATGGCCAACCTCTTATCCTGAGACTATGCCCCCTCGTTCTAGACTCTCCAGCCAAGGGAAACAACCTCTCAGCATCTACCCTGTCAAGTGCTCTCAGAATCTTATATGTTTCAATGAGATCACCTCTCATTCTTCTAAACTCCAGAGAGTATAGGCCCATTCTACACAATCTCTCCTCAGAGGACAGCCCTCTCACCCCAGGAATCAATCTCGTGAACCTTCGTTGCACCACCTCTAAGGCAAGTATATCCTTCCTTAGGTACGGAGACCAAAACTGTACCCTGGGTTCTTCTAGCTGTCGATGGAAATCCACCAGAAGAATCGGGGAAGGGGTGCGGGGGTGGGGGAGGAACTTCCACCTCGTACATTGGCCCTATCTGGAAATCTTTGATATAAAAACAGAAACTGCTGGAAATACTCAACACGTCAGGCAGCATCTAGGAGAGAGAAACAGAGTTGACGTTTCAGGTTGACCCTTGCTGGTTGTCTGGGGACAGGCCCCGGCACCATGTTCTTCGGGCACTCCTACCGTCAGGTGCTCAGCCAACGCTTCCATTCGAGGATAAGGCTGGGAACGACCTCATCTGCAGGTCTCAGAATGCCCTGAACCGACTGCAGACACAGATCAAGCTCTGTCACAAAGCCCCGAAAATCCTGGGCAACATCCAAGGGATGGAGGCCTGGTGATCGAGGTTTGCGTTCCTTTTTCCTGACCTTTGCTCCCGGGAAACTGGGTTTTCCCAGGGTTAAATATCAAGAAAATCCATCCTAGGGTTGGATAATAGACTGGAAGAATTAGAGCGGCACGCTTCAATGGGCCAGAGGCCATTTTGAACTCTTAACTTTCCTTATCTTCTTATGATTTAGCAAACACGATTCACAGGAGGCCATTCCAATAAAGGCATTATTTTGTAGCTGGCAAACAGAAAGAATAGCTTGTGACCAGAAGTAAGTTATATATAGAATAAACATTATATATATATAGTTATGTATAGAATAAACATTATATAGTTATATATAGAATTACATAGGCCCGTACACACCCGTAGGGACATCGGAAATGCCTGTTTCAGGCATGCGAAGCGCATGCGCTGAAAACCGGCATTTCCGATCTGTCAAGAATGTTCTTGACAGATCATCCGCCTGCCCTGGAGAAGGGCCTCTGCGGGCGGAGAGTTCGGCTTTCTGCACAACCTCCGCCCGCTGAAAACACTTAGAAATCTTACGCCTGTTAAAAGTAGGCGTAAGGCCGCTGCTTTTACCAGCATAAGAGTTGAAAAAACATTTAAAAAAATAAAGCATTTTCACTCATTTATAATTTAAGAAATACTTTTAAAAAGGTCAGTTTATTTTTAGCCCTGTAAAAAACGTTATTTTTTCAAAAAATTAAATTTTTGTTTAAAATTTATTGTAATTTTAACTCATTTTAAAAATGTGACTTTTTTTAAATTTATTTAATGTTTTACAGCGTTTTTGGGGTGATCTCCATTCATATAGTTGACAGGGCTATCTGTCAAGTGTATGAAGGGGGATTCCCTTCTCCTATTGGCTCCCCATGGCCCACGTGATCTCAGGGATGCTTGCGAACCACCTACGCCCCGGGATATGTGGGCCCTGCGCACTTGGAGTTTGGAGAGGCCCAGGAATGGAAGTGTACACACCTCGGGAGCCCTCAGGTAAGTTGTAGATTTTTTCCAGCACGCAGGAAGCCTCTGATCAGAAAATATGGGCCAATATATATATAGTTATATATAGAAATAAACATTATATATATAGTTATATATAGAATAAACATTATATATATAGTTATATATAGAATAAACATTATATATATATATTTATACATAGAATAAACATTATATATATAGTTATATATAGAATAAACATTATATATATAGTTATATATAGAATAAACATTATATATATAGTTATATATAGAATAAACATTATATATATAGTTATATATAGAATAAACATTATATATATATATATATTCCCTTGGTTAAATAAGCCATTCAACTCTTGACAAAAAATTGTAACTAACTTCACTTTTATCTTTAAGGGGTCATCTAAGCCCTTCAATTACACAAAGGCCTCATTACTCACTTCCAGCTGTCTATTATATTCTGTATATAACTATATATATATACTGTTTATTCTATATATAACTTACTTCTGGTCACAAAGCTATTCATTTCGTTTGCCAGCTGCAAAATAATGGCTTTATTGGAATGCCCTCCTGTGAATTGTGTGACAATGTTATTGTGTAGTGGTCTTCAATTGATGTCACTGCCGCTCTACTTTTATCTGCCGCTGCCATTATTTTTATTTCCCCTAGAAATTATAGCACATATATAATTAAGCGACAGTGTACCAGTGCGAATTCCGTAGCAGATAATTAAAGATAGACCAGCTGAGGAACAAGGTGTTCCTTGCCTATGACAATATGCTCTGTAGTGCCAGCTTGGCTCAGTTGGCAGCACACTCATCAGAAGGGTGTGGGGTTAACCTCCCCATCCCAGGACTCGAGCACATACTGTAGGATTCGCAAAATCCAGGAAAATACAGCCTACATTTTAAAACCCCTGAAATGGCCACATTTTTAAGAGCACAAGATGGAGTCGGCAGATCACATGACTCATTTCAGAAGGACATACCACTGCAATACCTTAAAGAAACCTGAGTCACCACCGATTGGAAAATTCCAGACTGACTGCAATTGATATGGTAATAAAGGTAGCAGCAGTAACGAAGTCAAAAACAAAGGACTTGCACTTGAAAAGGTCATGTTAATCGCCAGATAAACGTAAACCCATCACTGAAATCACAGAGCACAGACAAGACCTATTATCTGCATCAAACTCAGCGGGACACGGGACATAACCCATCAGTTTGGTTTCAGCCACGATTAAAGTCGTTAAACTAAAGTACCAACTTTTGTCAAAGTAGCCGGCCCAAAACTTTGACAAAAGAAAACCCCTGATTTGGCGCCAAAGATAAGGGCAAGGAAACGGTATAACTGTTGGGGGAAAATCGACGGGCAGAAGGTACGATCGGAGGCAGAGAACAACGAGAGGTTAAGGTTAAGTTGAACGGTTCGAGTGGAGAGGTCCGATTAGGAAGTTCGATTACGGTTCGAGGAGCACGGAGGTTCTACAAGTTCGAGCAGGAGAGCGGGTTCAGGAGCCCGTCCCAGAAGGAAGATCAATCGGGAATCCCGGAAGCTACAGGAGCACCAAGGTCGAGGACAGTTTTAAAACCCTGGTGAGCATAGAGGCCCAACTCCACCTAGCTGACCTAGTAGAGGGATACTTTAGAGACGGGAGGGTTTTAATATTAAGGGTTTTGTAATCGGGAGTGTTATTTATCCTTCGTTGTACCGCGCGCTTGCCCCACCCCCGTTTTATTATACCGCAGCTAATGAATTGATGTATTTTAAGATAGTCAAAGTAATTCTTGTGTGTTAAATTTTAGTTCCCATTGGGAGGCATGTTAATGATTTTGTCTGTGTTGTTTCTTTGTTCCCTGTGTTCTTATTCTCCTTATAAATAAAGAAACCATTAATTTTAAAACTTACCTTGTCTCACCTGATCCATTTGTCTTCCGAGTCACAAGTTGGGCCAACACATCAAGGTAGTCTGGCAATAAGTCCAGTGTCTAGAATCAGTGAGGGGGGAGCGCTTCGAAACCGCTCACGAGCAGTGTGAAATCAAGAATCGATCTCGCACACCACAAGCTCGTTAAAAAGACCCCTTACAATACTCTAGGCCAATACTCGGGCGCAATACTGAGCGTGTGCTGCATTATTGGAAGTGCTACCTTTGGGATGAGACGTTGAACCGATAGTGACACAGGGTCTTCACTATCCACCAATATGTTTAGGTATTATTTGAAAAGGAGAAGAGAGTTCTCCTGGTGTCCTGGCCAACATTGCTCCCTGAAACAGCATTTGCAGAAATATTGGTCATTTATCTTGCTGTTTATATGATCATGCAGTGTATAAATCAGCTACCATGTTTACCTACATAACCCACAGTCGGTGGAATTCATGTATGTCCGTGAAGTACCTTGGGATGTATCTGAGAGATGTGATAAGAAGTTACATAAATGAAAGCTTTTTTTAACAAAATATTGATAATAATTCTTTTAAAAAATCTCGAGGCCTGTAAAACCAGGACCTATGTCACCAATTTCGCAAAGGCTCCTCCCACAGGTTGATACACGAAGGACAATGGAAGCCCAGCAGCAGCAGGCATCAGAAGTAGAAGAACCCATTCCAATGAAAGCCCAGGAATGGTAAGACTGGTGTGCAGGAGCAGCCCTACCTTGCCTGGGCTTTCATTGGATCGAGTTCTTCTCCTGCACACCACTGCCCTGTAGACATCCAGATCCTGAAGTATCTAATGTAATACAGCAATAGACAGAACTAGCATTTATATAGTGCCATTCATTACCTCAGAACATCCCAAAGCACTTCATGGCCAATGAAGTACTTCTTGATGTTTAGTCACTGTTCTAATGTATGGAGATGCAGCAGCCAATTTGTGCACAGCAAGGTGCTACAAACAGAACTGAAATGCATGATTAGATAATTTTTTTCAGTGATGTTCGTTGAGGGCCAGGATGCTAGAAGACCTCCCCAACTCTTCTTCAAAATAGTATCATGGGATCCTGTACATCCACCTGAGAGGTCAGACAGGCTTTGGTTATATCAAGGTAATGTGCTCAAGTACAAGGAGTGGGTCTTGAACCCACAACCTTCTGACTCAGAGGCGAGAGAGCCACCACTGAACCAAGACTGTCTCCTCATCCTTACCTGGTCTGGCCAATATGTGACTCCAGCTCCACACCAGTACGGTTGACTCTAGTAACCTAGCAAGCCCCTCAGTTGTTTAAGAAGAAGGCCACCACCTTCTCAAGGGCGACTACGGATGGACAATAAATGTTGGCCTTGCATCCCGAGAATGAAAGCAAACTTGTCTTTTAGGTGATGTGCTTTGGGATGTTTCTGAGAGATAAATTCAAGTTCTTTCTCTACCGTTCGCTCCTGACCATCTATCATTTATTTTTTTCCCCTAAACTCGTAAATGTTGGGGTACGGTTGCCTAGATGCGCTTTGCTGCCTCAGTCGAATGATCATTCCTTGCGTGCGATCCTAGGTAGTGAGGAATGAGTGAGCAGGAACCCTGGATTCCGACAGCCGCCTGGGATAAATTCGGTCCATTCATTCAGTTAGAATCTGAATCAAACACGGGACCGTCCTGGTCTGTGGGACTCAGCTCCACTCTCGGCCATGACCTTCCCGATTGGGCTATTGACAGAAGCTCAATCCGCAGTTCTACACATTACATATGGTGTTAATTAGCAGCATAGAATATTAATGATCTCACACACGCCACTGCCTTAACGAGTGCAATTACCAAGCGTCAGATCGTTAGGAGGAGCTTCACTATGAACCACCATGCAGTGGATTGCTTTGTAACAGGATGACTATATGTAGGGCTCTTCCCAACACCTCTGAAGAACAATCCCATTAATCAATTTGCTCCTACAGGTATCTTGCCCAAAATTCCATTTCGAACGCCACTGAGATATTAATATTAATCTGATATCTATGTTTCTTCTATTTAGTACCAAAAACAATAACTGGCAGTTGATCTGTAACAGATCAGACTAGAACAAAGACAATCAATCTCCTCGCATTCACACTGTCAAGTCCTGCATTCAGATAGGGGTTATTATTGCTCAGAAGCTCACTGTGCTATTTATAACTAGAAAAGAATCACTGATCCATAAAGCATAAAGCCGCTAGGAACATAATCAGCAGCCTCCCTGCAATTCTCTGCAATCAACTCGGAAAGAACCCATGATGTCCTTTTTTTTACAGCCAGAAACCTATTTGGTTGTGAACTCACAGGGGGGGGGGGGGCAATTTTAACATAACCCGCCCATCGGGAAACTGAGCGGATCGGGCGGAACGTCGGTTTTGTGGTGTATGTAACCTGTTCCACCTTAAGAGAACTACCTTAAGAGATGTACTACTTTCTCTTGGCTGCTGTATACTGTAATACCGGTGGTGACCACACCGGTATATAAATGTTGTGTAGGGATTTGCTGGGCAGTTCAGTCCTGACCTCCGAATAGTAAAGACCTGTTAAAAGTTATTCTTGTGGTCTGTGTCCAGTGATTTATAATAAGCATAACTGGGACACACAGACTTAACAGTGGCGACGAGTCCGATCTTACCCTGCGGCAGTTTTACATCCAAGGCAGCTTCGTCCTCAGAACGGGCGTCGAGAAGAGGCATCCGCCCTCATCATCCTGCTGAGCACCAACGCACGGGAGGCATCGAGAACCCGGGTTAAAAAGAAAAATTCTGACCACGAAGCCCTCCATCAGTGACAGGCAGTGATCATCCCTTCTACCACGGTGGTGGGTAAGCCGATCAGCGACACGAGCAGAAAGTCGCCCGCGTTGACTGTGGAGTGGGGGAGGGAAAACGGAGGAGAAAGGGCGGAGAACTCGACCACGGCCGGTGAAAAGGGCCGGGCTGCAATCGAGGCCGAGAGGCGCAGCGACTGGGGCAGCTTAAGGCACGAGAGCCGTGGAGAACTCAAACGCAGCCGGTGTAAAGGACCGGGCTGCATGCGGGGCTGAGAGGTGCAACAGCAGGGGAAGCGTGAATGCCCACGGGAACCGCGGGGGAGTAAAAGCAGCGTCGGGGAATTGAGAACCGCTGGGGAGGCGAGAACAGCAGCAGCACGGCAATCGCCATTGCAGCCAGCGGGGGAAGAAGGCAAACGCGGGAATCCGCCATTGTAGTCGGCGGGGGAAGAAGACGAGCGCGGGAAAGACCGCCAAGCGCGGGAAGCCGCCATTTTAGTAGGCGGGGGAAGAAGACAAGCCGCCATTTTGAGAAAAAGAAAAATTTAAAAACTTGCAAGGATGCCTAAACATGGGAACATTAATACCTTTGATAGCGATATCGAAGATTGGACCACGTATGTAGAACGCATGGAAGTTTATTGTAAAGCAAATAAGGTACCAGATGATGAGAAAGCACTAACCTTATTAAGCTCAATGGGTGCGAAGACATACGGGCTATTGAAGCACCTTCTATCACCAGATAAACCGACGGATCAGACTTTCGCGAATATTGTTACTGTCCTGAAAAATCATTTAAACCCCACGCCGCTGATGATAGCGGAACGATTTAAATTTTACAGAAGAACGCAGCTGAAAGACGAAAGCAACGCTGAATTTTTAATTGAACTGCGTAAGCTATCAAAGTACTGTCAGTTTGGAACAGGACTAGCAGATACGCTGAGAGATAAATTTGTGTGTGGATTGTTAAAAGAAGGAACACAAAAGCGACTGCTTGAGGAGAATGAGCTTACGCTTGATAAAGCTGTCACTATTGCAGCATCGCACGAAGCTGCAGCGAGAGGCACTGCGGAAATGCAGCTACGGTCACCGGAACTCAGCACCAATCAAATGGTCTTGGGTACAGTAAAATGTTATCGTTGTGGAAAGACAACGCACGATCAGAACCAGTGCTGGTTCAAAAATCAGGAATGCAGAAAATGTGGCAGGCTTGGTCACATAGCTAAAGTATGCCGGTCAGGAAAGAAGACCAGCAAAAAAAAGTCACCACAGGAAAAGTGCAGAAAGGTACACAAGGTGACAGAGAACAGTCCGAACGAACAGAAGTCAAATTCAGACTCCAGCAGTAATGAACTGGGTAGTCTAAGAGTACACAATGTTGGTAATGAAGCAGACCTCCAAACAATCTGGGTCACACTTCAGATAGCAGGAGTTCAAGTGAAGATGGAATTGGACACTGGATCGGCATTGACGGTCATGAATAAGCAAGATTACAAAAGGTTATTCCCACATATTCCCCTACGGGAAACGGAGATTGTATTGAAAACGTACACGGGGCAAAGAGTATACCCCATTGGGAAGATAGAGGTAAAGGTGGTCCACAAGGGCAAAGAAAGCCGAGGAATGGACTTATATGTGCTACCTGAGGGAGGTCCACCACTACTGGGACGGGAGTGGATTAGGAAAATAAATATGGACTGGCATTCTTTAAAAGCACTAACGGTAGATTCCGGTAAAAAAGATGTCAAACCTAAACGATTGTCCAGAATATTGGACGATGCTAAAGAGGTGTTCCAACAGGGACTGGGAACACTGAGAGGAATTACGGCAAACATCAAGGTTGAAGAACATGCAAACCCGAAATTTTTCAAAGCCAGACCGGTACCTTATGCGATACGACCTGCTGTGGAAGCTGAGCTGGAAGGGCTAGAACGTTCAGGAGTACTGTCTAAGGTAGACTGGAGTGAGTGGGCCACGCCCATTGTTCCCGTCATGATGCGTTCATCGAGCAACAAGCCGGGGGAACCGGGGAAGGTTCGCATCTGTGGAGATTTCAAGATCACTGTTAATCCGGTGCTTCACACGGTGCAGTATCCGCTTCCGCGGATTGAGGATATCTTCGCTTCGTTGTCTGGCGGGAAACACTTCACCAAGATAGACCTGGCGAAGGCATACTTACAGATGGAAGTTGAGGAAGAGTCACGCCAGTATCTCACGATCAACACGCATAGAGGCTTGTACCGGTATAATAGACTGGTTTTTGGAGTGGCATCGGCTCCAGCAATTTGGCAGAGGGCCATGGAGCAGGTATTACAGGGAATTCCAGGCACACAATGTTACCTGGACGATATTCTGATTACAGGAGATGATGACGAGGAACACCTTGCAAATTTGGAACTGGTGCTCACCAGATTGAAAGAATATGGACTTCGAGTTAATCGCCAGAAATGTGAGTTCTTTCAGAAGCGGATCTCGTACTGTGGTCATGTCATTGACCAGGAGGGGCTTCATAAGTCTCCTGACAAGATCGAAGCTGTTGTGAAGGCTCCCGCTCCGGATAATGTATCCCAGTTGAGGTCGTTCCTAGGGTTGATTAACTATTACCATAAGTTTCTGCCAAATTTATCCATGGTGCTGCACCCGCTGAACGCTCTTTTGCAGAAGGGAGTACCATGGAAGTGGAGCGAGGACTGTAAGAGGGCCTTTCGCAAAAGCAAGGCATTGATCACCTCAGAGGAAGTGTTGGCTCACTTCAACCCAACGCTGCCTATTCGTTTGGCTTGTGATGCTTCTCCATATGGTATTGGGGCAGTACTCTCACACAAGTTGCCAAATGGCCTGGAGAGGCCAGTTGCGTTCGCATCCAGATCATTGACCTCCGCTGAGCGCAACTATGCTCAGATAGATAGGGAGGCTCTCAGCCTTGTGTGGGGAGTAAAGAAGTTTAATCATTACCTGCAGGGCCAAAAGTTTACGCTTCTGACAGACCACCAGCCGTTGGTATCCATTTTTAACCCTAAGAAGGGTGTTTCGGTGATGACAGCACAGAGACTCCAGAGATGGTCCCTTTTCCTAGGGGCACATCAATATCAGATCGAATTCAAAGGTACAAAGCAGCATGGTAATGCTGATGGGCTGTCGCGCCTGCCACTACCTACAGAGGAGGAGGCACCGACGGTTGACCCTGTTGAGTTATTTCACTCGACCATCATCGAATGTTTACCGGTCACCAATGCAAGTATTGAAAGAGAAACCAGGAACGACCTGACACTGTCCCGGGTCTACGAAGTGACAGTAAAGGGATGGCCAGCACATGGTGATCCACTGTTACCGGCATTCTCAGCAAGATGAGAACAGCTGTCCGTCTGTCAAGGAACATTGATGTACGGAACAAGGGTGATTATTCCTCCTAAGTTAAGAGAGAGAGTTCTAAAGGAACTGCATGAAGGTCATCTGGAGGGAGTCAAGATGAAAAGCCTTGCTAGGGCTTATGTGTGGTGGCCGGGTATCGACCAACAGATAGAGGATCTGACGAAAAGCTGCTCAGGGTGCCAAAAAGTGCAAAATGCACCTCCGATTGCACCGCTGCATCCATGGGAATGGCCTTCAACCCCATGGCAACGTGTACATATTGACTTTGCTGGTCCATTCATGGACTCCATGTTTTTAATTGCGGTGGACGCACATTCTAAATGGCCAGAAGTGATTAAGATGACTACCACTACCTCGGAAAAGACGATCGCGGTGCTAAGAACGATATTTGCAAGAAATGGATTGCCAGAACAAATATGTTCAGACAACGGACCGCAGTTCGTGTCAGAAGAATTCCAGAAATTCATGAAGAAGAATGGTGTGAAACATTATACCTCTGCCCCATATCATCCGGCTACAAACGGGTTGGCCGAGAGATTTGTACAAACATTCAAAAAAGCAATAAAGGCCATGAGCGAAGATCAGATTCCACTACAACACAAGGTGGACAAATTCCTACTGGCATATCGAAACGCCACTCATGCAGTGACAAACCAAAGTCCTGCCATGATGTTCTATAACAGGAGGTTGCGGTCCAGGTTGGACTTGTTAAAACCAAATGTGCGGAGGGAAGTTGAAAACAAACAGTTCCAGCATATAAATAACAAGACCACTCGGAGTTTCGAAATAGGACAACCAGTGTTAGCCCGGGACTATAAAAACAAGAAATGGCAATCTGGAACAATTCGGGCCAGACAAGGACCCCTGATGTACACGGTAGATATTGGTGAAAATGTAATACGGCGTCATGCTGACCAACTGGTAGAATCGAGAACAAGGGTCGAACCCAGGGTTACGGCAGAGACAACCGTGGAAGAAGTTAGTGAACCTGAAGCATCTACCTCAGAAGTGAATGTACCTGAGGATGATGTCCAATCCATAAGAGATCAACTAGATGAGTCACCCCAGCAACGAGAATCAGAGACCCCTGAAAGGCGTTATCCAACTCGAATCAGGAGGCCTCCTCAGAGACTGAATCTTTGAACTGTTTTGCATGAAGTTGTATATATATATATCTATATGTTATTATGTTATGTTAAATGGCGATATAACTGCTAAGCTAAAAAGGGAGGATTGTGGTGTATGTAACCTGTTCCACCTGAAGAGAACTACCTTAAGAGATGTACTACTTTCTCTTGGCTGCTGTATACTGTAATACCGGTGGTGACCACACCGGTATATAAGTGTTGTGTAGGGATTTGCTGGGCAGTTCAGCCCTGACCTCCGAATAGTAAAGACCTGTTAAAAGTTATTCTTGTGGTCTGTGTCCAGTGATTTATAATAAGCATAACTGGGACACACAGACTTAACAGGTTTTAAACCCTGCCTGATTTTACTCTCTATTGAAGACAATGGAAAATATTATTGGGCGGGATGTAAAACAGGCGTTTCACCCGATCCCGTGGGATTGCCGCCCGGCGAGTTCGCTTATGGTGTTTGATGGCGTGCAACAGAGCCAGAATTTGGGCCACTTTCGGTTCCTTCTATAAGCCCTGCACATTTTGCCCAAACTCTTATTTTTGTATCGGTGTCAACCTGTTCCTTTAAATTAGCCTGTGTGGCACTGCACCCCACCGAGCAGGAAGTCAAAAAAGAAAAAAAAAGACTTGCATTTATATAGCACCTTTCACGACCACCAGACGTCCCAAAGCGCTTTACAGCCAATTAAGTACTTTTGGAGTGTAGTCACTGTTGTAATGTAGGAAACGCGGCAGCCAATTTGTGCACAGCAAGCTCCCACAAACAGCAATGTGATAATGACCAGATAATCTGTTATGTTGATTGAGGGATAAATATTGGCCAGGACATGTTGGGTCCGCACTCTGTCCGAGTTAGGCTAACTAATCTTGGGCAGAGTGGCAGGACAAGGGCAGGACACGACTTCACGGTCCTTGGGCAAGGGAGAAGAAAACCTTCTCTCCTTTTCACTATCTGCTGACCGGTGCTGGAGATGGCATGTATGTGGACATTGGGTGGCCTTGGCTATTGATGCTCCCCTGTGTGTGAGTGGGCTGCTGACATTGCCTGAGCTCACATGCGAAAAATGTCAGGCAAATCTGTGGAACCATTCCCCAACATGAGTCAGCGCCTTCAGGAAGAGGGCAGAGAATTGTAGGGGGAAACACTCTAAGTGGACCTCACATAGAAACATAGAGGATAGGAGCAGGAGTAGGCCATTCGGCCCCTCGAGCCTGCTCCGCCATTCAACGAGATCATGGCTGATCACCCAAATTCAGTACCCTGTCCCTGCCTTCTTCCCATACCCCTTGATTCCTTTAGCCTTAAGAAATATATCCAACTCCTTCTTGAATATATTTAATGAATTGGTCTCAACTGCCTTCTGTGGTAGAGAATTCCACAGGTTCACCACTCTCTGGGCGAAGAAATTCCTCCTCATCTCAGTCCTAAATGGCTTACCCCTTATCTTTAGATTGTGGCCCCTGGTTCTGGACTTCCCGCCATCAGGAACATCCTTCCTGCATCTAGTCTGTCTAGTCCTGTTAGAATTTTATAAGTTTCAATGAGATCCCCTCTCATTCTTCTAAACTCCAGCGAGTATAAGTCCAATCGACCCAATCTCTCCTCACACGTCATTCCTGCCATCCCAGGTATCAGTCTGGTGAATCTTCGCTGAACTCCTTCCATGGCAAGAACATCCTTCCTCAGATAAGGCGACCAAAACTGCACACAATACTCAAGATGTGGTCTCACCAAGGCCCTGTACAACTGCAGCAAGACATCCTTGTTCCTGTACTCGAATCCTCTCGCTATGAAGGCCAACATACCATTTGCCTTCTTAACCGCCTGCTGCACCTGCATGCTTACCTTCAGCAACTGGTGCACTTTGTATCTCCTACAAAGCAGAGTGTGTTGTTATCTGCTCAATATCTAGGCAAATATAGCAAGGCACAGAGATTGAACATAGAACCCTTACCACTATATTCCCACTCATTGGAAAATATCACATGGCCAAATCTTCAGTAGGTGGATGAATGTACTCTACAGTGTGTGATTCAGGCTATAAACCAACAGACAAATTAACTTAACATTAAACAAGTAAATGAAGAGCAATTAGTAGCTACAATCTTTGCCAATCTCTTCAAATGCCTCCTGGCCAGGCTGTTCATTGCTGGTTGCAAATTTTATCGAGAAATACTGTAGCTGTTCTTTCTTCTCGCTTGTGCTCTCTGCCTAGATTCACATGTCGACGTCTGTGCGAGGAGTAGACATCTATTTCATGTCTGGGTCTGTTCGTGGTTGAGCTCTGGGAGGGCTCCTAAGAGTGAGTATTTCAAGATCTCGCCAACAACAACTTGTATTTATACAAGTGCCTTTAACATAGTAAAACATCCCAAGGCGCTTCACAGGAGCGATTATCAAACAAAATTTGACACCGAGCCACATTAGAAGATATTAGGGCAGGTGACCAAAAGACGTAGGTTTTAAGGAGAGTCTTAAAGGAGGAGAGAGAAGTTGAGAGGCGGAGAGGTTTAGGGAGGGAATTCCAGAGCTTAGGCAGCTGAAGGCACGGCCGCCACTGGTGGAGTGAAATTCGGGGATGCGCACGAGGCCAGAATTGGAGCAGCACAGAGATCTTGGAGGAGGTTACAGAGATAAGGAGGGCAAGGCCATGGAGGGATGTGAAAACATGGATGAGAATTTTAAAATCGAAGCGTTGCCGGACCGGGAGAAAAATGCAGCTCAGCGAGCACAGGGGTGATGGGTGAACCGGACGTGGCACCAATGGCAAAGTTCCTCTCCCACCGCCGGGGCAGACTGGAAAACTGAGGGCAGCGCACCCACGCGCTTGCGATCTGCGTTCACAGCAAGCTGGGTGTCTCATAACAGCGAAGGACTCCGCAAAAAGCTAAGGCAACCCATCAATAGGGAAAAGGTGCATTGTCTTCCCCCCTTTTGGCATTGGTGACACCCTCGCTCCCACTCCTGGAACCCCACTGCCCTGCTTCAGAGCTGATCTCAGGCTGACGCCACTATCCGGCAGGCCTCGACATTAGCGTGAGCAGAGTGCCTGAAAGTTGTGCGTAGAGATACAAAACGGCAGCTCTCCACATTGGGGGGCCGGGGAGAGAGGTGGGGAGCCGGGGAGAGAGGGGGGGGGGCAAAAGGTAAAATAAAATTAGAAATATCTCCAAAGGGGGGTTGGATAATTGTTTATGTTTTTTTTTTACCAAACCCAGCTGGCCTTAGGAGTGGTGGGGGGGGGGAGAGTGCTTAATACCAAATGAACTACCCCCTTCATTCACCTTAAGAATATGAGACATCTCAGGAACACAGGAAAAACCCGCTGTTATTTTAGACCCAATGCGCCAATCATTTCTCCTTTACCCTTGGTTTCCACAGTAATTTCTCACCATTGATAAAATGATTAAGCTTTCAAGTAATTACTCACAGTCCACTGTTACTGAAATAAGACGGTCGATAACCGTGCGTTAAAAAATTACATTAGTAAATATGTTTATTAATGAATTAACTAATTTAAAACCTATTAAGCTCTATGCTCTGACAAAGCACTCCCCAGAGTCATTAAAATTCATATGAGAAGGAAGATATTCCATCATCGCTGAAACATAAATCATTAAATTTAATATCACCTTACAATAGCAATGCTAAATGTGAATTAAAAATCTGAGGTCACTTTATAAGGAAATATGGATATAAATCTGTATGAAGCCCAGGATTCATCTTTCTCTTTAGAGATATGCTGTACTGTTGCTGTTGACCGATGAGATTACTTCACTTCTTACCCTTATCTTGTTCTCCCTCATTTTCTGTGGGTATTTCTTTTCTGTCCTCTCTCGATTTTTGTTGCTGGAGTTTCCCAATTTTAATATGTTTTTCTAACTATCACTCTCTCTGTCTGTAAGTATATTTTCCCTTCACTTTTCTATCCCCATTCATCTGTCCACCTACCCTGACATCTGTTGCCACAACTATAGCCAGCCACCAGCAGAATCCGTCCCTCTATGTAAGAAGTAAAGAAAGACTTGCATTTATATAGCACCTTTCACGACCGCAGGATGTCTCAAAGCGCTTTACAGCCAATTAAGTACTTTCAAAGTGTAGTCACTATTGGAATATAGCAAATGCGGCAGCCAAGGTACAGCACGCTCCCACAAACAGCAATGAGATAATGACCAGATAATCTGTTTTAGTGATGTTGGTTGAGGATTAAGGATTGACCAGGACACCGGGGAGAACCCCCCTTGCTCTTCTCCAAAATAGTGCCTCGGGGATCTTTTACGTCCACCTCAGAGGGCAGACGGGGCCTCGGTTTAACGTCTCATCCAAAAGACGGCACCTCCGACAGTGCAGCGCTCCCTCAGCACTGCACTGGAGTGTCAGCCTGGATTTTGGGTGCTCAGGTCTGTGAAGTGGGACCCACAGCCTGCTGACTCCGAGGTGCGAGTGCTACCCATTAATCGCATGCTCCCAGTTGGAGTCAAAGAGAGTGAGCGTTGGAGACAGGGTGGCAAACACCGACCTGCCAATTCTCTCCCGCTTTCCCCTTTTTTTGTCTCTCTTTCTCCCCAACCTTAATAAAAATGCTTTGCTTTTTAGTCTTCGGTTCTGACGAAGGGTACAGGCGAAATATCATGACTTGCCTTTTCTTTACAGATGTTGACTGATTTGCTGTGTATTTCCAGCATTTTCCGTTGGGATTTCTGATGTAGTGTAGACTGGTTGTGCAACACACTTGTCTCACAATTCACAGAATCATGGAAGTTTCGGTACAGAAGGAGGCCATTTGGCCCATCGTGTCTCTGCTGGTGCGAGCTCCACACCAGAGCAATCGACTTTAATTCCATTCCTGCTTTTTCCCCGGTACCTTTTAATATTTTTTCTTCAAGTGCCTCTTTACTTTCCTCTTAAATATTGCGATTGACTTGGATTCAATTACCTTGCTTAATAGTTCCTTATAACCCATTGAAAATGCAATGATTCTTCCCTCCTTCATTTTACAGTGTACGCAAAGGCTGCAGTAATCATTGAATTACAACACCCACAGAAGAATTCACTATTCACAGTGCAATAAGGCAATGGAAACTTTATACTTCTTTGGTTAAGAGTTTGCTGTGTTTCTTGATTTGGTTGTCAACCATTAATGTGGCATTAAAATATTTATATTTACTCACCTTACTCTGCTCTGACTGGTAATCACACTGTTTGTACCTCAGGATAGGCTGATTCAACCAAAGAAAGAGCTGCCTGGTCTCCAACCTGCTCTTCCCATCCCAACCCCAACTCATCTGGTCTCCCAATGGCCCGTCCAATTTTAAAAAAGAGACGAGGAGGAATTTCTTCTCTCAGAGGGTCGTGAATCTTTGGAATTCTCGACCCCAGAGAGCTGTGGAGGTGGAGTCATTGAATATATTCAAGGCGGAGATAGACAGATATTTGAGCTACAGGGGAGTCAAGGGTTATGGGGAGAGGGCGGGAAAGTGGAGTTGAAGCCAAGATCAGATCAGCCATGATTTTATGGAATAGCGGAGCAGGCTCAAGGGGCCGAATGGCCTTCTCCTGCTCCTATTTCTTATGTTCTTATGTTATCGCCCCAATGCTTCCTGACCCTCGCAAGCCTGTGTCCAATGCCACAGGAGATCCACCAGATGCTAATAATTAAAACATTCAGTGCAATGGTAGTGAGGAGGGTTAGAGGAATAAAATGCAGAGGTCTTCATCACGCGCCATGAGTGCTTTTCCAATTTTACGCCATTATTGATGCAATTTAAATGTTGAAGCTATTTCCATTTGCTGTTTTGCCTCCATTGTAACCAATCAGAGGGTAGAAACATGAGCGCAACTACAAACTAAAGATAAGTCCAGGACTGATGGCAGGAACCACTTTGTGTGAAAAGTGATCAATACCTGTAATGGTTTTCTAAGTAGGGTAGTGGAGGTACTGTATAGAGCAATGAGATAGATGGGCCAAACGGCTTCCATCATCTGTAAGAACATAACATAAGAAATAGGAGCAGGAGTCGGCCGTTTGGCCCTTCGAGCCTGCTCCGCCATTCAATAAGATCTTGGCTGATCTTCTACCTCAACTCCACCTTCCCACACTATCCCCATGTGGGGGGGGTTAAAATCCCGAAGTCGGGGGGCACGAACCCATCCCGCCCCCAACCCGCCTCCATGCCAGTTTCAAAGGAGACGGGTACCCAACCCGCACTGGGACCCCGCCTCCCCGGCGGGAAGGGGATTAGTGCTAATTAACTGCCTGTTAACAGGTAGTTAACAGGCAGTTTTTAGCCTAATCCCTATTTTCATTCTTGAAGTGTGGGATTCCCGACAGCTCCAAACCACGCCAAGTTAGCGAGGTGGACCGTCGGGATGAAGGGCTTGGAGGGTTCGAGATGTCCAGTGTTCAGGTGAGTGATGGGTGCATGAGTGCAGAGGTAAGTGTGTTTGGTGTGTTTAAAGAAGTTTTACTTACCTTTTCAGCCTTCCTTCCTTCAGGTCTCGGGAGTCCCTCCTCTCACCAGCACAGAAAGCAGAATGGCCGCGATCTGTCAAAAATTGCAGCATTCAGCTTTCTGTTCCGGGGAGATCTCTAAATCATCCTGAGAGGAAGGAATTAACTTAACGTACAGATTGTCAGTGTTTGACAGCTTCAAAGAGCTGTCAAACGCTGATATTTCATCTGTCAAAAGGTCTTGACAGATGAAATGTCAATCTGTTACCGGGTGGCCCTTAATTGGCCTGCTGAGCCTGCTGGGCGGGCTCAATAAGGTCAATCAAGTCAAAGTCGCGTGGGTTGGCCACAACTCGATGGAGGCGGGACTACAACCCCGAAAGTTGTAGTCCCGCCTCCTATCTGCCTCCTCAATGAAAATCCAGCCCTTGATCTTTCCTCCCTCCATGTGGAGGTAAAGTCAGATCACCCCGGAGATATTTTGGTTCAGTGTTATACCGGCTCAGGATTTGTACTTCAGAATCCGCACAAAACATACACCGATTGTTAATTAAGAGGAAAGCAGAGAAGCACTTGTCAGCTGCCAAAATAAAAATAGGCAACTATAAACAAGAATAATAGTAATTGGGTTTAAGTCGAATGCAATGATGATTTTATCAGAAAAACATTCCAGATGAACTATCTATCTTCAATTCAGGTGGATAATAGACACATAACATCTGAACTGCTTAATGGATTTTCTAAGCAGTCATTAGTGTCATAATGATCCTTTTTTTTCCCACAGTGTGAAAGAGAAATAAAAAGCAAAAAAACGAGCTAAATTTGATTAGGGAGGAGGCATAGAAAGCAAATAAAAACTGCTAATTAGTTTGTGCGCTAATGGGAAGAGATACAATTACTTGAGCCTGCTCCTCTTTCTGCTAATTATGCACAGTGCTGCAGAAAAATCAAACTCGCATTAACTAATTATAGGTCCTTGGATGACACTAAATGTATTACAGTTGAACCCTAATAAACGTATAACTGATTTGCTGACGAACTGTGTCTTTGCATCAGGATATCCATGTGATGTGAAATGGAGGCATCAGTCGAGGCAATCATTCACACTGGCACTGAATCTGTATTAAAACAATTCATTATCCAACATTCAGTCGTCTGCACAAACATTGTTATTGTGCAAAAGATGATTGGCAGGTGCTGAACTGACAATAGTTATTGTTGCTGAGCGAAGGGGAATGCAAATAATTGGAAACAGTTTATGCTTAGTAAAGGAAGTGTTATGCCTCGAACAGGAATTTAATGTAACGGTTAGCAATCTGGTCCATGTGTTTTCTGTGTGCCGAGAGTGAATGAGAAGCAGTTTCGTCTGTTAGAGTTTTGTATCTAACGGGAAAGAATGGGAAGCGGTTATGTCAAAAGCAATTCTGTATAAGGTATTGATTCCCACATTACAACAGTGACTACACATCAAAAAGTGCTTCATTGGCTGTAAAGCGCTTTGGGACGTCCTGGGGTTGTGAAAGGCGCTATAGAAATGCAAGTCTTTCTTTCTTACTTTTAGTGTTGTCCAATAGAAATCATTGACCAGCCACAGTTGTGGCTACGGTGAAGCCATTTTAGTCACACGCTAATTTTAGTACAAAATGGCTTGCGCACAATACAGGCGAATGTACGTCACGTGCCTATTTACTTAACAAACATCTGCCATCGTTAGTGCAAAATTGTGCACATTTTCTCTTTCACCCAAGTTTGGAATTCAGGCATGAATTGATCAGAGTCAGCGCGTCTTAGTCCAGCTTCTGGGTTTCTGTCCAGCAATTGCAAGCTTTATTTTAACGTCATCGGAGTGATTGCTGAGAATGTTGACTCGCACAGCGAGACTCGCCAGACCATTCCCGCTCTCCCTCCAGACCCTCCCCCGCTCTCCCTCCGGACCCTCCCCCGCTCTCCCTCCGGACCCTCCCCCGCTCTCCCTCCGGACCCTCCCCCGCTCCCCCTCCAGACCCTCCCCCGCTCTCCCTCCGGACCCTCCCCCGCTCTCCCTCCGGACCCTCCCCCGCTCTCCCTCCGGACCCTCCCCCGCTCTCCCTCCGGACCCTCCCCCGCTCTCCCTCCGGACCCTCCGCCGCTCTCCCTCCGGACCCTCCCCCGCTCTCCCTCCGGACCCTCCCCCGCTCTCCCTCCGGACCCTCCCCAGCTCTCCCTCCGGACCCTCCCCCGCTCTCCCTCCGGACCCTCCCCCGCTCCCCCTCCGGACCCTCCCCCGCTCCCCCTCCGGACCCTCCCCCGCTCCCCCTCCGGACCCTCCCCCGCTCTCCCTCCAGACCCTCCCCCGCTCTCCCTCCAGACCCTCCCCCGCTCTCCCTCCAGACCCTCCCCCGCTCTCCCTCCAGACCCTCCCCCGCTCTCCCTCCGGACCCTCCCCCGCTCTCCCTCCGGACCCTCCCCCGCTCTCCCTCCGGACCCTCCCCCGCTCTCCCTCCGGACCCTCCCCCGCTCTCCCTCCGGACCCTCCCCCGCTCTCCCTCCGGACCCTCCCCCGCTCTCCTCCGGACCCTCCCCCGCTCCCCCTCCGGACCCTCCCCCGCTCTCCCTCCGGACCCTCCCCCCTCCTCCTCCTCCCCGCTCCCTCCGGACCCTCCCCCGCGCCCCCTCCAGACCCTCCCCCGCTCCCCCTCCAGACCCTCCCCCGCTCTCCCTCCGAACCCCCTCCCCCCGCTCCACCTCCAGACCCTTCCCCGCTCTCCCTCTGAACCCCCTCCCCCGCTCCCCCTCCAGACCCTCCCCCACTCTCCCTCCGGACCCTCCCCCGCTCTCCCTCCAGACCCTCCCCCGCTCTCCCTCCAGACCCTCCCCCGCTCTCCCTCCAGACCCTCCCCCGCTCTCCCTCCAGACCCTCCCCCCGCTCTCCCTCCAGACCCTCCCCCGCTCTCCCTCCAGACCCTCCCCCGCTCTCCCTCCAGACCCTCCCCCGCTCTCCCTCCGGACCCTCCCCCGCTCTCCCTCCGGACCCTCCCCCGCTCTCCCTCCGGACCCTCCCCCGCTCTCCCTCCGGACCCTCCCCCGCTCTCCCTCCGGACCCTCCCCCGCTCTCCCTCCGGACCCTCCCCCGCTCTCCCTCCGGACCCTCCCCCGCTCTCCCTCCGGACCCTCCCCCGCTCTCCCTCCGGACCCTCCCCCGCTCTCCCTCCGAACCCCCTCCCCCGCTCCACCTCCAGACCCTCCCCCGCTCTCCCTCTGAACCCCCTCCCCCGCTCCCCCTCCAGACCCTCCCCCACTCTCCCTCCGGACCCTCCCCCGCTCTCCCTCCAGACCCTCCCCCCGCTCCCCCTCCAGACCCTCCCCCGCTCTCCCTCCAGACCCTCCCCCGCTCTCCCTCCAGACCCTCCCCCGCTCTCCCTCCAGACCCTCCCCCGCTCCCCCTCCAGACCCTCCCCCGCTCTCCCTCCGGACCCTCCCCCGCTCCCCCTCCAGACCCTCCCCCACTCTCCCTCCGGACCCCCTCCCCCGCTCCCCCTCCAGACCCTCCACCGCTCTCCCTCCGGACCCTCCCCCGCTCCCCCTCCAGACCCTCCCCCGCTCTCCCTCCGGACCCTCCCCCCGCTCCCCCTCCGGACTCTCCCCCGCTCTCCCTCCGAACCCCCTCCCCCGCTCCACCTCCAGACCCTCCCCCGCTCTCCCTCCGGACCCTCCCCCGCTCCCCCTCCAGACCCTCCCCCGCTCTCCCTCCGAACCCCCTCCCCCGCTCCACCTCCAGACCCTCCCCCGCTCTCCCTCCGGACCCTCCCCCGCTCCCCCTCCAGACCCTCTCCCCGCTCTCCCTCCGACCCCCTCCCCCGCTCCCCCTCCAGACCCTCCCCCGCTCTCCCTCCGAACCCCCTCCCCCGCTCCACCTCCAGACCCTCCCCCGCTCTCCCTCCGGACCCCCTCCCCCGCTCCCCCTGCAGACCCTCCCCCGCTCTCCCTCCGGACCCTCCCCCGCTCCCCCTCCAGACCCTCCCCCGCTCTCCCTCCGGACCCTCCCCCGCTCCCCCTCCAGACCCTCCCCCGCTCTCCCTCCGAACCCCATCCCCCGCTCCCCCTCCAGACCCTCCCCCGCTCTCCCTCCGGTCCCTCCCCCGCTCCCCCCTCCAGACGTTCCCCCGCTCTCCCTCCGGACCCCCTCCCCCGCTCCCCCTCCAGACCCTCCCCCGCTCTCCCTCCGAACTCCCTCCCCCGCTCCACCTCCAGACCCTCCCCCGCTCTCCCTCTGAACCCCCTCCCCCGCTCCCCCTCCAGACCCTCCCCCGCTCTCCCTCCGAACCCCCTCCCCCGCTCCACCTCCAGACCCTCCCCCGCTCTCCCTCCGGACCCCCTCCCCCGCTCCACCTCCAGACCCTCCCCCGCTCTCCCTCCGAACCTCCTCCCCGCTCCACCTCCAGACCCTCCCCCGCTCTCCCTCCGAACCCCCTCCCCCGCTCCACCTCCAGACCCTCCCCCGCTGCCACTCCAGACCCTCCCCCGCTCTCCCTCCAGACCCTCCCCACTCTCCCTCCAGACCCTCCCCCACTCTCCCTCCGAACCCCCTCCCCCGCTCCCCCTCCAGACCCTCCCCCGCTCTCCCTCCGAACCCCCTCCCCCGCTCACCCTCCAGACCCTCTCCCGCTCTCCCTCCGGACCCTCCCCCGCTCTCCCTCCGGGCCCTCCCCCGCTCTCCCTCCGGACCCTCCCCAGCTCTCCCTCCGGACCCTCCCCCGCTGCCACTCCAGACCCTCCCCCGCTCTCCCTCCAGACCCTCCCCCACTCTCCCTCCAGACCCCCCACCACTCTCCCTCCAGACCCCCCACCACTCTCCCTCCAGACCCTCCCCCACTCTCCCTTCGAACCCCCTCCCCCGCTCCCCCTCCAGACCCTCCCCCGCTCTCCCTCCGGACCCTCCCCCGCTCCCCCTCCAGACCCTCCCCCGCTGCCCCTCCAGACCCTCCCCCGCTCTCCCTCCAGACCCTCCCCCGCTCTCCCACCGGAACCCCCTCCCCCGCTCTCCCTCCGGACCCTCCCCCGCTCTCCCTCCGGACCCTCCCCCGCTCCCCCTCCGAACCCCCTCCCCCGCTGCCCCTCCGGACCCTCCCCCGCTCTCCCTCCGGACCCTCCCCCGCTCCCCCTCCGGACCCTCCCCCGCTCTCCCTCCGGACCCTCCCCCGCTCTCCCTCCGGACCCTCCCCCGCTCTCCCTCCGGACCCTCCCCCGCTCTCCCTCCGGACCCTCCCCCGCTCTCCCTCCGGACCCTCCCCGCTCTCCCTCCGGACCCTCCCCCGCTCCCCCTCCGGACCCTCCCCCGCTCTCCCTCCGGACCCTCCCCGCTCTCCCTCCGGACCCTCTCCCGCTCTCCCTCCGGACCCTCCCCCGCTCTCCCTCCGGACCCTCCCCCGCTCTCCCTCCGGACCCTCCCCCGCTCTCCCTCCGGACCCTCCCCCGCTGCCCCTCCGGACCCTCCCCCGCTCTCCCTCCGGACCCTCCCCGCTCTCCCTCCGGACCCTCCCCCGCTGCCCCTCCGGACCCTCCCCCGCTCCCCCTCCGGACCCTCCCCCGCTGCCCCTCCGGACCCTCCCCCTCTCTCCCTCCGGACCCTCCCCCACTCTCCCTCCGACCCTCCCCCACTCTCCCTCCGGACCCTCCCCCACTCTCCCTCCGGACCCTCCCCCACTCTCCCTCCGGACCCTCCCCCACTCTCCCTCCGGACCCTCCCCCACTCTCCCTCCAGACCCTCCCCCACTCTCCCTCCAGACCCTCCCCCACTCTCCCTCCAGACCCTCCCCCACTCTCCCTCCAGACCCTCCCCCACTCTCCCTCCAGACCCTCCCCCACTCTCCCTCCAGACCCTCCCCCACTCCTCCTCCAGACCCTCCCCCGCTCCTCCTCCAGACCCTCCCCCGCTCCTCCTCCAGACCCTCCCCCGCTCTCCCTCCGGACCCTCCCCCGCTCTCCCTCCAGACCCTCCCCCGCTCTCCCTCCAGACCCTCCCCCGCTCTCCCTCCAGGCCCTCCCCCGCTCCCCCCTCCCCCGCTCTCCCTCCGGACCCTCCCCCGCTCTCCCTCCAGACCCTCCCCCGCTCTCCCTCCAGACCCTCCCCCGCTCTCCCTCCAGACCCCTCCCCTGCTCCCCCTCCAGACCCTCCCCCGCTCTCCCTCCAGACCCTCCCCCGCTCTCCCTCCAGACCCTCCCCGCTCTCCCTCCAGACCCTCCCCCGCTCTCCCTCCAGACCCTCCCCTGCTCCCCCTCCAGACCCTCCCCCGCTCTCCCTCCGGACCCTCCCCCGCTCTCCCTCCAGACCCTCCCCGCTCTCCCTCCGGACCCTCCCCCACTCTCCCTCCGGACCCTCCCCCGCTCTCCCTCCGGACCCACTCCCCCGCTCTCCCTCCGGACCCTCCCCCGCTCCACCTCCAGACCCTCCCCCGCTCTCCCTCCGAACCTCCTCCCCCGCTCCACCTCCAGACCCTCCCCCGCTCTCCCTCCGGACCCTCCCCCGCTCCCCCTCCAGACCCTCCCCCGCTGCAGAACCTCCCCCGCCGCCCCTCCAGACCCTCCCCCGCTCTCCCTCCGGACCCTCCCCCGCTCTCCCTCCAGGCACTCCCCCGCTCTCCCTCCGGACCCTCCCCCAGCTCTCCCTCCGGACCCTCCCCCGCTCTCCCTCCGAACCCCCTCCCCCGCTCCACCTCCAGACCCTCCCCCGCTGCCACTCCAGACCCTCCCCCGCTCTCCCTCCAGACCCTCCCCCACTCTCCCTCCGAACCCCCTCCCCCGCTCCCCCTCCAGACCCTCCCCCGCTCTCCCTCCGAACCCCCTCCCCCGCTCCACCTCCAGACCCTCCCCCACTCTCCCTCCGGACCCTCCCCCGCTCCCCCTCCGGACCCTCTCCCGCTCCCCCTCCGGACCCTCCCCCGCTCTCCCTCCGGGCCCTCCCCCGCTCTCCCTCCGGGCCCTCCCCCGCTCTCCCTCCAGGCCCTCCCCCGCTCTCCCTCCGGACCCTCCCCAGCTCTCCCTCCGGACCCTCCCCCGCTCCACCTCCAGACCCTCCCCCGCTGCCACTCCAGACCCTCCCCCGCTCTCCCTCCAGACCCTCCCCCACTCTCCCTCCAGACCCCCACCACTCTCCCTCCAGACCCCCCACCACTCTCCCTCCAGACCCCCCACCACTCTCCCTCCAGACCCTCCCCCACTCTCCCTTCGAACCCCCTCCCCCGCTCCCCCTCCAGACCCTCCCCCGCTCTCCCTCCGGACCCTCCCCCGCTCCCCCTCCAGACCCTCCCCCGCTGCCCCTCCAGACCCTCCCCCGCTCTCCCTCCAGACCCTCCCCCGCTCTCCCACCGGAACCCCCCTCCCCCACTCTCCCTCCGGACCCTCCCCCGCTCTCCCTCCGGACCCTCCCCCGCTCCCCCTCCGAACCCCCTCCCCCGCTGCCCCTCCAGACCCTCCCCCGCTCTCCCTCCGGACCCTCCCCCGCTCCCCCTCCGGACCCTCCCCCGCTCTCCCTCCGGACCCTCCCCCGCTCTCCCTCCGGACCCTCCCCCGCTCTCCCTCCGGACCCTCCCCCGCTCTCCCTCCGGACCCCTCCCCCGCTCTCCCTCCGGACCCTCCCCCGCTCCCCCGCTGCCCCTCCGGACCCTCCCCCGCTCTCCCTCCGGACCCTCCCCGCTCTCCCTCCGGACCCTCTCCCGCTCTCCCTCCGGACCCTCCCCCGCTCTCCCTCCGGACCCTCCCCCGCTCTCCCTCCGGACCCTCCCCCGCTCCCCCGCTGCCCCTCCGGACCCTCCCCCGCTCTCCCTCCGGACCCTCCCCGCTCTCCCTCCGGACCCTCCCCCGCTCTCCCTCCGGACCCTCCCCCGCTCTCCCTCCGGACCCTCCCCCGCTCTCCCTCCGGACCCTCCCCCGCTCTCCCTCCGGACCCTCCCCCGCTGCCCCTCCGGACCCTCCCCCGCTCCCCCTCCGGACCCTCCCCCGCTCCCCCTCCGGACCCTCCCCCGCTGCCCCTCCGGACCCTCCCCCGCTGCCCCTCCGGACCCTCCCCCGCTCTCCCTCCGGACCCTCCCCCACTCTCCCTCCGGACCCTCCCCCACTCTCCCTCCAGACCCTCCCCCACTCTCCCTCCGGACCCTCCCCCACTCTCCCTCCAGACCCTCCCCCGCTCCTCCTCCAGACCCTCCCCCGCTCTCCCTCCAGGCCCTCCCCCGCTCCCCCTCCCCCGCTCTCCCTCCGGACCCTCCCCCGCTCTCCCTCCAGACCCTCCCCCGCTCTCCCTCCAGACCCTCCCCCGCTCTCCCTCCAGACCCTCCCCCGCTCCCCTCCAGACCCTCCCCCGCTCTCCCTCCAGACCCTCCCCCGCTCTCCCTCCAGACCCTCCCCCGCTCTCCCTCCAGACCCTCCCCCGCTCTCCCTCCAGACCCTCCCCCGCTCTCCCTCCAGACCCTCCCCGCTCTCCCTCCAGACCCTCCCCGCTCTCCCTCCAGACCCTCCCCCGCTCTCCCTCCAGACCCTCCCCCGCTCTCCCTCCGGACCCTCCCCCGCTCTCCCTCCGGACCCTCCCCCGCTCTCCCTCCGGACCCTCCCCCGCTCTCCCTCCGGACCCTCCCTCGCTCACCCTCCGGACCCCCTCCCCCGCTCTCCCTTCACCCCTCCCCCGCTCTCCCTCCCCCGCTCTCCCTCCGGACCCCCCTCCTCCACTCTCCCTCCGGACCCCCCCCCACTCTCCCTCCGGACCCCCCCCCCGCTCACCCTCCAGACCCTTCCCCGCTCTCCCTCCAGACCCTCCCCCACTCTCCCTCCAGACCCCCCTCCCCCACTCTCCCTCCAGACCCCCCTCCCCCGCTCTCCCTCATTCACCCTCCAGACCCGGCCCTGCTCTCCAGAACGCAGTGGGATGCTGCTTGCCCTTTGCCGTGTCGTGCCCTGTTGGAGCTGTTGCTCATGGGTTGGGCTTTCTTTCATCTGCTGCCCTGGAGCGATTATTCCCCTTAGTCGAGCTGACCATGATGAGAGATCTGCTCATTATACAATGTTGCTGGTGTTTCCATGGTGCTGAAGTCCAGCCTTTTCACCCGCCTTGCACCATTTTAACAGATAACCAATAAGCAGTAACCGAGGAAATAGAGCACACACAGCAATCAAAAAACAATCGCACACTCAGCTTTTCATCTTACTGTTTCACCAACAAACATTAAAGTATACTTGCATATGCTGTGCGAATATTTGTGATCACATGCCCAAGAACAGTTGTCTATTACTCATTTCTTATTTACTAATCGAAAATGCTATTAGCAGTATCTGGATTCCCAATTAGCCACATGTGGCTAGTGCCTAATGTATTGGAAAACACTGGTATAATGATACTGAGTGTGGAGTGGAAGGGAAGGGGTTTCACCCATTGATTTCTATGTAATGGGAGTGAACGAGAAGAGGTTTGATCCATTACAGTGAGGCTCAAATCATAATGTCAGATCACAGAAACAGGCCATTCAGCCCATCAAGTCTGTACCAGTGTTTATCTTCCATTTGAGCCACTTCCTCTAATCTTATTCTCCTGCTCGTTCCCCATGCCCTTTAATGTACCTTTTTAAAAAAAAATGAAATTTCAAATTGCCTTTTTAAAAGAATGTCTGGGTTCTGCTGAGCCCCCCGACCCCCATTCCATATCCTGGGAGCAAAGAGCAATTCCACTCTCGGGGTGGGCGCCTGGGCCGTAGGGGTGAAGCTCGGCGACCTGCCTCAGTTGGGGGGGGAAGGGGGAAAGGGGTGAGGCAACTCGCTATGGCAGCTCACCACCGCATAAGTGGACTCATGGCCTGACCAAAGACTTGCTTAAAAAAAATAAGTGGCCCATATTAAAGAAAGAAAGAACTTGCATTTATATAGCGCCTTTCATGGCCTCAGAACGTCCCAAAGCGCTTTGCAGCCAATTAAATACTTTTGACGCGTAGCCTCTGTTGGAATATAGCAAAAGCCTGTCGATTCTTGGAGGAGTGGAAGGCTGAGGGAGGTAAAGGGTTCCACCATTTTGAAATCCTGGGTAAGAATGACAAGTGCGTTGGGGCACTCCAGCAAGGATTCATTTTACTGGACAGAACATCAGAGGCTGTGGGCCCATGATGTTCCGGCCTGCCTGCAAGAGCAGCCCCTCGATTACAGAATCTGTCCTTTGATTTCAACACAGTGAGGATTCGAAGAGGAGGATGAGCGTATATGGCATGTTTGACGATTAAGACAAACAAAACAACAACTTTCATTTATACAGCGCCTTAACATAGTACAACATCCCAAGGTGCTTCACATGAGCATTAATCAGACAAAAACTGACACCGAGCCAAAGAAGGAGACATTAGGACAGATGACCAAATGCTTGGTCAAAGAGGTAGGTTTTAAGGAGCATTTTGAAAGAGGAGGGAGCGGTGGAGAGGTTTAGGGAGGAAATTACAGAGCTAAGGGCTTAGATGGAGAGCTATTGCGATAGCAGTTTCGAGATGGAGAGACAGAGGTTCGAGGATAGAGGTAAGAGAATGGATCATCTATCAGAGTGCTAGTGGTATAACTTGAAACAACCTGAGCTGTAACCAGACCAACAGCATCTCCTAATGTCATGAACATTAATAAAACATTTAACTCTTAGAGACTGATCTGCTTAGGGCCACAAAATGTTACCACAGGGCAAGCTTGAAAGAAGGCTTTGCAGTCTGCTTTTTGTGATTGGGCTCATTTTTGATGTATTCGAATGTGAAAAAAAAGTTTGCAAATTCTATGCTGAGCGCAACAGTTTTACTTTATTTACTGAAGACTAGTCAAAAGCTGACAGAGGCTCGAGGCACCAAGTCTAAATGTCCTCAGTGACTTTTCACACATCGCTGAAGACAGCAGTAAGGTAGCAACCTGATTTATCACGCCAAATATTCAGGCCTAGAAATTCAGTCGCGTTTGCGCCCACTTATTGGCTATAAAGTGGTTTGCGCCTGAAGTTTTTTATCGCCCGAAATTCAGATGGACCCTAACATTGGCGTTAGCCGGTAGCGCCGCGCCGGCACCGATGACGTCATCGGTGTGCGCAGCGCCCCGGTTGCAATGCTATTCCGGCCCGATGGCCAAATTCAGTTGCGGCCGCCTCGCCCGTGGCAGCCGCAAACAGCGTTTGTGAAACGGGGTCTTGCAGCTCCGAAAGGCCGGCGCATAAAGGTGGAGCGGCGGCCGGCCGCTTTCCCGGCGGCCGCCTGCCCGCACCTCCCTCCCCGGACTCCTGCACCACCCCCCCGCGGCATTGATGTCTGAGTCCCGCGAGCCCGGCACTTCTCCGTGGTGCCGGGCTCATTTGCCGGGGAATCCACCGGTGATCTGACGGCTGCAGGCAGCTCCTCCTTAAGAGAAGGAGGAGGCCTGCAGTACCCCAGCCTGCCGCACCGCATCGGGTGCCGCAGCGGGAGCTGGACGCCTGAAAGTGACATTCATCGCCCCTAGCAAGGCGGCCAAACCCTGCAATAGCGCCCGCCGCCGTCTTGGCCCGTCGCAACTGAATTTTAGGCGGGCGCTACGGGAATCCTGGCGGGCGCAAAAGACCTGGCGGGGCCATACCGAATTTCTAGGCCTCAGTGTGCCAGTAATCTACCTTTCAGAGTATTACTGCATGTGTAAGGCTATAGACCTTGCATTAAACAAGCAATGGTGATAATATTATTACATTGTGAAGACTGGAATATTATCACTTGCAAGCCAAAAATTCTTGATGACAAGGTCACTCCAAATGGATACACTGAATGAATTCCTGCTTGTGAAGACTTATTCACCAGACAGAAGGTTTAAGCATCGTTTAATTTCGCCAAGTACGGCACCGAGCTCAGCACCCAAAAACAGTCAGAAATGAAATGACACGCAAGAGAAGCCAGACACAAACGAGATTTAGTTTCAGGTTGGTTGCATCAGGATAGGCTCTAGTCTCTTGCCCGTGGGTTCTCTGCACGCTTAATTGTGGATCTCAGCAGTGCCGTTCTGAGGAGAGAATATTGGAGGGCGAGTCGCCTGTAACCAACACTTGCACATCTGCCTGCAGCCCGTTTTCGGATTTGGCAGAAACCCGAGAGTGGGCCACATGCCCGCTGTCTTGGCCATGGCTGATGCAAGGCACAGGGAAATGGGGAGATATTAAATATTAGGACAGGTGAGGTAGGTTTTAAGGAGTGTCTTAAAGGAGGAGAGAGAGAGGTAGAGAGATTATAGGAGGGAATTCCAGAGTTCAGGGGCCTAGGCAGCTGAAGGTACAGCCTCCAATGGTGGAGCGATTAAAATTGGGGATAGGCAAGAGACCGAAATTGGAGGAGCGCAGACATGTAAATTGTTGTGGTGGTCAGTGGTTCCCCTAATTTTTGGGGGGTGCAGCCCCTTTAAGGGGCTGTGCGGCCCATTCACAATTTAGTATTGAAAAAGCTGGTCCCGAGCAGTATGGGACCAGCAGAGAGCTGAGCAGCTGCACAGCTTACAGGGAATATTGGTGGTGGTGGTGTTCCATGGATACTCGTAGCCCTCTAAGTGACCCTTCTTTACGTGTGAACTCCAGCCACTTAGAGCCATAATCACTTAATTAGCAGTAAATTAAATAGACAAAAGGAAGACCGATTTTTAAGAATTAGAAACTGCAAGAGTACCATACTCAAGTGCTGAGCTGTTCCCATTGGAAATAAGGCCCATGATGTCGAGACATGGTCAACGCTTTTAAAACAGTGCAGAAGACTCGGTGGGGTGAAATTGGAAAAGTTTATTGTCCTGAAACAGGAGAACAGAACCTGGGGCATATTGCTTCTAAGCTGAGGAAACAATACACTAAGAGAAAGACTTGCATTGATATAGCGCCTTTCACGACCTCACGATGTTCCAAAGTGCTTCAAAGTCAATGAAACGCAGCAGCCAATTTGCACACAGCAAGATCCCAGAGACAACAATGCGATAATAACCAGATAATCTTTAGGAATCGGTTGAGGGTTAAATATTGACCAGGACACCGGGGATAACTCTTCGAAATAGTGGCGTGGAAACTTTTACGTCCACCTGAGAGAGCAGACTGGGTTTCGGTTTAACGTCTCATCCGAAAGACAGCAGCACACCTTCAGTACTGGACTGGAGTATCAGCCTAGATTATTGCTCATGTCATGGGGTGAGAGTGTTATCTGCTGAACCTAAACTGAAATCACTTACAAATTACTTCACCCTTTTGCGCTGTTTATGAAATCTTTTTAGTTGGGACACTTCTGGAGCATACTGGGCTCTTGGTGCTCTGGAAGTTGTCCTTTTACAGTGCTGGGCAGATTCTACATCACCGACAGTGCCAAAGGATCAACTTTGCCCGATTTGGAAGAAAAATGCTAAATCAATTCAAACCTGAATGACCCAAAATGTGTGCAGTCTCCCAGGATTTATATAAAGCAGTGACTAGTGCCCAGATCCGAATGATGCATTTACTGGCCTATTACATCTGCACTTCATAGCCTGGGCCTCAAGCTAAGGATAAGAGAATGGAAATTTGAAGTCAAGGTAAATCATTCAATCGCGTTTATACATGACCAACAAATGCAATTCAAGCAAAGCTCTGCTACAAATAGGATTGTGTATTGCCACAAGGTAAAAGAATGCAAGATCTATTCCTTCCTCCACCTGTTCCCCCACCACCCTCTCTCTGCTGTCTGCCCAATCTAATGGAGCTGCTGGGGGGGGGGGGGGGGGGGCGAAATGCTGAGCATGTGGCTGGCATGGGAATAGGTGAGTGTGAGCCCCCACGTTCTACCATTACGTGGCACAGCACTTTGATGCTCTGTGCCATTTAATCATAGAATAGTACAGCACAGAAAGAGGCCATTCGGCCTATTGAGTCTGCGCCGGCTCTTTCGAAGAGCAGCCCAGTTAGTCCCACTCCCTCGCTCTTTCCCCATATCTCTGCAAATGTTTCTCCTTCAAGTGTTTATCCAATTGCCTTTTGAAGGTTACTGTTGAATCTGTTTCCACCACCCTATCAGGCAGCGTATTCCAAATCCTAACCACCCGTTGCATAAAAAAGTTTTGCCTCTGGTTCGTTTGCCAGTCACCTTAAATCTGTGCCCTCTGGTTCTCGACCCTTCAGCCATTAGAAACAGTTTCTATTTATTTACTCTACCTCATGATTTTAAACACCTCCATCAACCCTCTCTGCTCCAAGGAGAACAACCTCAGCTTCCCCAGTCTCTCCACATATCTGTAATCCCTCATCCCTGGAACCATTCTAGTAAATCTCTTCTGTACCCTCTACAAAGCCTTGATGTCCTTCCTAAAGTGTGATGCCCAGAATTTCCCACAATACTCCAGCTGGGGCCAAACTGTGCAACAATGTAAAATAAAGTCTGCAGGAAAAGGTTGGGGGGCTTGGAAATTCACAGACCTTTTTTTTTAATCATTCATGGGATTTGGTCATCGCTGGCAAGGCCAGCATTTATTGCCCAACCCTAATTGCCCTTGAGAAGGTGGTGGTGAGCCGCCTTCTTGAACCGCTGCAGTCTGGGTGGTGAAGATACTCCCGCAGTGCTGTTGGGTAGGGAGTTCCAGGATTTTGACCCAGTGACGATGAAGGAACGGCGATATCTTCCAAGTCAGAAATATGTGTGACTTGGAGCGGAGCTTGCTGGTGATGGTGTTCCCATGCTGCCCTTGTCCATCTAGGTGGTAGAGGTCGCGGGTTTGGGAGGTGCTGCCGAAGAAACCTTGGCGAGTTGCTGCACTGCATCTTGTAGATGGTACACACTGCAGCCACGGTACGCCGGTGGTGGAGGGAGTGAATGTTTAAGGTGGTGGATGGGGTACCAATCAAGCGGGCTGCTTCATCCTGGATGGTGTCGAGCTTCTTGAGCATTGTTGTTGCTGCACTCATCCAGGCAAGTGGAGAGTATTCCATCACACTCCTTACTTGTGCCTTGTAGATGGTGGAAAGGCTTTGGGGAGTCAGAAGGTGAGACACTTGCTGCAGAATACCCAGCCTCTGACCTGCTCTTGTTGCCACTGTATTTATGTGGCTGATCCAGTTAAGTTTCTGGTCGATGTTGATGGTGGGGGGTTCGGCCATTGAATGTCAGTAAATATATGAAAGGGTAGGAGGAGTTCTATAATTTCTCTGAGATGATTGCCCTTCCATTGTAGGACATCTTATGGAGGAAGAAAGGCTAGTCAGGAGACCATTGGAATAGTCGAGTCTGGGGGGTGACATAAGCACGAATAAGATTTCAGCATCAGCTGGGCCAAGGCAAGGTAGGGAGCTGGGCGATGTTACAGAGGTGGAAATGGGCGGTCTTTGTGAGGCAGTGGATATGGGGTCGGAAGCTCAGCTGAGGATTAAATAGGAGGCCGAAGGTAGCAAAGAGTCTGGTTCAAAAAGGAAGAGTGGCCGGGCAGGAGTTTGGAATCGGGGGCGAGGATATGGAGTTGATGGAAGGGTCCTAACGCAATGTTTAACTGGAGGAAATTGGTCAGATCAAATCAGTCTGTCGCGAGTCCTACTTATGTGTAAGTACAGTTAGCACCACGTTAACTCCTGTATCTCAGCAGTGCCTGTCACTGAACAGAGTTCTTCTGATGAAAGCCCCTTCATTCATTCCCTCCTTCCCCCCATAGTACAACTATACTCAGGAGAGTGCCCAGACATTTTGTGCCGTGTCTCCTTTTTTTCCCCCCCCTGCACCACCCCCCCCCCCCCGAACAGCCACAGGCTCGGTGATGTGGTGCCTGTCGAACTGTGGCTGAGAGGCTCGAACAGAAAAATCAACAGAGGGCCGCTTCAGTGACTCTCCACACAATTTATTCGAGACAGTGTCTGGCGACTGCTGCTGCCTGTCGGGGTAATGACACATGATGGGTGATTAAAGTGCAAGCGTTTAAATCAAAGGAGGCTGATTGTTTGAAGAGGCATCAAACAGCACTCGCACTTGTTTGCAGCTTGTCGTGGGAGGCGCTCATTAGCAGAAAAAGGAGAACCTTTATATAAACATATACACTGGCGAATCCAAGCCAGAAGGCTTTTAAACCTTCATGGAAGTAGAGTCAGGTGGTTGGGGGGCGGGGGCGGGGGGGTGCAGGGGGAAGGAGTGGGGTGGAGGGAGGGTGTGGAAGTTGGATTCTGGTACACTTAATTGTAACCAGAGAAACAAATTCCAGTTACAAAATTCAATCTAGGTTTTCCCATTTTTGGAAAGGGTTTATTCCTATTAAAAATAAGAGAGACTTGCTTTCACGACCTCAGGATGTCCCAAAGCGCTTTACAGCCAATGAAGTATTGTTTTATCACTGTTGTAATGTAGGAAACGCGGCAGCCAATTTGCGCACAGCAAGGTTCCGCAAACAGCAATGTGATAATGACCAGATAATTTTTTTTTTAATGATGTTGGTTGAGGGATAAATATTGGAGACTCCCCTGCTCTTCTGTGAAATAGTGCCGTGGGATCTTTTACGTCCACCCGAGAGGGAAGACAAGGCCTTGGTTTAACATCTCATCTGAAAGAGGGCACCTCCGACAGTGCAGCATTCCCCCAGCACCGCACTCAAGCATCAGCTTAGATTATGTGCTCAAGTGTCTGGGGTGAGGCATAAACCCATGACCTTCTGACTCCGAGGTGAGAGTGCTACCACTGAGCCAAGGCTGACACAAAAATTAGAATTTTAAATTTGAGGTGTTGGGGACTGGGAGCCAGTGGTGTAGGTCAGTAAGGATGGGTGATGGGCAACCATGACTTGATGTGGGGGGGGGGGCAGGATATGGGCAGCAGAGTTTTAGATTAGGTGAAGTTTATGGAAGATGGAGGACAGAAGGCCAGCCAGGCGAGCGTTGGAATAACTGAGTCTGGAGGTGACTAAATTAGGGTTTCAGTGGCAGATGAGCTGATGCAGGGATAGAGGCCGGCGATATTACAGAGGTAAAAGTAGGCAGTCTTTGTGACAAAGAGGATGAGAGGTCAAAAACTCAGCCCAGGGTTGGACAGAACGCTGAGGTTGTGAACAGTCTGAGACGTGGCCAGCATGGGGAACGGAGTCGGGGGCAAGGGTACTGAGTTTGTGGTGGGACCAACGGTGACATATTTGGTCTTCCCAATGTTTAGCTGGGGAAAGTTATGGCTCTTCCAAGACTGGATGTCAGTCAAGCAGTCTGACAACATAGAGGCAGTGGTGGGGTTGAGAGAGGTGATGGAGAGGTCGAGCTGGATGTCACTGATTTACTTGTGAAAGTTGATCCCACGTCTTTGATGACATCGTCAAGGGGCATCGTGTAGATGAGGAAGAGGAGGTGGCCAAGGATAAATCCATGGGGAGCTGCAGAGGTGACAAGAGAAGCCACTGGTAGAGATGCTTTAGCTACAATCAGATAGTTAAGACTGGAAGCAAGCAATGGCAGTCCCACGGAGCTGCACAATGGAGAAGAAGCATTGGAGGAGGGTGGTGTGATCGACTGTGTCGAAGGCTGCAGAGAGTTCAAGGAGGATGGGGACGCTTAATGCGCCAAGTCACAGTCTTGGAGAATGCCATTCGTGACTTGGGCTTCTTCAACATTGTGGGAGAGGCAGAAATCTCATTTGAAGAGATTCAAACAAGTTGTGGCAGAGGTGGGCATGGATGTGGGAGGGAACCACACATTCAAGGACCTTGGAGGGAAAACGAAGGTTGGAGAGGAGATTTTTTGATTAAGGTGGTCATAACAGCGATTGTGAAAGACGGGGGCGGCGGGGTGGGGGGGGGGGGTGCAGTGCCTGAGCAGAGGGAACAATTTACAATATTGGCTATGTTGGAACAAGCAGACAGCAGGGCTTCAGTGCTTCATCTGTAGGATGGGACCTCTGACAAAATGGCACTCCCTCAGCCTAGACTAATCGCTCAAGGCCCAAAGAGAGAAAGAACTCAAGATGGATGATATTGTATGTCTCATGCTATTGGCTTACAATGATTTCTGATGAGAATTACACAATTTGATACACATGCCCGGTACCCCTTACCCACCCCTCTAGTCTGGGAGAGGAAGGGTAGAGAGTACTGTCATATTTGCCCCCTATTCCGGTAGGTACCACTACACTGTAAACACCTATACACTTAAATGTCCCTTTAAGTGATGGAGTGCTACGTGCAGAGTGCCACTCTTAGTGTACACCTCACGTCCAGGAACTGTTGCTGCTTGACCTTCAAAGCTTTAAATAATGGATTGCTGCCAAATTCCAGTGGACCACAAACATCAGGCTCCTACAGCCAGTTGACTGAAAGCTGCCTCGCTTCAGTGTGTGTCTGATGCAATTTTCAAAGACAATGGTCTGTTCCTAATCATACATCTCAACTGCGCTATGCGTCCTGCCAAAAATTAACAAAAAGGCATAATTGGGGAAGACCACAGGATTTTTACATGGAGTATAAAATCACTGATTGCAGGCTCCCAGCGGGGAGCTACACTTTAAGGAAGTATAAGTCAGGGATTGGGCACTGATTATCCAACCCATGCTCCCTTTGAACTTGGCTCCCTGCTGGGACTGCAGGATCAAAATTGCAAAAATTGCAGAAAATGTCAAACCTGAGATTGATAGATTTTTGTTGGATAAGGGTATTAAGGGATATGGAGCCAAGGGACGTAAATGGAGTTGAGAAATGGATCAGACGTGATCTAACTGAATGGTGGAACAGGCTAGAGGCGGCTGAATGGCCCACTCTTGTTCCCATGCACCTATCAAGAATTTACTCAATAATATACAGAGAATAGCAGATACTTAGGGTCGATTACAAGGCAGCAAGTCGGTCACGTGCTTCTGAGGACATCATTGGGTGACATCTGATGTCATCAACAGACCAGTTTTAAGATGCATTTGGAGACCAATTCTCATGTCCACTGTGACCCAGTGCAGCCAGTTCACAGGGAATCATGGACCTTAAAATGACTCGAACATTGGATCTTCACCCCTTTTGCTTCAGACACACATATCCAACAGGGACTGGAAGCAGAAGTTACATTTAAATTTTGAAATTTGGCTGGGATGTCCTACACGACATTTAGCAGGCAAAGTAATAAAACGACTAGTGTTTATTGGCCTTACCAATGGCTCAGTGGATAGCACTCTTGTCTCTGAGTCAGAAGGTTGTGGGTTCAAGTCCCACTCCAGAGACCTGAGCACATAAAGCTAGGCTGACACTTCAGTGGCGTGCTGCACTGTCAGAAGTGCTGCCTTTTGGATGAGACATTAAACCGAGGCCCCGTCTGACTCTCAGGTGGACGTAAAAGATCCCCTGGCACTATTTTTAAAGAAGAGCTGGGGAGTTATCCCCGGTGTCCTGGCCAATATTTATCCCTCAATCAGCATCACTAAAGCAGATTATCTGGTCATTATCACATTGCTGTTTGTGGGAGCTTGCTGTGCGCAAATTGACTGCCGCATTGCCTACATTAAAACAGCGACTCCACTTCAAAAGTACTTTATTGGCTGTAAAGTGCTTTGGGACGTCCGGTGGTCGTGAAAGGCGCTATAGAAATGCAAGTCTTTCTTTCTTTACCTGGACCATTTTTCATCATTGTTGTATTGCTTTTATTCTGCTGGCTCATGACCTTTTGAATCAATTGTTCAGGGCATTTCCCCCGACCCCACCCCCAGCAACGTTACTGCCACCAGTTGCAATGACAACAGGTAACTGGATGGTGGGGAACAGCGACATCACAAGATCCCACCTCAAACAGATAGACACATCCTTTAAATATTCTTCTGGGTGCATGTTTATACTAAGCAGCAAGGAGACCCTTCCTACTGAATGGTAGCATAGTGGTTATGTTACCTGACAAGTAATCCAGAAGGTCTGGACTAATGATCCAGAGACTAAGGGATAAAAATTGGGTAGCGCCCCGAAAAAGTTAGCGCCCCCGCGGTAGATTTTCCCAGGTAGCGCCCCGAGAGGGAGGAGGGGCGCTACTGGAAGCACCCCGTGTCCCTCTTCGGCGCTGCAAGCCAATATCGCGGCGCTACGTGCCGCAGCACCACGCTCTGGGCCATGTCGCGCCGCAGTGCTGCAGGCCTTCCTCCCCTTATTAAAGGGGAGGGGCCTGGCGCAGCGCGACCCGAGGCCCAGCTGGGCCACCGGGGATTGGAGTGCCAGCAAACGAGCCCAGCACTCAAGAGGAGTGCTGGGCTCACGGAGAGCAGCCGGCACCCCGCAGGGGGATTCACGGGGGCCGGGGGCAGCAACGCGGGCAGGTGCTGGCAGGCGACCAGCAACAAAAATGGCCGCCCGCCACCTCCCCTTTAACTAGCGCTGCCCCGGCCGCAGGTAGGCCCCCCTGACCCCGGCGGACATAGCGTCCGGCGGTAAGTCGGGGGGGGCGCCACCCAATATTACAGCCGTGGCACGAGCGGGGCGCTGCGCACGGTGATGACGTCATCGTCGGCGGCGCAGCATTGCGCGGCGCTAACGGTTAATGGCACCACTAACCTCCCACTGAATTTCGCGGGAGGTGTTAACGCTGCCGCGCCCAGATGCTAGTTGATTTGCGCCCCATTAGGGTGCTAACGGGAGGCGCAAATCAACTGTATTTAGCCCCCTAAGAGTTCTAATTCCCACAAGGCAGCTGGGGAATTTAAATTCAATTAATTAAATAAATCTGGAATAAAAAACTAGCATTCGTAATCGTGACCATGTAACTACTGGATTGTCATAAAAACCCATCTGGTTCACGAATGCCATTTAGGGAAGGAAATATGCCGTCCTTACCCGGTCTGGCCTGTATGTGACTCTAGACCCACAGCAATGTGGCTGACTCTTAACTGCCCTCTGAAATGGCTGAACAAGACACTCAGTTGTCAAGAAGGCGGCTCACCACCACCCTCTCAAGTGCAACTAGGGATAGGCAATAAATGCTGGCTGTAGTGTATGTACTTTGCAGAAGGAACTATATTCTGCAGCCCCTGTATACTGCAGTACCAGTAGTGACCACCCCTGTATATAAGCCTGTGCAGTAACTTTTGCATAGTAGTTCCAGTTTGTCTCCACTCAGTAAAGATCTGTTATAACCAACTCCTGCAGTCCGTGTCTCAATTACACACGGACATGGTACTGGCGACGAGCAGATCCAACTTACCTACAGTCTGCACCACCTCATGGGGATCCATCCCTGAAGTGAAGTTGTCAGAGGTCGAGGCCAGAAGGAAGAAAGAAAAAAAAACAAACAGAAGAAATGGGCATCGACCGTGGGCAACCGCCTCTGATTCATCGGAGTTGAAGATTTGCAGGAGAGGCTGTCGAGAGCGGGGCTTGGTTATCCTGTCGATGGTGTTCCAGCTAATCGGGCTGGTGGCAGGTAGTACACTGATCCTTCCTGGGCTGCGGCGGGCTAGAGCTCGATCAGGTGGCTTTTCAACGGGGCCGAGCAGCGTTGTCGGGAAGAGGAGAGAGAGAGAGAGAGGGTGGAGCACACAGGGCGCGGCTGGTGCTACGAAGCCGGGCAGCGTACAGACCCGAGAAGAGGGAGGAAAGTGTCCCACAGGGTTGCTCCGACGACGGGGAAATAAAAGAAATTAGAAGCGCAGAAAGCCGCGAGGAGCTGCAGTTTGCCACGGGAACCGCGGAGAGCGGCGTTAGCAGCAGCGCGGGGGGAAGTGCGCGAAGACCATAGGGCGTCGCCATCAAGGCATAAAAACGCCAGCAACAGCGCTAGCAGCAGCGGGGAAGACGGAAAGCGCGGGAGGCACCATTTTGTTAAATCGGGGAAGAAGGCAAAGCGCGGGAGGCGCCATCTTAGATTTTCAAGATGCCGAAGACTGGCAATATCACTGCCTTCGATAATGCAATGGAAGACTGGACCATGTATGTGGAAAGAGTTGAAGTATATTGCGAGGCAAACGAAGTAGCCGATGAGAAAAAGGCATCGGTACTACTAAACTTAATGGGCACAAGAACGTATGGCCTATTGCGGAACCTGATTACTCCAGCCAAACCGATGGCGAAGAGTTTTAATGAAACTGTTGCTATCCTACAGGAACACCTAAATCCTACACCGCTGCTGATAGCAGAAAGATTTAAATTCCACAGGAGAAATCAGCATAAAAATGAGAGCAATGCTGATTACCTTACGGAACTACGCAAGCTATCAAAGCACTGCCAGTTCGGAGCAGGACTAGCAGATACCCTACGGGACAAATTTGTCTGTGGACTCCTGAGTGAAGGAACCCAGAAGAGGTTACTCTGAGAGAAAGAGCTGACGCTAGATAAGGCTTTCAGCGTGGCAGTATCGTACGAAGCAGCAGCAAGGGGAGCTGCGGAAATACAGCAAAAGCCACAGGAATACGGCACCCACGAAATGACACGGGGATTTGAAAAATGTTATCGCTGCGGCAGAACAACCCATGACCAGAAGGACTGCTGGTCCAAGGGCAAAATATGCAGGCAATGCGGAAAGATGGGACACATTGCACGAGTTTGCAGGTCCGGGAAGAAGACTAATGACAACAAAAAGACTACTACGGAAAAGTACAGGAAAGTACAAAAGATGACGGACAGTAGTTCCGAAGACCAGAAGAGCGATAGTGAATCCGGGAACAAGAGACTAAGCTGTCTCAAACTTCACAATGTAATCGCAAAAGAGGATCACCGAACCATTTGGGTCACCCTCACGATAGCAGGGTCCCAAGTCAAAATGGAATTGGATACAGGATCAGCCCTGACCGTCATGAATCGACGAGACTACGAGCGGCTATTCTCACACATACCCTTGAAAGAGACATCCATTGTCTTGAACACGTATACGGGGCAAAAAGTATACCCCAGAGGGAAAATAAGGGTGCCTATTGAATACAACGGCAAGGAAATACAGAAATTGTATCTGTACATACTGCAAGATGGTGGACCACCGTTATTGGGACGTGAATGGATCAGAAAGATAAGTTTAGACTGGCACTCCATTCAGGCACTGACTGTGGCTGGTAAAAAGGATGACGACGTCACACCTGGATGATTGTCAAAAATATTAGCTAACGCCAAAGAGGTATTTCAACAAGAACTGGGCACTCTTAAAGGCGTAACCGCCTCGATAAAAATAGAAGAGAATGCAATTCCCAAGTTTTTCAAAGCAAGACCGGTACCATATGCAATTCGCCCAGCCGTCGAGGCAGAGCTGGAGAATCTGGAGAATGCAGGTGTGTTATCTAAGGTAGACTGGAGCGAGTGGGCGACACCCATCGTTCCTGTCATGAAGAAAACGTTAAACAATAAGTCTGAGGAGCCAAGGAAGGTTCGCATCTGTAGGGACTTCAAGGTGACGGTGAACCCAATCCTTCACACAGTACAATATCCTCTCCCGAGGATAGAAGATATTTTCGCCTCACTATCTGGAGGGAAGCGTTTTACAAAAATTGACCTAGCACAAGCATATTTGCAGATGGAGGTTGAAGAATCCTCTAGGAAGTATCTCACGATAAACACTCACAAAGGTCTTTACCAGTATAATCGACTGGTATTCGGCGTAGCATCAGCTCCGGCGATATGGCAAAGAGCGATGGAACAAGTCCTGCAAGGGATTCCGGGGACTCAGTGTTACTTGGACGACATCCTAGTGACAGGTGAAGATGACAGTGAACACCTTGCCAACCTAGAGCAGGTGCTCACTAGACTAAGAGAACATGGGCTACAAGCCAATCGCCCCAAGTGCGAGTTTTTTAAGAAACAGATATCGTATTGTGGTCACGTGATTGATGAAGAGGGGTTACATAAGTCCCCTGACAAAATTGAAGCGATAGTTATGGCTCCGGCGCTTGAAAATGTGTCACAGCTGAGGTCATTCCTCGGATTGGTGAATTACTACCATAAGTTTTTGCCGAATTTGTCCACAATTCTGCACCCAATGAACGCCCTACTACAAACTGGAGTAGCATGGAAATGGAGCGATGAATGTAAGCGGGCCTTTCAGAAGAGTAAAGACCTAATCACTTCAAGAGAAGTATTGGCTCACTACAACCCATCACTACCGATAAGACTGGCGTGTGATGCGTCTCCCTACGGCATTGGAGCGGTACTGTCACATAAATTCCTTGATGGTTCAGAGAGGCCGATAGCTTTTGTGTCACGCTCGTTAACTTCAGCCGAGCGTAACTACGCCCAGATTGACAGAGAGGCCCTCAGCCTGGTGTGGGGGGGGTGAAGAAGTTCAATCACTACCTGCACGGTCAGAAATTTACTCTACTAACTGATCATCAACCTCTTGTCTCCATTTTCAACCCTCAGAAGGGCGTCCCAATAATGACAGCACAACGGCTACAGAGGTGGTCCCTTTCCCTAGGGGCACACCAATATGACATCGAGTACGAAGGAACTAAACAGCATGGGAATGCTGATGGATTGTCGTGCCTACCGTTGCCGACGGTGGAAGAAGCACCTGCAGTGGATCCAGTGGAGATATTCCACTCGACCATAGTCGAATGTCTCCCTGTGACGAATGCAAACATAGAAAAGGAAAGACGAAATGACCCGACACTCTCCTGGGTCTATGATTTAACGGTGAAGGGATGGCCAGCACATGGCGAACCACTGTTGCCAGCATTCTCGCCAAGAAGAGAACAGCTGTCAGTGTGCAGAGGAACCTTGATGTGTGGATCCAGAGTAGTAATTCCACCCAAATTGAAGGATAGAGTGCTCAATGAGCTTCATGAGGGTCATCTGGGAGGGGTAAAAATGAAGAACTTAGCCAGAGCGTTTGTGTGGTGGCCGGGAATCGATAGAGAAATTGAAGAGATGACCAAGAGCTGTACAGGATGCCAGAAGGTCCAAAACGCCCCACCACAAGCCCCTCTACATCCATGGGAGTGGCCCTCATCTCCATGGCAAAGGGTGCACATTGATTTTGCTGGTCCATTTCTGGACTCGATGTTTTTAATTGCGGTGGATGCACATTCAAAGTGGCCAGAGGTAATAAAAATGTCCTCAACCACCACAGAAAAAACTATCACAGTCTTACGAACCATATTCGCCAGAAATGGGCTGCCTGAACAGATTTGCTCCGACAATGGACCACAGTTTGTGTCTGAAGAGTTCCAGAGGTTCTTAAAGAACAATGGTGTTAAGCATTACACATCCACCCCATATCATCCAGCCACCAATGGATTGGCTGAGAGGTTCATTCAAACATTCAAGAAGGCTATCAAGGCAATGTGTAATGAAGACATACCCCTACAACACAAGGTGGATGACTTCTTGTTTGCCTACCGGAATGCGACACATGCGGTTACCAACCAAACTCCAGCCATGATGTTCTTCAATCGAAGACTACGATGCCGCTTGGATTTGGTTAAGCCAAACATCAGAAGAGATGTGGAGAACAGGCAGTTTCAGAATATGAATGAAAGGCCGACCAGGAGTTTTAAGATAGGTCAACCAGTTTTGGCTCGGGACTACCGCACAGAGAAATGGCAGCCAGGAACGATCTGTACACGGCAAGGACCTCTAATGTATACCGTGGACGTTGGAGAGAGCATTGTAAGACGCCATGCTGACCAGATTCTAGAGTCACTGGAAAATGTCAATTCCACACCACGATCCGATACACCTGGTGATGAAACCGAAGTACCAATTGCATCTACCTCAGAATCGGTGCTATTGGAAGCAGACGAACCAAACAACGACGTTGATCCCGAATCAACTTTGCCAGAAGAACCTGATACCCCAAAGAGGCGTTATCCAGACAGAATCAGGAAGCCTCCTCAAAGACTGAACTTATAATTGCTTAACTTCAGCTAATGTATCTAGCAACCGTAATTGTAAATATGTTATTTACTTATTAATCGAATGTTATGTACTGTTTAGCTAAAAGGGGAGGAATTGTAGTGTATGTACTTTGCAGAAGGAACTATATTCTGCAGCCCCTGTATACTGCAGTACCAGTAGTGACCACCCCTGTATATAAGCCTGTGTAGTAACTTTTGCATAGTAGTTCCAGTTTGTCTCCACTCAGTAAAGACCTGTTATAACCAACTCCTGCAGTCCGTGTCTCAATTGCACGCGGACATAATACTGGCCTTGCAGCGACGCCCACATCCTGTGACTGAATTTTAAAAAAGTTAACTCCTTTGACATATTTGGACTAACTGTTGTTTCTTCTCTCCTGTTCCTTTTCTCTCTTGTTTTTATTCAACCACTTTCAGTTTTCAGTTCTCATGAAAGGTTTATACCCAAAATGCCAGCTTTTCTTTGATCTTTACAGATGCTGACTGACTTGCTGTGTGTTGCACCACTTTCAGTTTTTATTTCCGATTGCCAGCATTTGCAGTTTTACAAAGAACGAACTTGCATTTATATAGCGCCTTTCACCACCTCAGGACGTCCCCGAGCTCTTTACAGCCAATGAAGTACTTTTGAAGAGTAGTCATGTTGTAATGTAGGGAACAGGATGACAATGATGTTGGAACTGAAAAGACTGGGCATTCCCCTGGTCACGGTGCAACAACATCATAAATACGTTTCTATAGATTCCCTCTGTTCGGTATTTGTAAAAAATGATTTACTCTAAACAGGAACAGGAAGGCATATTGTTTGGTGCAAGTCCCTTCCAGCAGGAAATCGGAAGGACGTAAAAATGGGTGGGGGACTGAGCAGAGAGCTTCCCCAACCACCTTCCTGCCCCCTCTGGCCAGCCTGCATTATCCTGAACAATCAGTGCTGGGAGGACGGGGAATCTCAGTCTGTCCATCTTCTGGCCGTGCTTTTGTTGTAACAGCCAAACTGGTAGAGCCAAAACACTGCAGCATTACCAGTGGTAGGAGGACTGAGTAGCAGGAGTTACCTGTTAAAAAGTACAGGAAACTCTTTGGTATCCGGCACCAACGGGACCAGCGTGTTGCTGGTTGATCAAAAATTCCGGATGACGGAGAGGGTTACCTACCGAGGCTATTTTTAACAAAGAAAAATAAAAAAATCAAGAAATGTGCAGTATACAGTAATTGGGTACTCACCTGCAGAATGTTGTGTTAAATGGATGGTGGAAGATGCTTGATTAAGTACAGTACTGCCAGTTGAGGGTAATGCAATGCAATGACTACCAGCAGCGTGCGAGACACACAGTACCCCTGTAAAATGGTGGATCAGAAGAGACTACCGGCAGCGCGGGAGAGTCAGACTCCTGTTACAGGGACATTGAGGTGTTCCGACTTCCGACAGTGCCAAGAAGCCGAGTAGTGGCAGTTTGGAGAACTACCCCCACTGACTAACACGGCCACCACGGGAGACTCAGACCCGGCAACATTGCCAGTTATTGAGGTGTTGTTTTCGGAGTGAGAATTTTGCTGGTTAATAGAGAATTCTGGATATTTAGGTGCCGTTTAAACAGGAGTTTCCTGTAATAGCAGACATTACCAGTGTCGCAAAATGCGTTACTAAATCGGGACAATAAGGAAGTAGGTGCAACAAATAGGAAGTCTCAAGAATTGTGTGTATATATATATATATATATACTACAGACTATATAATATATACACGTAAATTATATAATGGAATGTACACTATAACAGAGAAATAGAATGTACCTTGCACCATAATATATTATACAGTTTATATTATGGTCCTTTATCAAAATGTCTTGGAGAACTAGAAAAACATATTGTAGTGGGGGCATTTGTCACAGGCATTGTGTTCTATATGGATTCTGTGTCACTGAAAGATTCTAAACAATGAGCAATGAACACAAATGCCTCTCCCTGACGGCGGGTTCAGTTAGCAGATCATTATTCTCTACATCGCCCCTCACCCTCGACAGCGCAGAAAATCAAACGGCCAGTAGAGTTCATTTCTCTTCGCTCGCTGTGAGCAGAAAAAAGCTGGTGTGAAAATAGAGCAGGGTTTTAAATGGCTTCAAACTCCTTCTGGCCTTTGTCACTAACATTAGCGAATGGAGGTAAATATGTGCCAGTGTCACAATTTTTGGGGCGTCTGTGTTTCAGTGCCTTGGGGTGTTCCCCTCCACCACCCCCAGACTAACTGATAACAAAATGATATCTTTATCATAAATCATGATTTCCACCGCGATACTCTTCCGCTTGTTAGCGCAGTTCTGCGATGTTTCATGTCGTTCCCCCCCCTGCCCCCCGCGCCCCTCAGTGAATCTGCTTGGTTTCACAGTAAACATTGATGTAGCATTTCTGATCTGTGTGGGCCCCAGGGACTCAGCGTGAAGGAGCTTCTCTCGCTGGGAAAGCAAAGTGCGCTATAACTGTTCTGAAGCCTGCGGGGCTTTTCATTAGTTTCAAATAGAACCTAACTCACTGGGGAGGTCCCTGCTCTGCTTTGATAAGGGATGTTTCTCTTCATCATATTATATGCAGGCAAAGTCTCTTTTAATGGCAACGCTCTCATCGCTAGTAAAACGCTCCTTCAACCATTAACCAAACACTATGCACAAGGAATTAATTGGTGGCTGTGCACATTTCCTTTTTATTCTCAGTATCAAGGTAACAAGCATTTATATATATATTTGTCATGCCCCACAGATTGGGGAGAATTTTCTGTGTGTAATATTAGTGGATGAACTCCCTATGTACAGCATTGTTCTGTCTTTTTTTTTAAATGGAGTATTAACCCATTAACTACATTACAACAGTGACTACACTTCAAAGGAAAAGTACTTCATTGGCTGTAAAGCGCTTTGGGGCGTCCTGAGGTGGTGAAAGGTGCTACGGAAATGCAAGTTTATTCTTTTCTTTCAAAATAATCAGGTTAATGTTCCCAATAAGCTATTAGAGAGAGATGAATGCCATATGGACACGATTCTTGTTTGTCCACTGTTACCGCTGGTTGTAACTTCTGTTCTATAATGTATCAGGATTGGAGCAAGGCAAGGGGGTGGGATCAGGCTTTGTGTGGTCATGTTTCCTTTGGCGCTGATGAAAATTCATCGGCCTCTGCATCATATGATGCAGAAAGAAATGGAAAATAGACTTGTTGCTCTTAAAAAAAAAGATCACTTTTTTTGGGTTGAAATCACATTGGAGTTGTTTTGAGGAGTCAAGGTGAAAAGTCAAGGGGTCATAGTGCAGGACACCACCAAGCTTCCAAAGAGTCACAGGAAAGGTGAGGTAAATCAGGACGAGGTGATTTGGTGATGCCAAGGGTTTTAAAAGCCCCAGAGGAACAGCCCGAGTACAGTTTGCAGTGCATTTTTGCAATGGTAGTTGATGTTGAGGCCTGCGCGAATTGTACAGGGCACTGATATTGATGAGTGATCTTTTATTTAGTGCGGAGACTGAAACTGCAGACACTAATCAGCAACTGGGCATCTTCTAAAAAGCACGAGATACAGAATCAAATTCCACAAACAGAGTCGAATTGCACTTTTCACTATGAGTCCAACCCCTTACCCTGCTGAATAAGGCAGCAGTCCTAACAGTCAGCAGAACAAAGGCAAGTGAGTGAGACATGCTAATGCATCCTAAATAGACGTGGGTTCTTCATGACAGTGTGTCTACTGACACCACTGACTTTTTTTTAAATGGAGTTAGTAAAGCGCATTGGGGCGTCTGGCAGTGGTGAAAGGTGCTATAGAAATGCAACTCTTTCTTTTTCATTTTACTCATTTTCATTTAATCCCCCTCGCTCGTTGACAGTCAACTCCTCTCAGGTGTAGCACAGCATTCCAAAACATGCACAGCAATTGTTCTTCAAGAAATGCGTACACTCACCGATTTAAGACCAGCCTCTTGCATCAGCAAACCTGGGCTTTAAAGTTGCTACTATTTTTGCTTACAAATTATTTCAGTGTAAAATATCTTACAAAGAAAATAACAGCAAAGTGCTGGGGGCTGTGATACGTGTTTTTTTTTCCCTTCAGAAACTGTGTACACACGCACCCGCACACACCCGGTCGGGAGCACTGGATGGTAGAAACCTTGGCTGAGTTTTCATTTTGTAATGCAAGAGTACAACAGCCAATTATAATGCTTTAACCACTGCCCTTGGCTGAGATCCGCACAGACCACGGGTCGTGGATCAATCTCGGGACCTTCTTGGTCTGTGCAGCTCAGCGACTGATGGATGTAATGCGTGTTTCTATTTGCCGTTAGCTCATGGACTCACTTAAATGTTTTGCACAAGTTATTAAACACAAGCTGTCACACAATCTTTGTAAATTATTTTCTGTAACAAGAGGGTGGGGGCAGACCACTTCAGTCAACACCACTTTGCAATTTGCTTTTTTGGGAGATACATATGAGGGAACCAGGTGATGCTCCTTCCAATTTTCTCTTCCCTTTATTAGGAAGTGCTTGGTGTGGACCTCCCGGTACGGCCAAAACTGGAAACTCACTGCGCGGCAAATTGTGGGCAAGGCATGGCGATTTGGAACTCCAGTGCCCTTGGCCATCACTCTGGCAGGTTATTAAACAATCTTGAGGACAGAACGAGGACCTCCCTCCCTCCTACCCCCAACATTATTTCCAGATAGATCTTCCAACACCATGCCACCACTTGGCTTCACCTTAACCACTGCAGGTATTAAATCGTTGCTTACTTTTGACCGTGAGATACATGGACTTGCTGACATCGGCTCCCACATCGTTGCTGACCTGGCAGAGGTAGTACCCGCTGTCTTCCTCCAGAACGTGCTTAATTAAGAGAGACCCATTCACCAGCAGCTGGATACGTCCATTCAGTGTGATTGGCTGGAACTGTGGGACACCCGCACCTGCACAGAGAGTGACGCGGAATCAGCCGTTGGTTTTTCTGAGCCCCTTCATTTGTCCTTAGGTTACCCTCCTCAACAATATGACCTTTCACCCCCCAAACAAACTAACATCAAACAATCGCCATCTTTCTTTGTAAAAATCTAATTACAGAGGGCCGCAGAAAAAGAAATGGAAAACATTTTAAGATATGCTAAATCAGCTATACCAATATACATGAGCGATCTTTCACATTTACTGCATTGAATGTGCACTCACTTATAACATACGCATGGCTTTCCAGAAGCCCACTTTCAATGTAAAATGATGCACATTACATCGTAATATCACAGATCACAAGCTAAATATCAGGAAGGTCATTTAGCACATCGTAACCTAGAAAACCATCACAGAATCCTGCTATCTCTTAAATGATCCCAAGGTCTTTGCCTCCATTCCCTACCCGAGCATCCACTCCAAACGATGATTAAACCCAGTGTCAGCATCAAGCACTTCCAGTGTCAGGCACAGCTAAGCCAGAGGCAGAGTAAAGCTCCCTCCACTCTGCCTCAACAACATGCCTCAGCCACAACTTACTGCACCGTGTGACTGTTCTTCTATTGCCCACACCAGCCATGCTGTGGGCTTTCCAAATAAGATTGCCATATTGGTGACAAATAGAGCCATGTGGGTGCTGTGGGCCCATGCCCACTAGGACCAGGACTGAGACTGCCCAAGTTCTGCCCAAAGTGTTCCACAAGCGTCAGCTTGGCTCAGTTGGGAGCACTCTTGACTCTTAAGTCAGAATGTCGTGGGTTCAAGCCACACTCCAGGGTTGAGCACATAATCGAGCCTGATACTTGGGTGCAGCGCTGAGGGAGTGCTGCATTGTTGGAGGTCTTGTGTATTAAATGAGATAGTAAACCAAGGCTCAGGTGAATGTAGAAGATTGTTTGAAAAAGCACAGAGAGTAAAACAGATCGCCTAGTAATTCAGGCAGCATCTGTGGAGCGAGAAACAGAGTTAAGGTTAAAGGTCGCTGACCTGACGAAAGGTGAGCGGCCTGGAACGTTAACTCTGTTTCTCTCTCCACAGGTGCTGCCTGACCGGCTGAGTATTTCCAGCATTTCCTGTTGTTGTTATCTGAGAGTGCTCAATCTCAATTCACATCGGGAGCAAACAGAGAAGGCTTCCATCCCATTAGTTTGGGTTCAACACAAATCCAGGTCAAAGACAACATTGTAATTCATTACACCTTCTAATCCCTACCTTTAGTATATTACATTTTGCTGTCAAAATAACAGCATAGATTAGGGTTTCCACTGAGAGTATTTAAACAATTACAGTCAGGACATTCTGCTTTGAAGCTGAGTTTGAAGTGATACCTTTGGAGTATTTCCACACGATGGTTGGAACTGGGTAACCCTCTGCAGAACAGTTCAGGATGACAGATTTCCCATAAATACCATCCTGGTCAGTGGGCTGCACCACGAATCGAGGAGGAACTGAAAGAAACACACACCATAAATGGTGATTAAAATCAGATTGAAATTCTGCAGAATGGAAATAGCCAACTCGGGTAATTCTCTGCGACAAAATGAAGTCGTATGCCTCCCAGTTGGGCCTCTTTGTTCTCGGATACTCTCTCATGCTGGGGTGCGTTTCCACGAGCACTGGCAACTCTTAGGTACTTTAACCCAAATGGCCAGTCAGACACAGGTCTAGAAAGGGAGCATCAGCCAGCGATTGAATTGTAGAAGGAGGGGACATGGGATCATAACCAAACCTGATCCTGTACTCCTCTGAGCAGACACAAACATCATAAAAGGAAAGAAAGGCTTGCATTTGTATAGCACCTTTCACGGCCACCGGACGTCCCAAAGCACTTTAAAGCCAATTAAGTATTATTCTGAAGTGACGTCCCTGTTGTAATGTAGGAAACACAGCAGCCAATTTGCGCACAGCAAGCTCCCACAAACAGCAATGTGATAATGACCAGATAATCTGTTTCAGTGATATTGATTGAGGGATAAATATTGGCCAGGACACCGGGGAGAACGCCCCTGCTCTACTTCAAAATAGTGCCATAGGATCCTGTACGTCCACCTGAGAGAGCAGGCAGGGCCTCGGTTTAACATCTCATCTGAAAGACGGCACCTCTGACATCCAGCACTCCCTCAGTGTCAGCCTATATTTTTGTGCTTAAGTTTCTGGAGTGGGACTTGAACCCACAACCTTCTGACTCAGAGGCGAGGGTGCTGCCCACTGAGCCACAGCTGACACAGCTAGGAGAGCAATCGGAAGTAGAAACCCCGGACGTTTTTTCCCCTCCACTGCACAGGGTGACTGAGAGCACTGTAGCAGCACCACATTGCTGCCATGACTGAAGTCAGCTGGCTCTACACAGTTTGGAGAAATCCAAGCTTGAAGTCATGGTATCATACAGCACAGGAGGCCATGAATTCGCTTCACCGATAATGAAAAAATCCCGAGTCCAACTGAATCCCAATGAAACATGTAGCCGACGTGCCAACATTGTCATGTTCGAATCAGGATTTGTACGAACGGTTGTAAATCTTTGTACTGCCTCCTGTTTAATCAATCAGCAAGTGACAGCTTCCAATAATAGAAATACAGGAGGCGATTCCAGGATCTGGCACTCGCAGCCGGGGGCCAATCTCGGGAATTCGGGCAAGGCGATTCCCATCTATTAAAATGTAGGGAATCACGGGATGGGGTATGGGCCCCAGATCACAGAATCACCCCAGCAAATTTTATGCAAAAGAGATCAGAATTTGTAACAATTCCAACGTGACATTTGTCTGTGGGCCAACGACATTTGGGGAGTGAACCTGTGCTGTGCGATATTGGCAAAGAACACGTCAACACTTTGACATGAACTTTCTTTGTTCCCCCATTTTCACAAAGGAGTAACCCGTTCATCTTAAACAAAATAAAGTGGGTTAGCACCTTTGCTAAAGGAATTTGATAAATGCGCATGTCACTAATGCCACATTAATAGTAGAACAAATGCATAGCCATGGCATTGCTTTCTACCAGGGTCTAGAATTCTGTGTAACAGAAGGGAATGGGACGGGTTTTGTTGGACTAGAAGATTGTGACTTGGATGGGGATATGTGCCAGAGTTGACTCTGGTGTTTTAGCACAGTATCTAAACTGTGGGAACACTTATAGCCCTGAACCCTGGCATTCTGGCCCTCGGAACCCTGCTAACTCAAGTCACATTTGCACGCACATTTCTCATTGACCAGCTTTTCCTGTTTGAAGTTTGTGGAGCTGTCGATTTTGAAAGGGCTTTTTTTTTACACTTTTGCATCTTTGTTGGTTAAATCCTTAATCAGAACACCAAGATCTAGTAGTATCGGCAACTTGGCATGTTTGCAAATTAATGGGAGCCTGGGAATAGACTTTATGCATGGCTCCTGAGGCAAAAAGCTCGGTCTTCCCTGTCTTCAGGTACCTGCGATGGCCATAGGCCCGACTTACACTATCAGCTGCTCATCATAACTCTGCCTACAGATGAAGGAGGACATGCTGAGCTCTACTAACCTGCTGTTTAAACTTTAACATCAGCAGAGGCTTGGTTTAAGCGCCTGCGCTCCATATATTTAAGCTCGTCCTTGCGCTAGGCCAGAGTAAACCAGTGTGAGATGGCCCACTGGAGGTGATCTCACAAGACTTGTCTTTTAGTGCACTCAACAATTGGACTGCCAACCTCACTCCAGAGTCTTCCTGCTGCTCAATGCGCGTCGGAACATCAGCGCGCTTACTGTCACTGACTGCCAATGATCGCCTCTGATGCAGAGCCGCAGTATTGCACTTTACCTCTAACAATCAGCTGGCTCTGGTGCTCCACTGCTGCTGCATCATTGCTGGCGATACATGTGTAGTTCCCGTTGTGCATCAGCGAGAGGTTGGAGATCCTCAAAGAGCTGGTGAAGTCGATTTTGTCAATGGTAACTCCCAGGCTCGCAGGGATTGGACGACCATCCTTCTGCCAAGTGATTCGGATAGGCAGGTCACCTGAGATGACCACGCAAGGGATGAACACACGCTGTCCAATGGAGAACCTCGGGAATTCGAATGGCTGAATAAAAGGGGGGACTGACAGAAGAAATTAGTTAATGAATTGTCCGAGTAAACGTGTCCAAGGATACGGTATTTTGCTCTCTGAAGGTAGCTATGCTTCCCCAACGAGATTACCCAGGCAGCCCAATGGCGTGCAAAATTTGCTTAGCAACAACTATTGGCGACTGAGGAATGGGTCACTAGTTTGCATCTGATTGTGACATGTTCCTAATTATGTCCAGGGTATCACTGAGGAGGCAATCAGCAGATGCCAGGGAGAAAATTGCATCAGCAGGAGAGCCAGCAAGACTTGGGTGCCTCTGTGACTGGTTGCAGAGCCTATAGGCATAGTTCACAGGGCAGGTTGTCTGGCTTTCCACTTAGCTGGTGCTGGGGGGTATGGGGTGATGATGAGGGCTGAAATAAATAAGTCAGTGTTATGTATAAAGGCAGGTCCTAAACACTTTTTAATAATCAATGCAAAACTATTATAGTTTGCTTTAAATAACATGATCAGTTAAGACAGAGTTATAGAATCATAGAATCACACAGCACAGAAGGAGACCATTTGGCCCATGGTGCCTGTGCCGGCTCTTTGAAAGAGCGATCCAATTAGTCCCACTCCCCCTGCTCTTTCTCCATAGCCTTGCAAATTTTTCCTTTTCAAGTATATATCAAATTCCCTTTTGAAAGTCACTATTGAATCTATTTCCACCACCCTTTCAGAAAGTGCATTCCAGATTATAATGACTCGCGGAAAAAAAATCTCCTCACCTCCCCCTGGTTCTTTTGCCACTGGTCTTAAATCTGTGTCCTTTGGTTATCGACCCTCCTGCCACTGGAAACAGTTTCTCTCTATCTACTCAATGGGAATCGGGGGGGAAATGCTCCACTGGCTGGAGTCATACCTAGCACAAAGGAAGATGGTTGTGGTTGTTGGAGGTCAATCATCACAGCCCCAGGACATTGCTGCAGGAGTTCCTCAGGGCAGTGTCCTAGGCCCAACCAACTTTAGCTGCTTCATCAATGACTTTCCCTCCAACATAAGGCCAGAAATGGGGATGTTCGCTCATGACTGCACAGTGTTCAGTGCCATTCGCAACTCCTCAGATAATGAAGCAGTCCATGCCTGCATGCAACAAGACCTGGACGATGTTCAGGCTTGGGCTAATAAGTGGCTGGTAACATTCATGCCACCCAAGTGTCAGGCAATGACTATCTCCAACAAGCAAGAGTCTAAACACCACCCCTTAACATTCAACGGCATTACCATCACCGAATCCCCCACCATCAACATCCTGGGGGTCACCATTGACCAGAAACTTAACTGGACCAGCCACATAAATACTATGGTAACAAGATCAGGTCAGAGGCTAGGTATTCTGTGGCGAGTGTCTCACCTCCTGCCTCCCCAAAGCCTTCCCACCATCTAGAAGTCACAAGTAAGGAGTGTGATGGAATACTCTTCACTTGCCTGGGTGAGTGCAGCACCAACAACACTCAAGAAGTTTGACATACAGGACAAAGCAGCCCACTTGATTGGCACCCCATCCACCACCTTAAACATTCACTCCCTCCACCACCGGCATACTGGTGTGTACCATCTACAAGATGCACTGCAGCAACTTGCCAAGGATTCTTTGGCAGCACCTCCCAAACCCGCGACATCTTCCACCTAGAAGGACAAGGGCAGCAGGCGCATGGGAACACCATCACCTCCAAGTTCCCCTCCAAGTCACACACGATCCTGACTTGGAAAAGTATCGCTGTTCCTTCATCATCGCTGGGTCAAAATCATGGAAATCCCTAACAGCACTGTGGGAGTACCTTCACCAAGACGGACTGCAGCGGTTCAAGGCGGCGGCTCACCTTCTCAAGGGCAATTAGGGATGGGCAATAAATGCTGGCCTTGCCAGCGATGCCCACATCCCCTGAATGAATTTTTAAAAACTCTATCAAAACCCTTCAGATTTTTGAACACCTCTATTAAATCTCCCTTTAATCTTTTCTGCTTTAAGGAGAACAATCCCAGCTGCTGTAATTGAAGTTCCTCATCCCTTGTATCGTTCTAGTAAATCTCCTCTGCATCCTCTCTATTAAGTTACTTACTTAATGGGGTGGGGGGGGCGGAGGGGGTTGGCAGGGTGGTTTGGGGAGTGGGGGATGGGATTTACAACAGCCTGAATTCCTAAAACCCGGCCACACTCGAAACCATGCTACTGTGCTGTCACACTGGCCAATGGGCTGATGTTACATCTGCAGCACTGAAAACGGTTCCAGTGACTTTGAAAATGTACTTTTTCGATTCAAACTAAGATAGAAATAAGGGAGACTCAAACCAGCAAAACGATGACATCACTGCACCAACGTATCCTCCTCTGTTGAGAATTGAGATAAAGCATTTACCAAGACATATTACCTTGACAGCATTGAACCTTTCAGAAAGAGCCTTTCATTTTGTAACCTTTTCCAGTTTTACTTTGGAGCAATTAGTGTCAAAAAATTACAGTAAATGGCCCAGAAATTGAGTTTTGGCGCTGCCAGGGCTTTAGCGCCGGAAGTTAGTGCCGGAGCTAAGTCGCGCTGGTCGGGCCCAAAATTCACTGGTTCTGCGCCCAAACGGCTGCCGGCGCTGCTGAAAGCTGTTAGCGCCTGAAAACTGGCGCTATGCGCTGAATTTCGGCGCTATTCCGGCGCTGCGGCGCCCGCTGCGGTGCGGCAGGTTCGGGAAGTGCAGGCCTCCTCCTTCCCTTAAGGAGGAGCTGCCTGCACCCGGCCGCGGCCCGCGATAATCTTATTAAAAATGAGCCCGGCACCTCGGACAAGTGCCGGGCTTGCTTCTGTTCCGGGGGGGGGGGGGGAAGTCCGGGGAGGGAGCTGCGGCCAGGCGGGCGGCGGGAAAGCGGCCGGCCGCCGCGGGGCCTTTAATGCGCCGGCGCAAACTTGTGCAAGGCACCTCTGCCAGAACGTTGCTTGCGGCTGCCACGGGCGAGGCGGCCGCAAGTCAATTTCGGCGCTGGGGCCCGTCACCACGGCAACCGGGACGCTGCGCACACCGATGACGTCATCGGTGCCGGCGCAGCGCTACCGGTCTACCGCGGCGGAAGGGCCCCAGGCAATTTAGGCGCCGGCGCCAATTGCAGCGCTAGGCCCTCTAGCGCCGCAAAATCGGCGCTAAGGGCACTGAATTTCTGGGCCAATATATTTTGTAACTATTATTTAGAGAAGGAAAGTGTGTATTGTGAAAATTGGAAAGTTCTTTATTGAGGCTGCAGAGAAAAAAACATCAAGTATGGAGAGAAGAGTGGCAATGCCCATTCTTTCCCCAAATCCTACAACCTGCTCTGTCATGGACGCTGCCCAACCCACTCAATCTCCCAAGAGAAGGTTCTTCCAAGTTTCTCCCTGCCCCCCTCCTCAAAGGTGAGTCAATTAATATTCCAGCACACCTATCTAGCTTTACATCCTACAGTCCCACAAGATCAGCAATCCAGAACACTGTGGCCACGAATTTCCTCAAAGCTGCTCCAGCTCTACCGCCATAACTTCACCGAAAGCGCGTAAAGGGGTTTGCGCCACACCTCTTCTGAAGTTACGGTGCTGCAATAGGAACATCTCAACAACAACAACTTGCATTTATATAGCGCCTTTAATGTAGCAAAGCGTCCCAAGGCGCTTCACAGGACCGTTATCAGACAAAATTTGACAGCGGGCCACAGAAGGAGATATTAGGGCAGCTCATGGTCAAAGAGAAAAAAAAGAATGACTTGCATTTCTATAGTGCCTTTCACGATCACTGGACATCCCAAAGCACTTTATGGACAATGAAGTACTTTTTGAAGTGTAGTCACTGTTGTAATGTAGGAAACGCAGCAGCCATTTTGCACACAGCAAGCTCCCATAAACAGCAATGTGATTATGACCAAATAATCTGTTTTTTAGTGATGTTGATTGAAGGATAAAGAGGTAGGTTTGAAGGAGTGTCTTAAAGGAGGAGAGAAAGGTAGAGAGGTTTAGGAGGGAATTCCAGAGCTTTGGGCCTCGGCAGCTGAAGGCACGGCCGCCAATGTTGGAGCGATTAAAACCGGGGGTGCACAAGAGGAGCGCAGATATCTCGGAGGGTTATAGAGCTGGAGTAGCTTACAGAGATAGGGAGGGGCAAGGTCATGGAGCAATTTGAAAATAAGGATGAGAATTTTTAAATCGAGGCATTGCTCAACTGGGTGCCAATGTCAGTGAGCACAGGGATGTTGGGTGAACGGGACTTGGTGTGTTAGGACACTGGCAGCCGAGTTTCGGATGACCTCAAGTTTACATAGGGTAGAGCTTGGGAGGCTAGCCAGGAGTGCATTGGAATAGTCAAGTCTAGCTGTAACAAAGGCATGGATGAGGGTTTCAGCAGCAGATGAGCTGAGGCAAGGGCAATGTTCCGGAGGTGGAAGTAGGGTCTGGGTAATGGAACAGCTCTGTGGTCGGAAGATCATCTCGGGGTCAAATATGACACCAAGGTTGCGAACAGGCGCCAAGGAAATTCCCGGTCTAAGTCGACTACCTCCCCATTTCAACTGCAATATTCACCTGAAAATGATTTTAGTTTAACCTCTCATCCAAAAGGCCTGACCTCTAACACTGCAGCACTCCCTCAATGCTATACTGAGGTGTCAGTCAAATGATGGCCTTAAGCCCTGGTGTGGGGGTTAAGTCCACAACCTTTTGACCCAAAGTCAGTGTATTACCAATCGAGTCAAACTGAGAAAAGCTGGAATGAACAGCAACTCAGACAATTCAGCACTCCCTCAGTGCTGCGCAGGAGCGCCAGTCCAGAGCAGAGGAGTGAGGCTTGAATTTAGATCCTTCTGGCCCAGACTCAACAGCACTACCAACAAAGCCAAGCTGACATTATTGAACAGTTGCCTTGCTTTGAATATTTCCACAATCTCAGCAGCGCCTATTCCAAACAGGGTTTAGTTATTTCTATTCACCCTTACATACAACCCATTCCTAATCCGATATTTATCTAGCTCTTTTAAAACGAGTTCATTAACTGCTTTAGTTGGGGGTTGACAACACTGAGAAAATATTGCTCCTGATCTGAAACCTTGCTGTTAATTTTACACTTATGACTAGCTCTGTGCTCATTGTGTGGACCACAGAATGGGTTCAGTGCTTTGTTCTGAAACTTTGGGGGCGATTTTGCCAGCCCTGAGGAGGTGGGTAAGGAGGCGGGACTTCCGGGAAAATGGCAGAATCTGGGGGCGGGTACCCATCCCACCCCCAAACCGCTTCCGTGCTATCTTCCCAGGAGGTGGGTACCCAACCCGCGCTGGGAGCCGCCTCCCTGAGGCAGGGAGGGGATTAGTGCCAATTAATTGCCTGTTAACAGGCAGTTTTTTTCAATATCCCTAATTTGAGCCCTAAAGTGTGGGCTTCCCGACAGCTCCGAACCACGCCAGGGTTAGCGAGGCGGGCCGTCAGTCTGCGGGGGTCGGAAGGGTCACGATGTCCGGTGTACAGGTGAGTGATGGGTGCAAGTGTGGAGAGGTGAGTGTGTGAGATTAGTCTAAAGTGTTTTAATAAGTTTTACTTACCTTTACTTCTTCCTGCAGGCTTCCTCCCTTCAGGTCTCGGGAGTCCCTCAGCTCACCAGCACAGAAAGCAGAATGGCCGCTGAACTGTCAAAAGCTGCAGCCTCTGCTTTCTGCTCAGGAGAGATCCCTAACTGAGCCTGAGTGGAAGGAGTCAATTTAGAGGGCAGATTGCCAGTGTTTGACAGCTTCACAGAGCCATCAAACACTGACATTTCATCTGTCAAAAGCTCTTGACAGATGAAACGTCACTCGCTGACGTCACCTGTAACTGGCTTCCCGCTGGGCGGGCTTCACAAGGTCAATCAAGGGAAAATAGCGTGGGTTGGCCAGAAGTCGATGGAGGCGGGACTAAAACCCGACAAGTGGGAGTCCCGCCTCCATAAGCTCCCCATTGAGAAATCCAGCCCATCCATTCAATCCAATTCCAAATGACTTCAATGACCTAACTCTGCAATAGTGAATGTGCGAACCGATGCGGAGTAGGGAACAGAGACAAGCAACAAAGACAATACCAGGTATCAGAAATTATGAGTAAAGGTTAAGGACACTGGGCTTCTTTTCTTTGGAAAGAAGACTACAAGATGAGCTAACTGAAGTGTTCAAGATTACGAACTGAATGGACAGGAGAGATCCAAGCAACTGTTCACTATGGCGACGGGGTCAAATATTAATGGACGCTCGTTAAAAATGAGGAGTAATGAAAGAAGTGGACGGTGTAAATGTGTTCAAGACACAATTAAATGGGGTGAGCTGGCAGTTGGTGGGGTCGATCTATCAAAAATAAATGAGCTTAATGGGCTCAATGGTCTTTTCCTATTCCTAAAAATTCTGCAGTTTCTAGGTTCCTCTGTTGAATCATTAAAACGGTCAATCAATGAAGCCGAGATAATTCATGTTGTGTGCTGTTTCCCAAAATACACATCATAGAAAAAAAGTTTTTAACCAAACGCTCTAAGACAGTTCACATCTAAACGCAGTACCAAACCACTTCAAGTAACTTTAATGTGACAAAAATATCGGGCAGTTTTTTATGACTTACTTCCCCCTCAGACAAAGAAAAGTTTGGCAATTTTTTCTTTGCCAAGGCAGTGCCCCTTTAAGGTGATTGGACTGAACTTGAAATGATTGCGCTGAATTCTGCTCTCTACATTTGTAGAATGAATTCAATACTTTGTGAAGGTGCTGAGGTGAGCAGTTAAGAGGATCCCTGGGCTCAGCTCCAAGATCTATGAAAAATGTAGGACCTACTTATTGCAGAGCTCAAATAAATGAGTGTGTGATGGGCATGGAAGGAACAGAATGGAGAGTGAATGGGAAGACTGAAGCCATTGTTTTCGGTCCCCGCCACAAACTCCGTTCCCTAGCCACCGACTCCATCCCTCTCCCTAACATCTGTCTGGGGCTGAACCACACTGTTCGCAAACTTGGTGTCATATGTGACCCTGAAATGGGTTTCCGACCACATATCCGCAGCATAACAAGGACCGCCTACTTCCACCTCCGTAACATCGCCCGTCTCCGCCCCTGCCTCAGCTCATTCACTGCTGAAACCCTCATCCATGCCTTTGTTACCTCCAGACTTGGCTCTTCCAACGCACTCCTGGCTGGCCTCCCACACTCTACCCTATGTAAACTTGTGGTCATCCAAAACTCGGCTGCCCGTGTCCTAACTCGCACCAAGTCCCATTCGCCCATCACCCCTGTGCTCACTTACCTACATTGGCCCCCAGTTAAGCAGCGCCTCAATTTCAAAATTCTCATCCTTGTTTTCAAATCCCTCCATGGCCTCGCCCCTCCCTATCTCTGTAATCTCCTTCAGCCCCACAAGATATCTGCGCTCTTCTAATTCTGTCCTCTTGAGCATCAGCGATTATAATTGCTCAACATTTGGTGGCTGTGCCTTCTGTTGCCTAGGCCCTAAGCTCTGGAATTCCCTGCCTAAACCTGTCTGCCTCTCTACCTCTCTTTCCTCCTTTAAGACGCTCCTTAAAACCTACCTCTTTGACCAAGCTTTTGGTCACCTGCCCTAATTTCTCCTTATGTGGCTCGGTGTCAAATTTTTTGTCTTAAAATACTCCTGTGAAGCGCCTTGGGACGTTTTACTATGTTAAAGGCGCTATATAAATACAAGTTGTTGATGTTGTTGCTGCTGTTGAAGGACATTTTGGAGTGACCACCAGGTCGTAACCACCAGAAGAAGTGCAGATTTATTTTTAATTAAGAAACCAAGGTGAAGGGAGCAAGCCCATTGTGCAGGAAACCACCAAAGTTGAAGAAATGAAATGAAAGACGAGGCAAATCCCAACGGAGTGAGTAGGTGACAGCAAGATTCTGTTTTAAAGGCCTGAAGCTTGTTGGAGGAAAGAAAGATTGAAGGGGGCGAGGAGTACTGCAGTGTTCAGTTTCTGGAAAGAATTACAAAGTGTAGAAAACCATATGCTAAGTCTTGTTTTCAATATAGTGAAGATGTAGGGAGGCGAAAGAGCATGTAGGATAGCACATCTGGGGCTGAGAAGGATGAAGAGGGGGCAATTCAAAAAAAGCACTGACCAAAAGAGTGCTGATAGAGAAAGGCAGGTCAATGGGATTGATTGATCAAAAAAGAATGGACTTATTAGAGTTACTGCCCTTAATCTGTTCCTAAAACTTATGGGGGGGAAATTCGGTGGCGCCCCCTCTGGGACGCTAACTTCGCCGGGGCGTTACTTTTAGTGCCCTGAAAAATTTAGCACCCCCATGCCGTAAATTGAGTGGTAGCGCCCCAAGCAGGAGGCAGGACGCTACTGGAAGCGCTCCCCCTCCCTCCTGGGGCGCTCCCATTCAATATCACAGCGCTACGTGGTTAAAGGGGAGGGGCCTGGCGCTGCGCGCACCGGGGCCCTGCTAGACCACCGGGGAGCGGGGTGCCGGCAAAAGAGCCCGGCACTCAAGAGGAGTGCTGGCCTGACCGATCGCAGCCGGCACTCCGCAGGAGGAGGCAAAAGGGAGCTGGTGCTGACAGGCGGCCCAAAAAAATGGTCGCCCGGCACCAGCCCTTTAATTTGCGCCGCTGCAGCCACAAACACGGCCCGCTGACCCTGTCAGACATATCATCCAGTGGTAGGTCAGGGGGCGTGACCGAAGTTTGCGGCCGGGGCGCAAGCAGGGCGCTACGCACGGCGATGATGTCATCGCTGGAGGCACAGCGCCGCGGGGCGCTACCAGGTACCGCCGCCACTAATCTCCCGTGTCGTGCCCGGGCACTAGGTGCTGCGCGCCCTGTTAGCGCCCCCCGGGGCACTAACAGGAGGCACAAAGCAACCCAATTTCCCCCCCTATTTTTATATAACATGGAAAGGACAGATAGTGGGAGAAATGATGTGATGCAATTATAGGCTGTGCTGGTATGAGGTATGAGCTATGATGGAACAATCCATTGAGGACTAAACCTTATCTTGTTCCTAATTTGCTTCCAGTAGGAGGTTTACAAATGTCCCTCAACATTGTGTGAAACAGATCAGCAGAGTACTCGCACTCCATGTTGGTTGGATGGTCTGATTTATCTCCTAGGCCTCACAGCCAGCCTGTTGTATTAGCAGATACAAAATTCCTCAATTTGCCTTCCATTGACAACCATTTCCCCAAAGATCCCCCCTTTCCATTCCCCTCTGAACTCCACCAAATGTGGGAATGGTAGCGTAGTGGGAATGTCACTGGGCTGGTAATCCAGAGACCTGAACTACTGAGACATGAGTTTAAATCCCACCATAGCAGCTGGAATAAAAAGCTAGTATCAGTAATAGTAACCATGAAACTATCGGATTATCGTAAAAACCCATCTGGTTCACTAATGTTCTTTAGACAAGGAAATCTGCCGTCCTTACCCGGTCTGGCCTATATGTGGCTCCGGACCCACAGCAATGTGGTTGATTCTTAACTGCCCTCTGAAATGGCCTAGCAAGCCACTCAGTTGTAATAAACAGCTCCGAAACAAAATAATAATGAAACCAGACGGACCACTCGGCACCAGCTATGGACACAGCAACGGCACACACAGTCCAGTCAACCCTGCAAAGTCCTCCTCACCAACATCTGGGGACTTGTGCCAAAATTGGGAGAGCGGTCCCACAGACTAGTCAAGCAACAGCCTGACATAGTCATGCTCACAGAATCATACCTTTCAGGTGAAGTCCCAAACTCCTCCATCACCATCCCTGGGTATGTCCTGTCCCACCAGACAGACGCACCAGGGGTGGCGGCACCATGGTATACAGTTGGCAGCATGGTGGCATAGTGGTTAGCACTGTTGCCTCACAGCGCCAGGGACCCGGGTTCGAATCCGGCCTCGGGTGACTGTCTGTGTGGAGTTTGCACATTCTCCCCGTGTTTGCGTGGGTTTCCTCCGGGTGCTCCGGTTTCCTCCCACAGTCCAAAGATGTGCGGGTTAGGTTGATTGGCTATGATAAATTGACCCTTAGTGTTAGGGGGATTAAATACGTGGGGTTACGGGGATAGGGTGGGATATGTGTTGGTGTAGGGGTTACGGGGATCGGGTGGGATATGTGTCGGTGCAGGCTCGATGGGCCGAAATGGCCTCTATCTGCACTGTGGGGTTTCTGTGATTCTGTGATTCTGGGAGTTGGGAGGGCATGGCCCTGGGGGTCCTCAACATTGACTCTGGACCCCATGAAGTCTCATGGCTTCAGGCCAAGAATGGGCATGGTAACCTCCTGCTGATTACCACCTACCGCTCTCCCTCAGCTGATGAATCAGTACTCCGCCATGTTGAACACCACTTGGAAGAAGCACTGAGAGTAGCAGGGGCACAGAATGTATTCTGGTTGGGGGACTTCAATGTCCATCACCAAGAGTGGCTCGGTAGCAGCACTACTGGCTGAGTCCTGAAGGACATAGCTGCCAGTCTGGGCCTACGACAGGTGGTGAGAGAACGAACATGAGGGAAAAACCTACTTGACCTCGTTGTCACCAATCTCCCTGTCGCAGATGCACCTGTCCATGACAGCATTGGTAGCAGTGACCATCGCACAGTCATTGTGGAGACGAAGTCCCGTCTTCACACTGAGAACACCTTCCATCATGTTGTGTGGCACTACCACCGTGCTGAATGGGATAGATTCAGAACAGATCTAGCAGCTCAAAACTGGGCATCCATGAGGCGCTGTGGGCCATCAGCAGCAGCAGAACTGTATTCCACCACAATCTGTAACCTCATGGCCTGGCTATATCCCTCACTCTACCATTACCATCAAGCCAGGGGACCAACCCTGGTTCAGTAAGGAGTGTAGAAGAGCATGCCAGGAGCAGCACCAGGCGTACCTAAAAATGAGGTGCCAACCTGGGGAAGCTGCAACACAGGACTACATGCATGCTAAAAAGTGGAAGCAGCATGCTATAGACAAAGCTAAGCTCTGCAGTCCTGCCACATCCAGTCGTGAATGGTGGTGGACCATTAAACAACTAACAGGAGGAGGAGGCTCCATGAATACCCCCAACCTCAATGATGATGGTGGAGCCCAGCACGTGAGTGCAACAGACAAGGCTGAAGCGTTTGCAAACATCTTCAGTGAAAAGTGCCGAGTGGATGATCCATATCGGCCTCCTCCTGAGATCCTCACCATCACAGAAGCCAGTCTTCAGCCAATTCGATTCACTCCACGTGTTATCAAGAAATGGCTGAACGCACTGGATACAGCAAAGGCCATGGGCCCTGACAACATCCTGGCTACCATGCTAAAGACTTGTGCTCCAGAACTAGCCGCACCTCTAGCCAAGCTGTTCCAGTACAGCTACAACACTGGCATCTATCCGAGAATGTGGAAAACTGCCCAGGTATGTCTAGTCCAAAAAAGCAGGACAAATCCAATTACGGCCCCATCAGTCTACTTTCAATCATCAGCAAAGTGATGGAAGATGTCATCGACAGTGCTATCAAGCGGCACTTACTCACTAATAACCTGCTCACTGATGCTCAGTTTGGGTTCCAACAAGGCCACTAGGCTTCCGACCTCATTAGAGCCTTGGTCCAAACATGGACAAAAGAGCTGAATTCCAGAGGTGAGGTGAGAGTGACTGCCCTTGACACCAAGGCAGCATTTGACCGAGTGTGGTATGAAGGAGTCCTAGTAAAACTGAAGTCAATGGGAATCGGGGGGAAAACTCTCCACTGGCTGAAGTCATACCTAGCACAAAGGAAGATGGTTGTGGTGATTGAAGGTCAATCATCACAGCCCCAGGACATCGCTGCAGGAGTTCCTCAGGGCAGTGTCCTAGGCCCAACCATCTTCAGCTGCTTCATCAATGACCTTTCCTCCAAAATAAGGTCAGAAATGGGGATGTTTGCTGATGACTGCACAGTGTTCAGTGCCATTCACAACTCCTCAGATAATGAAGCAGTCCATGTCCGCATGCAACAAGACCTGGACGACGTTCAGGCTTGGGCTGATAAGTGGCAGGTAACATTCGCGCCACAGAAGTGCCAGGCAATAACTATCTCCAACAAGCGAGAGTCTAACCACCTCCCCTTGACATTCAATGTCATTAGCATCGCCGAATCCCCCACTAGCAACATCCTGGGGGTCACCATTGACCAGAAACTTAACTGGACCAGCCACATAAATATTGTGGCAACAAGAGCAGGCCAGAGGCTGGGTATTCTGTGATGAGTGTCTCACCTCCTGACTTCCCAAAGCCTTTCTACCATCTACAAGGCACAAGTCAGGAGTGTGAGGGAATACTCTCCACTTGCCTGGATGAGTGCAGCTGCAACAACACTCAAGAAGCTCAACACCATCCAGGACAAAGCAGCCTGCTTGATTGGCACCCCATCCACCACCTTAAACATTCACTCCCTCCACCACCGGCGCACCGTGGCTGCAGTGTGTACCATCTACAAGATGCACTGCAGCAACTTGCCAAGGCTTCTTCGGCAGCACCTCCCAAACCCGCGACCTCTTCCACCTAGAAGGACAAGGGCAGCAGGCGCATGGGAACACCACCACCTGCAAGTTCCCCTCCAAGTCACACACCATCCTAACTTAGAAGTATATCGCCGATCCTTCATCGTTGCTGGGTCAAAATCCTGGAACTCCCTCCCGAACAGCACTGTGGGAGTACCTTCACCACACGGACTGCAGCGGTTCAAGGCGGCGGCTCACCACCACCTTCTCGAGGGCAATTAGGGATGGGCAATAAATGTTGGCCTTGCCAGCGACGCACACATGCCATAAACGAATAAAAAGAAAACCATACCTCCCGACCGAGCCCAATCTGTGTCATCGTCAAAGGTGACCTGCTTGCCAGTCAGATTGACACCTCCCACACGATCCCGAGTCCCAGTTACTTTACTGCTACACTGCCCAACAGAACGTGTCACCATGGTAACAGCAGCTGCTGATGCAACCTGGAAGTCATTGCTACTCTCTTCCTGTATGGTGTTTCCCCCTCCACCCCCTACCCCACCCCCGCAACAACCTGCCCTTACCTTTGACAGCTACATGGACGCTCTGACTGGTGGATAGCTGAGGTTGGACAAGCACGTTGCAGATGTACTCTCCCTCATCTGTGTCTTTCTGTACGTCAGAGAGCTTTAAGGTCCCATTGTTCCCGTATGCCACCTGGCGGTGGTTAAAGGGCAGGAGGTTGGAATTCTTGTACCACTTGATCGAATAGTATGGGTATCCAATCACCCGGCAATGAATATAGGTATCACGCCCTGCTATAGCCGTGATATTTTTCATTGACCGTATGCTGGCAGGTCCTATCAGAAAAACAAAAAACAAAAAAATAGGAACAATGGAAACTGTAAAAGAGAGAAAGGATTTTTTTTAAAGAAATATAACTGTAAAAACATTAATAAAAACATCTGATAACTTAAACTGGTTTAATTATGACATAATAAATTTCAGAGAATGAGTGGTAAGCCCAAATGTTCCTGAACATGTTAAAGGTAAATTTCCCATATTTTTGTTGTAAAAACTATATTCATGAACGTGGGTCCAATGACAATACAATGGTGCCCATCTAGAATTTTTTTTAATGTAAATCTTATTTTCTCACCTCTGTATTTCCCCTCTCGCCCACTGCATACCAGCCCTTGGCTGAAGACACTGTAACACTGAATTTTTATTTATCCATGCACCACTTCCCCCTTTTACTTATAACCTCTCTGCCGGTCTTCACTATTTAAAGTGGCAACCCACTAATGCAGCGCGAATGCCGGAGACCCATCTCCCCATGTTTATCTTACTGAAACTGGCTCCCTTAATCTGACGCCATATTGTTAGACCCACATTATTTCCGGCACTGCGACGCTGTTGATTGCTTGAAGATCAGGGAATTTGTATTATCGAGGACAACCAACAGAGGGAAACCCAACTGCCTGCCGTTAGCTGCACTACGAGCCATATGAATGTGAGCAGTGAGGCAAATAGTCCTCGGGCATCTGTCAATACCCCTCTGTGACCTGTCGGCAGTGTTTGAGAGGAGCCAGTGTTGGCTTATTTCTCTCCCTTCCTCCCCACAAGACAGCATGCCTTCGGCCAGGAACTGAACACGTAAGCAATGATGGACACAAAACATCATTTTATCACCCTCAAAAGCACGGCCCATTGATTTATCAGTGCACTGCGCTACCAGGTCTCTTTGATGGCAGCCATTGTTGATGGCGGCCATCTTATATGATAAACGCAGAGCATTGTAACTTCAAACTGGGTCTGAATCACAATTATTTTTTTTTCCCAGGGAGCCTCGCGTGTTTTATTTTGGCAACAGGTTACTACAAAAATCCAGAAGGAAATTCACCTTTAAACTCCTGCCCAGGAAGCTGAAGAATGGCAGTTCTATTATGTAACGGTGGCCCTATTTACATGAATGAGCTGGAGAATTCCTCGGGCCGCTGCCTAATTGAACCTGTGGAAATTTTGGTGCGGCGCTTGCGGAAAGCAAATTGTTCACAGCTATTATGAGCCAGGAGTCAGGAGTGGTCGCCACGAGACGACAGAAATTAATCTGGTTCGAAAATAATAATAATGAAAAAGAACAACGGGCGGCTTAGAAAAACGGCGTAGTTTCACATACGGTCGGCTAATCAGTTGCCCACATGGAATTATTTGGCTGGAAGAGTCAAGTAAAGTCATGAGATCCACGTGCTTAACTGGTGTTACGTCTGGATGGTCCAACGCATCAACATACGTTGACTTGGCTTGACTGAAAACGGTTCAACTAGGGAAATAAAAGAACAATGGGGACAGATGAGGAGATACGCGCAACAGGATCCTTGGGAACGAATACTGGACGGGTTATTTGGCGTCACATGAATAGGGCCTGTGAGAAGCATGAGCTCGCATGGTGATGGAAAATCATTTTCTGTGAAGGCCTGAAAATAAAGGAAGTCAGAATAACCAGGGCAACAGGAGAGGGTGGAAGGAGAAAAAAAAAATAAAGAATGGAAACAGCGAGAAAGGCAATTTATCTGTAAAATAAACAACAACAAAAAAAGGACCATTTCAAAATTCAAAAACAGAACTTAAGAATGCATGGATTTTACAATCCTAATGAAATGAACTATGTGTTCTGAGGAGCTAATTTGACAAGCACCTCTTACGTTTATTCGAGCCTGATACATGGCGACTCCGGCAGAGTTATTGGCCGCACACCGATAGACTCCCCCGTCCCGGACCTGAGTGTTGCTGACGTTTAGGTGGCTGATCATGTTGCCCTCGGTCGTGACGTACTGGCTGAGGCGGTGGCTGCCATCTTTCAGGATCGAGTCGTCGTCCAGGGTCCAGGTGATGGTCGGCGAGGGGGTTCCTTTCACCTTGCACATCAGCGAAATGGGCTCATTGGGGCTCACGACCTTCTCGCTGAAGGACGAGATCACTTTGGGCGTTCCATCTGGAAACAGAATGGAAGCAAAACGTCAGCCCTGTGAGACTTCTCTGAAGGTTAGTCGTGCTCTGTTACAACAAGACAGTTCACTTGGCTACAATGCATGCTTCCTATCGAAGAGGAACCTTGGCCATATTGGGCCGGGCGGGGTTCACACATCTCTGTTTTGAACTCTTTTTATTTTGCTCTTCAATTTTCTTCTATCTTCTCTTGAGGCACTGGCTCTGTCGGGGCCATGGTTTTGCCTGCAATAATGGTCAATGCGCGTAAACGGAGACATTAAACGTCGCCAGGCGTTCTGACTGTGGATTGAGCCCAATCCTTTCCCCCCCCCCGATGGTCATTCGCACACCTTCCATCCCTGGGTCACTACACAGCGCTCATGAGTGGGAACCTGAGGAAATTCTTCTTCCCTAGTCCAGGAGCACTGAGGCAAGGATGCTGGCTGAGAGGAGCTGCTGAGCCTGACAGTGTAAGCGAACTGAATAGACGTTAGTGCAGATGCAGTCAGTAACACAGGGTGCTGGCTGGAAGAGGTCACTGAGCCTGGCGATGTGAAGGAACTGAATTCACATTAGTACGGATTATATAGAATGACAAAGAATTTACAGCACAGAAACAGGCCATTCAGCCCAATTGGTCTATGCCGGTGTTTATGCTCGACAGTGTCAGGGAGCTGAATTAACATGCATGATGGAACCTGATCCATCCTGATGTTACACTACCCATAATAATTCAGCTTGCTCGCACTCTCGGGCTCAATAACTCATCCAAACCATTTCTGCTGGAAGTGTCATCACCCCATTCACTGGTTAAGCAAATACGGGGGTGGGGTGGGGTGGGGGGGAGTGGGAGTGGGGGGGGAGGGGGGAATAATCAACAAGGAGACAGAAATGAACAAAGGGATGTGAAGCGAATGATAATTCTGTTTGATTTTAGGAAGAAGTGCTGAGGGTGACAGACACTTTCCAAGTATTATTTTTTTAGATGATACATCCCTAAGTACTTTGGTAAGACTTACATTCAGAGTTGTAAAGATTGTCGCTGGCTTTAATTTAAATTTCTGTCACTCTCTGCTCCGTTTCTCTTCACTAATCTGCTTATTGAAATAGTCCCTCGAGTGTTCACAGGGAGAGCAGGGCGAGCTGTATTTGCTCTAACAGATCTACTGTTAAATGGACACCTCCCCTCCTTCAATAATGTTTCTCCCGTCCCATCATAAAGGTGCTGACTCCTTGCTGGGGTCTGCTCTGTTGGCAGCAGTCGCCCTCCGCACCTCATCCGAGTGGCTGTTATTCATGGGTGAGCCTGGGCTACCTGACCTGTGGAGGAAGGTGTGGTGGGGCATAACAGTCGACCCTGGCCCTGCCCTTCCTGATGCCCATATACCACAGCGGGGGTCACTGGAGGGTGATCAGGAGCAGCAACCCTAGATGGTTCACACCCATCCCCTATCTCTAAACCAAGGATGCTGAGGTCTACTGTAGCACTACCACAGAAGAAGCCTTTCCATTTTTATATGGATAGCATCTTGTGAGAAACTGTTCTCTGGTGAGATTTTTTTTTCGTTCATGGGATGTGGGCGTCGCTGGCAAGGCCAGTGATGTAATAAAACTCACTACGTGCTTGGTTTGAGCATAAAGCAAGGCTTTAATCAACTTGTTTCAGAACATGGAAGTCTAGTTGTACTTCACTAGCTCCTTGTCTTACAAAATGTCCCTGGAAAGCTGGGCCCACGCCCGAGTATTTATACTCCTTGGACGGCGCCACCAGCTGGCCATCCAGCGTTATTTCATGAGTAGTTTCTTGATGAATGATGAGATTTATAACAGCCAGCATTTATTGCCCATCCCTAATTGTCCTCGAGAAGGTGGTGGTGAGCCGCCTTCATGAACCGCTGCAGTCCGTGTGGTGAAGGTACTGCCACAGTGCTGTTAGGGAGGGAGTTCCAGGATTTTGACCCAGCAACGATGAAGGATCGGCGATATACTTCTAAGTTAGGATGGTGTGTGACTTGGAGGGGAACTTGCAGGTGGTGGTGTTCCCATGCGCCTGCTGCCCTTGTCCTTCTAGATGGAAGAGGTCGTGGGTTTGGGAGGTGCTGCTGAAGAAGCCTTGGCAAGTTGCTGCAGTGCATCTTGTAGATGGTACACACTGCAGCCACGGTACGCCGGTGGTGGAGGGAGTGATTGTTTAAGGTGGTGGATGGGGTGCCAATCAAGCGGGCTGCTTTGTCTTGGATGGTGTCGAGCTTCTTGAGTGTTGTTGGAGCTGCACTCATCCAGGCAAGTGGAGAGTATTACATCACACTCCTGACTTGTGCCTTGTAGATGGTGGAAAGGCTTTGGGGAGTTAGGAGGTGAGACATTTGCCGCAGAATACCCAGACTTTGACCTGCTCTTGCTGCCACAGTATTTATGTGGCTGGTCCAGTTAAATTTCTGGTCAGTGGTGACCCCCAGGATGTTGATGGTGGAGGATTCGGCGATGGTAAATGCCGTTGAATGTCAAGGGGTGGTGGTTAGACTCTCGCTTGTTGGAGTTAGTCATTGCCGGGCACTTGTGTGGCGCGAATGTTACCTGTCACTTATCAGCCCAAGCCTGAACGTTGTCCAGGTCTTGTTGCATGCGGGCATGGGCTGCTTCATTATCTGTGGAGTTGTGAATAGCGCTGAACACTGTGCAGTCATCAGCGAACATCCCCATTTTTGACCTTATGTTGGAGGGAAGGTCATTGATGAAGCAGCTGAAGATGGGTGGTTCTGTTTTGTGTATTTTCTGGGCCAGTTCACTTTTTCACCTGGTGTATCAATGCAGGAAGACAGTGTGCACTGAGGGATGCTACATAGGAACATAGGAACAGGAGGAGGCCATTCAGCCCTTTGAGCCTGTTCCACCAATCAATGAGATCATGGCTGATCAGTGACCTAACTCCATATACCCGCCTTTGGCCCACATCCCTTAATACCTTTGGTTAACTAAAAGCTATCAATCTCTGATTTAAAATTAACAATTGATCTAGCATTAATTGCCCTTTGTAGAATCAACTGATTTTCATCTAGCCATATTTTTTAACTGATCACAGCGATTCAGTGATTGTTTTACAGAATTGAACATCTCTTACAAATATAATTGGTTTTCAAAAAATTAGCAAATTTGATGACAAATTGAGGACGGAATGTGAAATTGTGTTGATCAAGTTGCGGGTGTCAGTGTTGGGGATGGAACATGTGCTGTTTTTGCATTCATGACTCCAAGCTGGTCTTGCAATACTAGGTGCCGGTTAGTGCCAGTTTTGTGCTTTAGGCTCAAACTTGCTAGAAATTGCAACCACCCAAACTAAATTGACATATGATCCTTGTAGCTGGCAGGGAGACAGAGAGAGAGGGATAGATAGGCAGATTATAACTCTTGACTGGATTCAAATGCAGGACTCAGAGATGAAAGAATAATACACAATCTCGCTGTTAGTCTCAGGCAGGGTAAGTTCTGTGGGTGGGAGCAGGTAGTTACAAAGAGACACAGACAGATTTAAGTGCGTGGGCAAAACTAAGGCACATGGAGTTCAATGGGGGGGTGGGGTGGGGGTGGAAAGTGTGGGGTCATCCATTTTGGATACGAGAAAGGAACATGGGAATATTTTCTGAATGCTGAGAAACTAGGAGCTGTGGTGGAGCAGAGATTATGGAGTCCAGGTGCACAAATCACTAAATGCTGGTGCACAGGTACAAAAAGTAATCAAGGCCTTTATCCCAAGATGGCTGGAATACAAAAGCGAGGATGTGATGCTTCAGTTATACAGAGCCTTGGTCAGACCCCATCTGAAGTTCAGTTCTGGGCACCAAACCTCAGGGAGGATCTATTGGCCTTGGAGGAGGTACAGTGTAGATTCACCAAAATTATACCAGTGTAGGAGTCTCTGCACTCCTAGCAAAGAATCTATAAACTCACTAGTAGTTAACAAACTGAGTTTAATGTACTAAAACTTTACAAAACAAGAAAATGCAGGAGAAGCTCTAAACAGGTCTATTTACTATCACTCCACACGAGGACTAGCTGGAAACGCCCTCTACCTCTGACGTCATGACATCATCACGTTTCCCACCGTTGGGACGTCACATGACCCACGTGATGACGTCATCGCGTCAGATCGCGATTTTGTCGATCTAGCTCTGTTTAACCAGAGCCAACATTAAAAGGTAATAAACATGATTAAAGGCAATTGTACAAGTCACTGTGAGAGTCCCTTAGTGGCTTTGCCACATACGCCCCCCCAGAATTGTCTTTAACGAGAAGAGTCAATCGCTGAGGAGGTCGGACAAGCCTGTTGGACCGACTCCTAAATTCCCGGAGGGGAAAACGCTGAGCAGGCGGCGAGCTGGCAGGTAACATGGCGCTGTCAGGTGTGGCGGTGGCCGGTGGCCGGCCGCGGCGCGGAGGCTGCGCCAGCTCGATTGGTCGTTCGAGGTCTAGGTGCGCAGGCTTAAGGCGATCGACAGAGATGTGATTAGGCTTGCCCCCGACGTCGATCACGAAACTCTTGTCCCCTGTCTGCAAAACCTGTAAGGGCCCTGCATAAGGAGGTGCGAGCGGGGTACGATGGCTGTCTTGGCGCACAAAAACGAACTTGGCCTTCGACAACTCCCCCGGGACGTTGGACAAAGGCAAACCGTGCTGTGAGGTCGGAACAGGGCGGAAACAGCGGGCTGCATCCCAGTGGGTCTCTCTTTGCCTGGCCGCGGACCATGGCCGCGTAGGGGATGGCAGGAATGCACCCGGAACTCGAAGTGGTTGCCCGTAAACCATCTCCGCCGCCGCCGACTGGAGATATTCCTTCGGCGCCATGCGGAGTCCTAACATCACCCACGGCAGTTTGTCGACCCAGGATGCATCCAGAAGGCTGGCTCTGAGCGACGCCTTCAAGGAACGGTGGAACCGCTCGCACAAGCCGTTCGCTTGCGGGTGATAGGCCGTAGTGCGGTGGAGTTTAACGCCCAACACGGAAACCACCTCATTCCACAGTTCGGACTAAAATTGTGGCCCACGATCCGACGAAATATCCGCAGGGACACCAAACCGGGCTACCCATGATGAAACAAAAGCTCGAGCAACATCCGCAGAGGTGGTGGACGTCATGGGGACTGCCTCCGGCCACCTCGTGGTGTGATCCACCATTGTCAAAAGGTACGTAAAGCCCCGGGACGGTGGAAGCGGGCCCACTAAGCCAATGTGAATGTGATCGAATCGCCGCTCCGGGACCTCGAAGATGGCGAGCGGGGCCCTGACATGCCGCTGCACCTTGGCCCGTTGGCAAGCAACACAAGTGTTCGCTCAGTCTCTGACGTCTTTGCGTATTCCCCTCCATACGAATTTAGAGACCAGCAGCTTTTGCGACGCCCGCACTCCAGGATGCGATAGGCCGTGTATGGCATCGAAAACAGCCCGGCGCCATTTAGACGGAACAAACGGACGGGGTGCACCCAACGAAACATCGCAGAGCAGAGTAGTACCTGCGGAATGGAACGGCACATCCCTCGGCTGGAGGCTGGCTGGAACTGAACGAAAAACCTGGGTCTCCGGGTCGGCCGCTTGGTCAGCCGCCATCTGTGTGTAGCCAATGCCCAATTGGACGGCCTGGACGGCGGCGCGGGATAGGCAATCGGCGGCGACGTTGTCCTTACCAGCCACATGCCGGACGTCGGTGGTGAACTCTGATATGTACGTTAGCTGCCTTTGCTGCCGAGCCGACTGTGGTTCCGGAGACTTGGCCATTGCGAACGTCAATGGCTTGTGGTCAACAAACGCGATGAAGCGGCGCCTTTCGAGGAGGAAGCGAAAATGGCGGATGGCCAAAAACAAAGCCAACAGCTCTCGGTCGAAAGTACTGTACCGGCACTCATGCCGTTGTAGCTGGCGGCTAAAAAAGGCCAGAGGTTGCCACGCGCCGTCGACCCACTGCTCCTGGACGGCCCCCACCGCGTAGTCTGATGCGTCCATCGTGAGGGCGATGGTGGCTCCCGGCAGGGGGTGTGCCAACATGGTCACGTTGGCGAGCGCAGTCTTCATCTCCTCGAAGGCGCGATCCATGTCTTGCGACCATACCACAGGCTCCTTTCCTGTCGTGCCCCTGAGGGCCTCGTAGAGCGGACGCATCAGCTGCGCTGCCCTGGGGATGAAACGATGATAGAAGTTCACCATCCCCAGGAACTCCTGTAAGGCTTTCACGGATTTCGGTTTCGGGAACTCCGCAATCGCCTCCACCTTGACTCGAAGTGACATTGCCCCAGCGGGGGTTATGCGGTGGCCCAGGAAATCAAGTTGCGCGAGGCCAAAACAGCATTTGTCCGGGTTAATGATGAGGCCGTGCTGCTGAAGTCGTCGAAAAAGGACCCGAAGGTGCTCGAGGTGTTCCTCCTTGGAGGTGCTGGCAATCAGAATATCATCCAAATAGGCAAATAAAAAATCAAGGTCCCGCAGGACTGAATCCATGAGGCGCTGAAACGCCTGCGCCGCGTTCTTAAGTCCAAAGGGCATTCGTAGGAATTCAAAAAGTCCAAAGCGGGTAATGACCGCCGTCTTTTCGACATCTTGAGGGAGCACTGGCACCTGGTGGTAACCACGGATGAGGTCGACTTTCGAGAAGATGGACGTCCCCGCCAAATGTGCTGAGAAGTCCTGTATATGGGGAATGGGGTAGCGGTCGGGCATCGTTATCTCATTGAGGCGGCGATAATCACCACAGGGCCGCCATCCCCCGCCGGGCTTGGGGATGACGTGGAGCGGGGAGGACCGGGGCTACTGGACCGACGGATGATCCCCATTTTCTCCATCACGGCGAACTCCGCCTTCGCCGCCGTTAGCTTGCTGGGCTCTAAACGTCGCGCCCTGGCGTAAACGGGAGAGCCGGTAGTCAAAATATGATGCTCCACCCTATGCTTGACGATCGAAGCCAAAAAGGTGGGCTTCGTCAGCTCGGGGAAATCCTCGAGGAGACGGGCGAAATCGTCGGACGGTGGCCGCGCACATGAAATAGTGTGTGACGCAGCCATGCTGTGCGCCCCTGAAATATCGTCCAGCGTGGCGGCGTGAACGAGGCGTCGATTTTTCACGTCCACCAACATGCCGTTGGCGCCCAAAAAGTCGGCACCCAACAGGGCCTGCGAGATTTGAGCGGTGATGAAATTCCAGGTGAAAAGCTATCCACCGAAACAGACTTGGACGAGCCGCTTTCTGCAAGTGTGGATCGAACCCCCGTTGGCCGCTTGCAGAGGGGGACCCCGTCCGCCGGACCGAAGGTTGATGACCGAGGCGGGAAGTATGCTGCATTGTGCCCCCGTGTCGCATAGAAAACGACGGCCCGAGATGGAGTCGGTTAAGTAGGTGAGATTCCCGGAAGCGCCGATCACCATCATGGCCGCGGGGGAAGTACCGGGACCGGCGTGCTTGACTCGCGGCGGTATATTCGAAGGTCTGGTAACGAAACTGCACGGTGGGCGGCAGCAGCGGGCCTTCGGGCCGAAACGAGCATGGTAGTAACAGTAACCGGTCGTCGGAGGCGCCGTGGTCGGAGCCGGGGTCGGGCTCCTCGTGGCGGGGTGTTGCACGATGGCGCAGTATTGTTGCCGGACTGCGTAAATCCTTTCCGCCTCTTCAGCGAGCGCGACGCAGTCTGCGGTTTCTGCTCGGGCGAGGGCTGCCTGAACTTGCTCGGGGAGCCGAGTAAGGAACAGCTCGCGAAACAGAAAGCACTGGGGCTGGGACCCCAGGAGAGTCAGCATGTGGCTCATAAGCTCCAAGGGTTTGGAGTCACCTAACCCTGGTAGCGTCAGGAAACGGCGAGCGCGCTCCGCTTTGGTAAGACCAAATACCCGCAGCAATCGTGTCTGGATGGCTACATACTTGTCAGCATTCGGGGGACTCTCCAGAAGGCTGATGATTCTCGACGCCGTCGAGCTATCGAGGGCGGAGACCACGTGGAGATATCTGGTCTGATCCTGAACGATGTTGCGGAGCTCAAATTGCGCCTCAGCTTGCACAAACCAAGAGGCCGCCTGTTGTTCCCAGAATTGGGGGAGCTTCAAGACCACTGCGTTGGCCTCCATTCCTGGCCCGTGTTCTGCGTTCACCGCGAAAAACGATCGCGAGGAATCGGGGTCACCAATGTAGGAGTCTCTGCACTCCTAGCAAAGAATCTATAAACTCACTAGTAGTTAACAAACTGAGTTTAATGTACTAAAACTTGACAAAACAAGAAAATGCAGGAGAAGCTCTAAACAGGTCTATTCACTATCACTCCACACGAGGACTAGCTGGAAACGCCCTCTACCTCTGACGTCATGACGTCATCACGTTTCCCGCCGTTGGGATGTCACATGACCCACGTGATGACATCATCACGTCAGATCGCGATTTTGTCGATCTAGCTCTGTTTAACCAGAGCCAACATTAAAAGGTAATAAACATGATTAAAGGCAATTGTACAAGTCACTGTGAGAGTCTCTTAGTGGCTTTGCCACACCAGGGCTTAAAGGGTTAAATTATGAGGACAGCTTGCATAAACTTTGGTTTTCATTCCTCTTCAATTTAGAAAGTCGAGGGGTGATCTAATCATGGTATTTAAAGCGATGATTCGATAGGGTTGAAGCAGAAAAATATGTTGTCTGCTGGGGGAAAATCCAGAACAAGGGGATATAATCTTAAAATTAAAGCCAGGCCATTTACATAGGATTACATCGGATATACGGCACAGAAACAGGCCATTCGGCCCAACCAGTCCATGCCGGCGTTTCTGCTCCACTCGAGCCTCCTCCCGTCTTTCCTCATCTAACTCTATCAGCGTAACCCTCTATTCCCTTCTCCCTCGTATGCTTGTCCAGCCTCCCCTTAAATACATCTATACTATTCGCTTCAACCACTCCCTGTGGTAGCGAGTTCCACATTCTCACCACTCTCTGGGTAGAGAATGGCCTGGTTCTGTGCTGTATATCCTCTGTGATCCCCTGTAAATGGCCGAGCTCCAATTTTAAGATTGGGTCCCCTCGTCCTGGATTTCCCCCAGCAGAGGAAAGCTTCGCATTGCGGAGTGAAATCAGGAAGCACATTTTCACACAAAGGGTATTGGAAGTATAGAACTCTCTCCCTCAGGGGGTCAATAGAAATTTACAATGCCGAGATCGATCGATTTAGTTGGGTAAGGGTATCAGAGGATATGGAACAAAGGCGGGTAAATAGGGTTGAGACACAGATCAGGCACAATCTGATTGAGGCCTCTTCCTCTTCCGATGTCCCTTAATTGTTCACTGATATTTCCTTTTTAAGAGTGGGCTTTTCAAATATAGCTGTTACATTAGATGATTTATAATAAATATTATTGAAAAAATCAATTCTGTAAGAACTTTTGCTCTATACGGAAAGAAAAGCTTTATATGTGACTTCTATCCCGAGCAAGGAAACTGTCTCTTTGAACAAACAAATCCATGTTGCAGTGCGACTCTAATCACAAATCGGCCAGAATAACTTCTGAGCAGAGTGTGTGCGTCTTAATACGAGTACCAGAGGCTTAAGGAAAACACCAATAAATGTTGGAAAATGATGCTGATGTGCTTCCTGCAATGCATCAGATTGTAAGACGGCTTTTTGGGGGGGGGGGGCGATTGAGGGAGGTGGGGGAGGGGGTTCAGCAGCATGTACCTGTCTGCTAGTTGTCATAAAACATCGCTGTTTTGCCTCACCGTTATCTTTCTTCTCGCATTAATGCTGCCAGTTCTCAGAAGACAGGGAGCTCCGGGCTTTGTATATTGAATGAAAACTGACACACAATAGATAAATCAGCGAGTGTGCTCAGTATGCTCTGGCGCCCTTTTTATTTCTGTGATAGGCTTTTTCAGAGATGAAAGAAGACATTACTTTCCCAGTGAGACCTGTGTGTCTTTGAAATCTTTCCCACTGTCACTCTGTGATAAACCCCTTCCTTTACATCATTATAGATTATCAATATGCCACATGAGACTTTCACCATGGCAACCAGATCAGGCGGGTACCCTTAGCATTCTCCGAACTTGCTAAATATAGTCTCTCTGCCAGGATCAAACTACAGTTTCGTTAGTAAATGGCATATTTTTGCATCAAACGATTTAAACGCAACATCATTGGGTGACAAAGTGATTTGTTGCAGTGGGACAGCTTTACACTGAGGAGCTTGTTTATCTCTCCATCATTTCTCTTGCTTCCTGACACTACTCAGTCAAACTGAGCTGCTGGGGTGGGATAATGTGGTCAACAGAGAGCATTCCTGGCAACACAGCCCTAGGCAGGGTGGGGGGATTTCCAGGGGTCGTGGGTGGGATAAGGTGGTCAGTAGAGAACATGCCTGGCAACGCAGTCCTGTGGGATTTCCATTCACCACTTCCCCACCCTGATCCCATCTGACCCCTTCTCCCTCTCAGCATCTGCATAATGTTCATTTGCACTCTCCTTTGAGACACTCACTAACTCCAGCCCTCTCTCACTTTGCAGGACCAGTGAGGATCCTGTAATATGGAAGGGATCAGGCCCAGGAGAGCCATGGGTAGGCGATCAACCCAAAGTGCCTGAGCCGGTGTGGTTTGGTTGAACTCACGTTTTAATCCCTCATTCAGAACAGCAACCCCAGTGACATTGCTGTTTCCCGCAGCAGTCATCATTACAGCATCGCTGAGTGAGACTGACAATTCAATGTGAAATAGTTCAACATTATGGATAATTTTGTGCTGCACATTCATGTTACTCGTTGGCCAGTTATCCCACAGACGATACATTGATTCAATAGAGTTTTTGGGTTTCACCACTGTGAAATATGGCTCTGCTGAGGGGGACAGAGATGCAGACTTCAGGTGCCCAGCAATGAGAAGAAAAGTGCTTGCTTCACATAAGCTGCTATATCAGGCATTGGAAGGCCCGCCACCAAGAGGTTCACCACCAGTGCGGAGGAGTTTGCTTTCAGTCTGTGTGGCGTCATGTCCCAGGGCATCAGCGATCTGCAGTTTACCTTGGCGAGCGTGGCACCTTTAGGGACGCTGCAGCCAGGCCACCGCAGCAGAGGTCAAAGTTCACAGCCTTTGTAGCTTTGATGGAAGCCCAAACACTGCCTTGTAGACTCTGGGCTCAAACTGTGCTCTGCCTCAGAGAGGCCGATGTCTGCCTCAGAGAGGCCAATGTCTGCTTCAGAGAGGCTGATGTCCACCTTGGACAGATTGATGAAGCGAGTGGATAGCAGGTTTGGAGGCACCACTGACCCTCTCCCGCAGATCAGTGGAAGTACTGAGGCCCCCTTCCCCACGGGAGTGGCAGTGGCTCAGGAGGAACAGCAGGCGCTGCCCTCTCTCAGGATGTCAGCGTGTCTGCTTCCTCGCCAGCCCCTTCAACCAATACCACGCGCATTGCCAGAAAGACACTGGGCCAGACTGGCTTTCCTTTCGTCAGAGTTATACAGTCACCATATTGAACATCCTACTGATAGTTCAAACAAACTGAGCCTTTGGGTTTGAAGGATCCCATTGACTCGACCCGACAGCCCATTTTACACTCTGCTCGGTTTTCTTTTCCATGGAGACGGGCTGCAGATTCGCTATCGCCCGCTTTGTCATCCCCAGGCACCAAGAGTCACAGGTACATCAATCTTTAAAAGCAGGTTTGCAATCGACAGTTTTCCGTGGGTCAGGTTTCTTGCCAGCTCAAAACTCACCTGCTTCGGAACAAAAAGCGGCCCAGGGTATTTGAACAACAGAAAAGAGGGAGAGAGTGAAAAAACAGAGTGCTAAGTACTCTCATGATAAAAGCACTTTAGTGCCAGTGGAACAGTTAGACCCTGTGAAGTTGCTAATGCTAATGGAGACATCTTACTGCGGTTCAAGGCGGCGGCTCACCACCACCTTCTCAAGGGCAATCAGGAATGGGCAATAAATGCCGGCCTTGCCAGCGACGCCCACATCCCAGGAACGAATAAAAATAAAATTCTGTGAAAATACAGATTAGCACAGAATTATTATTACCTCCCCCCACCCCACAGACCCCGCCCCCACCCCCAAAGTAAAAGCAGCAGCCAGTTACTTTCACGCTAACCTTCAAGTATAACTTGCACCAAGTCCTGGGATGACGTTCGGCCTTTTCTTACAAAGCACTGGTAGGCTCCTCCATCGCTCTTTGCCAATCCGTCCATCATCAAGTTCTCGTGGTTGTTCCCGGTGATTCTTACGTTGCTGTCAGGGGCGATTATCTCGCCGTTCCGATACCATTGCACGTCATACTCCTCTGCTCCAGTTACAGTGCAGGACAGCAACACCTGGCTGCCCACACTGGTTTTCACCTTGTGTGGACTTACTGTTGCCTTCAGTGGCTCTGGGCATTGAAATAAAACGGAGGGAGAATTGAAACTCTTATTGCTTGCAAAATGTTCATGAAGATCGTTATAAATTGATTATTGCAAAGTCTCTATACATATAAAAAGAGGAAAAAAGATTTATATACATAGCATCCCATAGTGCTCAACATGCATAGAATTACAGCACAAAACAGGCCATTCTGCCCAACTGATCCACACGAGCCTCCATCCTTCTTCATCTAGCCCTATCATGGTAGCCACAAACAGCAATGAAATGAATAACCAGTTAATCTATCCTTGGTGATGTTATTTTGGGGAGGAATGATAGTCAGTAGGATGACTCCCTGCTCCTTATTCAAAGTAGTGCCACGGATTCACTAATGTCTACCCACAGCAGCCAATGGAGCCTCAGTTTAAGATCACACCCAAAGGACAGCTGCCTCTGACAGTGCAGCCTTTCCTCAGTACTGCACTGGTCTGCCAATTTAGTTCATGTGCTATGGTCTTACAGTGTGGCTTGAACCCATATCCTTCTGTCTCAGAGTACTATCAAGTGAGCCAACCTAATACTTGTGCACTACAGACCAATTTATGAATGCATACTTCTGGCAAGGTCCTGCATTGGGAAGACACATTCCCTTACATAAAATCAGCCCTTACGTACAGAGTAGTGAAGACAGTGAATCGTAGACAGATAAGCCTTTAGTAACTATTCAGAAGTCTTTCATCATCTTTGTTCAATTAGTGTTCCTAGGATCTACAATTAACGAGAGCTCTAGGGGGAGAAATTCAGTATCGCCCCGTTTGGGGCGCCATTATCGGCCGTGCGCAAAGTTTAGCGCCTGGCGCTAATTATCGCCTCCAACAGCAAACTTGGCTTTTATCGCCCCTGGAGGTGATTGGAGTGCTAAGTCAGGCGCTTCACAACTGTCTTAAGGTGCAAAGGCCGAGCAGCGAGGCGCTACCTCAGAGCGTTGGCGAAGCAAGGAAGGGCAAATCAAAATGAACCTGCAAAGTGCTGCTCAGTACTCAAAACTCCTTCACACAGCGTTGAATCTCTCCAGAAGTCTCTCTCTCTCTCAGAATGTGTGGTGCAAAAATGTCACCGACAAAAAAAGGCAGGAAGCGGTCACCTTTAAATAGCGCTCCCCTAGTCCCTTCCTGACAGCATCACGCTCCCCTCAACCTGTCATTGCTAGCGGCAGGCGGTAAGGCAGGGGGCGCCACTCAATATCCGGTCCGGGGCGCTAACGGGGTGTTGTGCACTCGACTGGCGTCACAATCTGCCGGCGCAGGAGATCGTGGTGGTAGTGTTTAGCGCCACCGCAAAATGTCTAGTTAATTTCGCGAGCGGCGCAAACATCGCCGCGCCCGGGCGCTAGTTGCTTTGCGCCCCAATTGGCGCCCTCTTAAGGCGCTAACGGGAGGCGCAACCAACTGAATTTTCCCCCCTAGTCTTTAAACTCTTTAAAACTAACAGAAATGCAACAATTGTGGTTAGTTTTCAGACCCCAGTGATCTTGGGCTCACCATCAGTAATGGCTTAAATGTTTCCACATTCTTCCTATACTTGTACCTCTCTCCTTTCCAGCAATGGTGACAAAGCTCCAGTCACTCATTTCTTAGTCTGTTCCAGTCAGGTGGCTATGCTCATTTTGCTCACCTCCCCACCCTTCTCAGCAGGCTGACAGTGGCATTATCTCTTCGACTGGGTAACAATTGTCACCCGATTGAAGAGAGAGACTATCCCCTCAACTCCTCCACCTGGCCTCCAAGATAATTGACACGGCCCTTTAAATCATTTTAACCACTGCAGTGAGCCACAATGTATATAGCTCCCCTTCTCAAGCACCTCAGTCGTGTTACAATGCTACCAGAATATCTCCTCTCTCCCCCAAACCCCTGCTAAGAGTGATCATTTTTTTTAGTGCTTAATTATCTCCTAAACCTCATCAGCAAGATGCCCCTGTAGCTGATCTCCGCAGCCTTGCCAATAAGATTATAGTTCCCCTTTACTTTTCTTTGCACTTGCCCTTTAAGCAGTGACCTTAGTGTTAATGGGTTATTGTCTCAATTCACTGATCAAATGTCTGTTGAACAAATGTTGTACAGCAGGGCTGAATTGGCATGACATTCAGCTAGCATTTGCACAGCAGTCAGTTCAATTTATTTGATGTTCCAACAATCTGTCCTGTTCAAAGAGCTCATCAAAATGTTTATTAAAAGATAATTGGTAACAATAAGTAACATGCTGTTTCAATAAGATTTCAGATCATAAGGGCTCCAAGTCTGATGACTCAGTGTTTTAGTCAGTAGCTATATTCCAACGCACTCCAGTCCGGCCTTCTACCTTCCACCCTCAGTAAACATGAGCTCATTCAAAACTCTGCTGCTCTTATCCTAACTCACACCAAATCCTGTTCACCCATCACTCCTGACCGATATTGGCTCCTGGTCCACCAACGCCTCGATTTAAAATTCTCATCCTCGTGTTCAAATCCTTCCATGGCCTCGCACATCCCTATCTCTTTAAACTCCTCCAGCCCTCCGAGAATTCTGCGTTCCTCAAACTCCGGCCTCTTGTGCATCCCCCACTTCCTTCGTCCCACCATCGGCAGCCGTGCCTTCAGCCGTCTGGGCCCCTAAGCTTCGGAATTCACGCCTCAAACCTCTTCGCCTCTCCACCTCTCCCTCCCCAGATGCTGCTTAAAATCTACCTCTTTGACCAAGGTCACCTGTCCTAATGTCTTTAGCTTGGTGTAAATGTTTGGCTGATGACGCTCCTGTGAAGTACCTTGGGACATTTTACTACATTAAAAGTGCTACATAACTGTTTATCGGTAATGGTAGCAGAGTGGTTATGTTACTGGAACTAGTAATCCAGAGGCCATAGATTAATAGTGCAGAGACATGAGTTCAAATCCCACCATTGCAACTGGGGAATTTAAATTCAGTGAATTAAATAAACCTGGAATACACAGGAAACTCTTTTTTTATCCGGGACCGGCGTGGTGCCAGTTGATCAAAAAGTCCAGATTACAGCGAGGTATACTTACTAAGGTACGAGAGCCCCGTACACGGCCACAGATCCAGGCGTCCCTGTTGCATGGCAACAGGTGCAGGAACCCCGGTTACATGGCCACAGATCCAGGAACCCCGGTTACACGGCCACTAATATGAAGTAAAACTTACCTGAACCTACTCCTGAATTTTGCCGGTTAAAAGAGATTTCCGATTATTTAGGTGCCGGTAAAAAGAGAGTTTCCTGTAAAATGCTAGTAATCAGTAATGGTGACCATATAACAATCAGATTGTCTTATAAAACACCATCTGGTTCACTAAATGTCCTTTAGGGAAGGAAATCCGCTGTCCTCGCCCAGTATGTGACTCCAGACCCACAGCAATGTGGTTGACCCTTAACTGCCCTCTGAAATGGAAGTCACGCATTGTACCAAACCGCTACGACAAAAAGTCAGTGTGGGAGCACTTTCCCCACACGGACTGCGGCGGTTCAACAAGGCGGCTCGCCACCACCTTCTCAAGGGCAATTAGGGACGGGTAATAAATGCTGGCCTTGCCGGCGATGCCCACATCCTGTGATTGAATAAATAAAGGGACAAAAAAAACAAATGCGCATTTTTGTTGTGGCTGTATTGAGTTGACAGATTGATCTCAAGTCATAATTGGTTTCGGGTTGTCACTCAAGCATTGACACTTGCGCACGGTTCCAGGCCAGTCAGACCGAGTGCCCATTTCAGAATTCAGAATTGATGCTCCAGGCAACAATATTCCTCACCTTTTCGAGGATCGTGCCTTTAAATTGAACATGTTGCCTGGAAATGGAATTGCACTGGCCTTGGGCAGCAGAGGACTGGCTATACTGCGAATGTGCGGACTGGTAATGTCACACACGACAAGAAGCACTGGGAGCAGCGTGATAGGGATTCTCTTGGGTCAGCAAGCATCTCTTAAACTGACGAAGCAGTCAGTATCTGCAAGGGGGGGGGGTGCGTTGGTCACTTACGTTTTACATTCAGACGCCCGACAACCTCTGCGCTCCCAAAGCTGTTCCACACCTCGCAGATGTAGCTTCCGGTGTCTGCCGGGGCCGCCTTCACAATGAGCAGTCCGGTGACCGTCTGCCTGAACCTGCTGTCCCGTTGCAGGGGGGCGTTGTCTTTCACCCAGCGATATTTCGGCGCAGGCTGCCCAGAGGCTTTACAAGGCAATTCGACCGGTTGATCCGCCGTGACCACCCGGTGGCTGAATCCGTCCAGCACGGTCGGAGCCGAGTTAGCAGGATCTGCGGAGAAAGCCACCTCCAGATTTTACAAATGACATTACGCTCACACGGTCGAATAACAGCAACTGAAAGCTTGCTTCAAATTTCCACTCAAAATTAGGCAAAGTGAGGGGACTGCTGCTAGAAATAACGAAGCTGCCGGCAGTGCCGTGCTATCCCTCCCTTCCTCTCCCGCAGGTGCTGACCTCTGCTGGGTGGAGGAGACCCATAAAGCTAAGGCCTTCCAGCAACTTGGCTTAACGTCGCATCTGTAGGATAGTGTTCCCAACAATTCAGCATTCCCTCATTGTTGCAGGGTAGTGTCAGCCTAGATTATGGGGAACAATCTATGGTTTAGTGCACCAGGCACGGAGCTTCATGAAGGGATCTGAATGCACAGGTCAACCATTAAATAATGGGGTGCCAGCTTTGAGTCGGCGGACTAAATCGTCCTAGAGTGTGGCTTCCACCCCCCCCCGCCCCCACCCCCACCCCCCGCCAGCCCCCATCCCCCGTACAAACCCTTTGACTCAGAGGCAAAGGTGTGACCAACTGAATCAGGCTAGTGCGCCTATTTCTAAAAAGAAAACAATTGCAAATGTTGTAGCTCAAACAGAATCATGGAATCATACAGCACAGAAGGAGGCCATTCAGCCCATGGTGCCTGTGCTAGCTCTTTGAAAGAGCTCCCCAATTAGTCCCACTCCCCCGCTCTTTCCCCAGAGCCTTGCAAACTTTTCCTTTTCAAGTATTGATCCAATTCCCTTTTGAAAGTTACGAATGAATCTACTTCCATCACTGTTTCAGGCAGCGCATTCCAAATCGCCGCGTAAAATAAATTCTCTTCATCGCCCTTCTGGTGCTTTTGCTAATTATCTTAAATCTGGGTCCTCTGTTTTCCGATCCCCGCCCCCCCAGCCAGTGGAAATGGTTTCTCCCTATTTACTCTATCAAAACCCCTCGTAATTTTCAACGCTTCTCTTAAATCTCCCCTTAACCTTCTCTGTTCTAAGAAGAACAATCCCAGCGTTTCTCGTTTCGTGATGTAACTGAAGCCCCTCATCCCCGGTACCATTCTGGTAAACCTCTTCTGCACCCTCTCCAAGGTCTTGACCTGAAAAATAAAAAATGCTGGAAACACGAAGCAGGTCAGTCAGCATCTGTAGAGTGAAAAGGCGAATTAACGTTTTAGGTGTAACACTTCATCAGACCCATCAGTCCTGGCGGAGAGCTATATGTGACTGACCTGCTGTGTATTACATAGACTTGTACAGCACAGATACAGGCCATGTGGCCCAACAGGTCTATGTCTACAGGTTTATGCTCCACACGAGCCTCCTCCCACCTTACTTCATCTCACCCTGTCACCATATCCTTCTATCCCTTTCTCCCTCATGTACTTATCTAGCTTTCTCTTAAATGCATCTACGCTAATCGTCTCAACCACTCCAAGTGGTAACAAGTTCCACATTCTCACTACTCTCTCCTGAATTCCTTATTGGATTTATTAGCGACGATCTTATATTGATGGCCCCTTGTTTTGGACTCCCCCCACAAGTGGAAACACCTTCTCTATGTCTAACCTATCGAACCCCTTCATGATTTGAAAGACCCCTATCAGGTCACCTCTCAGTCTTCTCTTTTCTAGTCTGTTCAGTCTTTCCCGATAGTTAGAACCTCTCAGTTCTGGTATCATCTTTGTAAATCTTTTTTTAGCACTTTCTCCGGTGTCCTTTCAGCACTTTGTGTTTGCTTTTGCTGGATCATAGAATCATACAACACAGAAGGAGGTCATTTGGCCCATGGGGCCACACGAGGGAGAGGCGTACCTGACACGAACAGCCTGGCGCTGTTGCTCTGCCGCGTTTCGCCGGTGTATCTGTGCCGTGTGATACAGCGGTAATTGTACAAGCCATCCTCATTCTGTACATCTAGTATATACAAGGCTCCGGTAGGCGTGATGTGGAATCTAGATCCTGAAAAACAGAATGATTCGAGACACGATGAATTCTTTTCCTGCTACGCTCATTACGAAACAATATCACTTATGTTGGAGAGACTGAAAAGGAAAGCTCAATAAAATACTGAGTTGATATTTTAAAATTTTTATTGCATGACAATTGGTTGAGTCATTTTTATTCGATAAGTCATTTCAGCCGGGCTTTGTTTGATTTTAGTTTGTGCAAACCAGTTTTATTTTGATTAAATTTGTTGGATATGGCTTTTATCGAATTATTAAAATTTATTCCGATGGGCTCTTGCTATTAAGAAGAAACTAGTGTAAATTCTGTGTGGCTGTAATCCTGGAGCAGAGACTCACACGATGGGATCATGGGTCACGGATAGTTCACTTAACATTATCGGGGAGATTTCGGGACCCGGCCTTCTGTCCCGGGCTTGGCTCAGCTGCCTAAGTGAAGACCGTTTCCTCTGGTTGAGGGGGTCACTGGAGAGAGGCCACCAACTAAGAGAATAGACATCAGAAGAAATGACAGAGAGTTGTGAGAGCATTGACTACCTTGCACTGGTAGTAGTTCAGGCAGAGACCATTGCATCTAAAAAGGAAAAGAAATAGACCAGCATTTGAAGGAGAGGAAGATAGCTGGCGATGGGGCGAGAAGGAGGTAGTGGGGCTAGATTTGGATTGCTCTAGGCAAGAGCCAGCACAGACAACGTAGGTCAATTGGCTCCTTACGTGTAATCAGTTGATATGATTCTAACATTTGCCCAATGCTGTATTGATACAATGACTGTGATGAGCTAATAGAGAAAATAATCCGCCTGCTTTGGAAACCGAAACAAACATTGACATTGCATCAAAATTCAAATGAGGGGAGAGGGAAAAAGAGGAACCATATTCAAACCAAAATACAAGCAACCCATCATCGATACAGATACCTCAAAAATAACAGGGCTTATTGAAAACAACTCCAGCATGTGCCACGTTTGACTCCACCAGTCCCAATTCACAGTGTCATGCAATATTGTTGAAATATTGGTGGTAACATCGAATAATGCGCTCTACAGGAACCTCACACCTGGTTACAACCTCCTATAGTGCAGGGATAAGTGAGAAGAAAGAAAAAGTCTCCCTCTGCTATTCCCACAAATCACATGCATGAATAAAATAATGAAGAGCCAATCAATGGTTAACATGCTTGCAATGTCATCGCTGTGGCTCAGTGGGCAGTGCCCTCGCCTCAGAGTCAGAAGGTTGTGGGTTCAATTCTCGTTCCAGAGACTTGAGCATAAAAATCTAGGCTGGCACTCCAGGTTCTGTCGTTCAGTTATGATGTGAAACCGAGGCCCTATCTGCCCTCTCAGGTGGAAATAAAAGATCCCAGGGCACTATTTCGAAGAAGAGCAGGGGAAATCTCCCCGGTGTCTTGGCCGATATTTATCCCGCAATCAACCTCACTAAATCTGGTCCTTATCACATTGCTGTTTGTGGGAGCTTGCTGTGTGAAATTTGGCTGCTGCGTTTCCTACATTACAACAGCGACTACACTTCAAAAGTACTTCATTGGCTGTAAAGCACTTTGGGATGTCCGGTGGTCATGAAATGCGCTATATAAGCGCAAGTCTTTCTTTAACACAGATAAGGGACATTCGAAAATGCAGACCCAGGCTTTCAGGCTCACTTTCCATGCCAGTTAATAAATTGCTCTCGCATCACCAGAACTCAAAGCAAACTGACTGCATAGCAACCACCTCATTGGAACTTTAGTATCTCTAAGTGACTATAAATGTCAAGTAACTCTCAAAATTTATTCCTAATCATTAACTATTGCATGAGAAGCAAGGTGCATGAGTCCCAGTCTGGTATATTTCTACCAGTGTTTAGAGGTACATTTTGAAGAATGAAACATTTAATTTAAATGCCGTTTGGCACATTGGATAGCTCACTTCATTGCGTCACAGCCCATCGTGCAATAGAGACAAGGAAGGTCCGAAAGTTGATCTTTGGTGTGTGATAGGTGACCTCAGTTAGCAACCTCAGCTAAGCAGTGGCCAGGGCTCATGCTAATGTTTGCTATCCAGCAACCCCGTTAAGAAGCTTTTGTGTGTGTGGTTATTGGGCAATAACAGAGTCGGATTTGACTGTGATGGTTGCCATGACCAAATAATCTGCTGACGTACAGAAGTGCTGCCAGTTCCCAAGGAACTAATGTGTGGGTCGACACCTGAAACGTCAACCTGTCTGCTCTGTCCACAGATGCTGGCTGACCTGCTGAGTGTTTCCAGCATCTTCTTGGGCTTCTTTTTTTGCTCTGAATTTATAAATTGGATATGGTAGCCTAGCGGTTATGGTGCTGGGCTTGCAATTTGAGTGGTCGCAAAGTTCAAATCCTGTCAATAGCAAGTTGCAAAATTGATTCTAATAAACCTGTGGTCTAGCAGCTAAAAATATATATACTGTATATGTACATAAATTGGACAGCAAGGGGAAAAAGTAGGAAATAATTGCTCTTTAAAAATAAATACACTGTTCTGGGGGCTGTATGAAATCCTTGGTTTTAAGGGTTCTGTTTGCAAAGTAAAACATTACATTTAATGCGATTGGAATTGTATTAAATGTCTCTAAGTGGAAGCAGGTGAAAATATGGCTGAAACACAGACCTGCCATTAGGAGATGCTTTGCTGCAAGACTCCATTATTTAGGACATGTTTTACCCTGACAACAAAATTACCCACTGGAACTGAATCCCGATAACCTGTACTACAACGTAATTTAACGAGTTAGCCAGACAATCCAATAAATAAAATCAAACTGACATGCTAAACAATTTTTCCTCCCCTCTATCATTGCTAACTGCTTCTATTAGCCAGCCAGGGCCTAGTAGCAAGTAAATGAATCCTGAGCCTCAGAAATAGTTTATTTACATTTCGCACAGTCTCACACAAGTAAGGAGACGAGCTTTGAAATGGTTTGACTTTGGTCCCCGGAGTTTCGGTGTAGATTAAACAATTAAGTGTTACGTAACTCAATGATCCTGTGGAATATATATAAGATCTGGCTGATTAAGTCTCTGAAAGGTCAAGTCAACCTGACACAGAAGATGTCACATATGTTTTACATATAAGATATGCTCAGCAGCCATAACTACTGGAATTCAAAGAGACTAATAGAAGCAGTCAAGGATTATATGCGATTGGCTTGCTCAAAGACAGCAGTTTAAATGATGAAAAGACCGAGTGAAATGCATGTTCCACACTGAGTATACAGAGGGAGCTGTTGGTATGTCTCATTTCCCTCAGTTAAAGTTTTAGCTGGCTCACTCTCAAATAATACACTTCAGGCTTAAATTGGAAAACACGTATATAAATGTGGAGAACCAGAAAAGACTACTGCAGGCCACTTGACTGGTTCCAAAGCTCAGGGCCAGATAGATATTGGGTCACAGAAAGCTGCTGCTCACAGTCTGAGGGTCAGTTTGAGGAGGATAGCTCCATGTCATTGATAAATGATGCACTGACTCTCGTAATCAATTGTGGATTCTCCCGTCCTATAGACTCGTTCTGGGCTACGGTTACATGGGCGTGCCCCAATACATTGCCAAGAGGCTATATTTTCATGTCTAAGCCTACAGAACAACTGCCAGGAGGCTGTAGGGAGGAAAAATTGGGTTGCTTTGTGCCTCCCGCAAAGCCTCTGGCGCCCAGGCGTGGCTCCGCTAACGGCTCCTGCGAGATTCAGTGGGAGGCTAGCGGCTGCGGTAGCTGGTAGCGCCCCGTGGCGCTGTGCCTCCGGTGATGACATCATCGGCGTGCACAGTGCCTGATCGCACCCCGGCTGCAAACTTTGGCTGCGCCCCCTGACCTATCGCCGGACGATATGTCCGACAGGGTCAGGGGGGCGTTTTTGCAGCCGCGGCGGCAGTAGTTAAAGGGGCAGGTGTCGGGCGACCATTTTTTTTCTGCCAGCCTGCCAGCACCCGCCCCCTTTCCCTCTTTTATTCGGGGCGCCGGCCGCGATCGCTCAGTCTGGCTCTCCTCTTGAGTGCCGGGCTGCTTTCCCAGCACCCCCGCTCCCCGGTGGTCCAGCAGGGCCTCGGTGCACGCAGCTCTGGGCCCCCCCTTTAATCAGGGGAGGGAGGCCTGCAGTACTACGTGCCGACACGTGTGGCGCTGTTGCCCATAGTGCCGCGATATTCAATGGCAGCGCCCCAGGAAGGAGGAGGATCACTTCCAGTAGCGTCCTGCCTCCTGCTTGGGGCGCTGCCACTGATTTTACGGTGCAGGGGCAGTAACTTTTTTGGGGTGCTAAAAGTAACGCCCTGGCAAAGTTAGCGTCTCAAAGGGGGTGCCACCGAATTTTTCCCCCTATGTCTTTGGGGATCAGCACAGCCCAGGCCAATCCTGTTACCACTCAACCTCCATATGTGCGCATTTTCAGCAGAGATTACTAAACAGCGACTAAGACTGTGAAGCATCGCTGATTTATTTCCCTTCCCTAACCCTGGCTGTTTGCAGCTACCCGAATGTCACCCAGCCTGACATCATATAAGTTGGCATTGACCGGGGATTGAACCCAGGGCCTGTTTGGTGTGTTAAACATCAGCTTCTCATTAACCCGTGTGGTACCTAACCTCAAATTGCCCATCCTAGTATCAACATCCCTCCACTGTAGAACCACACCTGTAACATTTGCATGTTGAATTGTCATTGGCCTGCAGGCATCTGTAAGGAATACCTTGTTGAGATACCGCGGCAAACGTGGGAGTCGAGACCAGAGCTAATAAAACACAACTGCTTTTATTCTACCTCATGGCAAAGAGGAACTGGAAAAGCCCGCGCATCCACTTAAATACTCCCCAGACAGGAAGTGCTCCCGGCAGCCTTTCCCTGCGGGAAACAAGTTGCTGGAGGAAAGGGCCCCCGGCTGGGGGCGTCTGCTTAAACTGTCTGTGCCGCCGTGAGCGGATTATGTCCAGTGGTGGCGTGTCGCCACAGAGCTCCCCCCAGAATCCGCTTAGGAGGAGTGGACAAGTTGTGACGGTGGTCTGATGGTTCTGCCGCAGCGGCTCTGAGTGGTCGCCGGTCTAGTTGGTGGGGCCGGGCGGTTCGCCGCCGGCTGTGCTGGCTTGCTGGCGGGACGGCCTCTAGTTGGAGGCCGGGCCACGGGGACCTGTTCCCCTGGTTCCGTGTGTGCTGGTTTGAGCCGGTCGATGGAGACTGTGTCGATCCTGTCGCCGAGTCGCAGCTTGAAGACCTTGTCCCCGGTTTGTAGTACCTCGTACGGTCCATCGTACGGGGGTCGCAGGGGCCCGCGGTGCGCGTCGTGTCGCACGAAGACGAAGCGCGCCTGCTGTAAATTTGGTGGGATGTGAGGTGCGAGTTCGCCGTGTCGGTTGACCGGAAGTGGGGCGAACTGCTGAGCGGAAGAGAAAGAATTGAGCCGCTGCTGTTCGGCCGACCAAGGCGTGGTAGCCTCCGGAAGGAATTCGCCTGGGACGCGCAGCGGTTGTCCGTAGACTAACTCCGCTGCCGAGGACTGGAGGTCTTCCTTGACCGCGGTGCGTAGGCCTAGTAGCACCCATGGTAGGTGGTCAGTCCAGGTACTGTCCTGCAGGCCGGCGCGGAGTGAGGCCTTGAGTGACCTGTGGAAGCGTTCACAAAGCCCATTGGCCTGCGGGTGGTACGCCGTGGTTCGGTGGAGCGTCACCCCGAGGTTGCGTGCTGTGGCCGTCCAGAGTTCGGAGGTGAACTGGGCGCCTCTATCAGAGGTTATGTCGGCCGGTACGCCGAACCTCGCAACCCAGGTGTTAACGAACGCCCTGGCGATGTCGGCTGTGGTGGTGGAGGTCAACGGCACTGCCTCAGGCCAGCGTGTGTAGCGGTCGACCATCGTGAGGAGATAAGTTTGGCCTTGCGATGGCGGCAGAGGACCGACGCTGTCGACGTGTACGTGGTCGAAGCGGCGGCTGGGTACCTCGAAGTCTCCCAGGGTGCTTTTGTGTGCAGCTGTACCTTAGCCCTTTGGCAGGCGAGGCAGGAGGTGGCCCAAGTCCGAACATCTCTGCTGAGGCCGCGCCAGACGAAGCGCTGGGAGAGGAGTTTGACGGATGCGCGGGAACCCGGGTGGGAGAGCCCGTGGAGCGCGTTGAAGATGCGGCGGCGCCAGGTTGCAGGGACGACCGGCCTGGGTTGGCCGAGTGAGACGTCGCAAGTGACTGCCGTGGCTTCGGGCCCGTGCGTGACCTTGGCTAGGCGTAGCCCTGGCAGGCTGGTAGCCGCCGAGAGGAGGTCTGGGTCCGTGAGCTGGGCCGCTGCTAGTTGCGCGTAGTCGACCGCGAGATGATTCACGCAGATGGTGGGACGGGAAACGCAGTCGGCGACAATGTTGTCTCTACCGGAGACGTGCTGGATGTCCGTAGTAAACTCGGACACGGCCGCGAGCTGGCGTTGCTGCCTAGCGGACCAGGGTTCAGTGTGCTTGGCCATCGCGTATGTGAGCGGCTTGTGGTCCACGTGCGCGGTGAAGGGGCGGCCTTCCAGGAGGAACCTGAAATGGACCGACAGGTGGAGCGCGAGAAGCTCGCGGTCGAAAGTGGAGTATTTGACCTCCGGTGTGCGCAGTTGGTGGCTGTAGAAGGCAAGTGGCTGCCACGCGCCATTGACCCACTGCTCGAACACGGCGCTGACCGCGTGGTCGGAGGCGTCGGTGGTGAGCGCGACCCGGGCATCGGCCCTCGGGTGCGCGAGCAGGGTGGCGTCGGCGAGCGCGTTTTTGGTGGCGTCGAAGGCGGCTGACGTGTCAGTGGTCCAGGCTATGTCCATCTTGCCGGATTTACCTTGGAGGGAGTTGTGTAGGGGCTTCATGAGGGCTGCAGCTCTGGGGATGAACCTGTTGTAGAAGTTCACCATCCCGAGGAACTCCTGGAGGCCCTTGATGGTTGTGGGGCGGGGGAATTGCTGGACGGCCTGCACCTTGTTGGGCAGGGGGACGGCCCCAGCAGGGGTGTTGTGGTGACCGAGGAAATCGATCTCGGTTAGGCCGAATTGGCACTTCGCCGGGCTGAGGATGAGCCCGTGTTGGGCTAGGCGCCCGAACGGGGTGCGAAGGTGTTCGAGGTGTTCCTGTTTGGAGGAGCTGGCCACGAGAATGTCGTTTAGATAGACGAATAGGAAGTTCAGGTCCCGGAGGACTGAGTCCATAAGGCGCTGGAAAGCCTGGGCTGCATTCTTGAGGCCGAAGGGCATCCTCAGGAACTCGAACAGGCCGAATGGGGTGATGACGGTCGTTTTGGGGATGTCCGCGGGGTGTACGGGGACTTGGTGGTAACCGCACACAAGGTCGACCTTGGAAAAGGCGGTTCGTCCAGCCAGTCGGGCCGAGAAGTCCTGGATGTGTGGCACCGAGTATCGGTCGGGGGTGGTGGCGTCGTTGAGGCGGCGGTAGTCCCCGCAAGGGCGCCAGCCTCCGCCGGGCTTGGGGGCGATGTGGAGGGGCGAGGCCCAAGGGCTGCTGGAGCGGCGAATGATGCCGAGTTGTTCCATGGTGGTGAACTCGGCCCGCGCGATTTCCAGCTTGGCCGGGTTGAGTCTGCGGGCGTGGGCAGAAACTGGGGGGCCGGTGGTGGGGATATAGTGCTCCACACCGTGTTTGGCGGCTTTGGCCGAAAAGGTCGGGTTAGTGAGGGCGGGAAACTCGGCTAGGAGTGCCGAGTAGTCGTCCGTGGCTCTGGCGAGGCAGTAGGTCGTCAGGCCGGCCGAACGGGCCGGGGTGAATGCGCCGGGGATGGGGGCCATAGTGTTGATGTCGACAAGGCGGTGCCTCGGAATGTCAACAAGGAGGCCGTGGGCACGTAGGAAGTTGGCGCCGATGAGTGGGCAGAGGACCTTGGCTGTGAGGAACTCCCAGTGGTAGCGGCGGCCCGCGAGGTCGAGCGTGACCATGCGGGTGCCATATGTGCGGATGTCAGAGCCATTGGCTGCGGCCAGCGTGATACCCCGTGTGCCGCGTTGGATTTCGAGGGCGGAGGCGGGGGTGATGCTGTGCTGGGCCCCTGTGTCGCACAGAAATCGGCTGTTGGTTCTGTCGTCAGTGACGTACAGTAGAGGCCCCTTTTGCCCCGCGGCCATCGCGGGGGCCGGTGTGGGGGGGGGGGTTTGAAAGTACATGGTGGCGTGCAGCATTGGGCCCTAGTGCCAAAACGGGTGTGGTAGTAGCAGTGACCCAGAGTGGTAGGGCAGTCGGGCCTAGTGGGCCGGGAAGACCGCGTGGTCGTTGCCGTGAGGTCGGGCGCGACGTCGCGAGCGGACTGTGCAGAGAGCAGCCGGTCGGCCTTTTCGCTTATGTCATTCAGGTCCGTGGAGCCAGACTCCACAATGAGCGGGCGGATGCTGGCGGGGAGCTGCCGAATGAAAAGCGTGCGAAAGAGGGCGCTGGTGTTTTTGTCGTCCGAGAGGGACAGCATGTGGGAAAGCAGATCCGAGGGTGAAGCGTCACCAAGGCCGGGGAGGTCAAGGAGTTGGCAGTTGCACTGGTAAGAGGACGTTTGAAATTTTTTAAGGAGCGCAGCCTTCAGATGTTCGTACTTGCTTTCCGGTGGTGGATCCTGCAGCGCTGCCCAAACCTTGGGGACTGTGGCGTAGGTGAGAGAGGAGACGAGGTAGTCGTACTTTGTGGCGTCGACTGTACTGTGTTTCAGCCGGAATCTGGACTCAACTTGAACAAACCAGGCTTCGGCCAGGTTCTCCCAAAAGTCCAGTAGTTTAACCGTGGCTGCGTTTGTATCCGCCATGCTAGCTTAGGATTCGTCCTGAGCGTCGGGGTCACCAGTGTTGAGATACCGCGGCAAACGTGGGAGTCGAGACCAGAGCTAGTAAAACACAACTGCTTTTATTCTACCTCATGGCAAAGAGGAACTGGAAAAGCCCGCGCATCCACTTAAATACTCCCCAGACAGGAAGTGCTCCCGGCAGCCTGTCCCTGCGGGAAACAAGTTGCTGGAGGAAAGGGCCCCCGGCTGGGGGCGTCTGCTTAAACTGTCCGTGCCGCCGTGAGCGGATTATGTCCAGTGGTGGCGTGTCGCCACAACCTATTATATTCACATGTGATCACATGCTGAGTTGTCATTGGCCTGCAGGCATCTGTAAGGACTGCTATTGTTTAGAAGACCAAGTAGGGGTCCGGACTACATCTTGTCCACACGGTGTTGTATTGATTGAGAAAGCTTAGAGACCTGATGCTTCATTAAAAGAGTTTAAACTGTAATACTTCGTTGTCCTGCAATTTATTACTTTTGTACAAAGTGTGCAAAACAAGACAACACCCTTCACAAAAACCTTCCATTTTTCATTTATTTCTGTTTTTCTCTGTAGATTCCTTTGTGCTAAAGGCCATTTCATGACTGAGATGGGCAGGCAGGACAACCCTCTCTGGGTCTCTGCCCATGCTGCTCAGTAAGTAGCTCCAGTGGGAGCAGATCACTGGGGATGAAGAGTCACATCTTCTGGAGGTCCAAAAGCAGTTTATAGCTAATTAAATAGTGTGTAAGTGTGTGTGTGTGTGTTTAATGGGCCAGTAATTCCGGTCCCAACGTGTGAGTACGGACGGGGTACTCACGTGTGGGCCCGTTGGAAGTGCCGGATTTCAGCATGCACAGCGCATGCGCGGGAAACCGGCATTTCCTCCAAGGGTTTCAGAGGTCCAACGTGTGCGCGCAGGACTCTGCGTGCACGTGTTGAACTTCCTTCTTTTTGACAGGTTTGCGCGTGTGCAAGGGCCTGAACTTTTTACACATATAAAAAGGAGGCGTAAGGACTGGATTCTTGAAGGTACGTGGTCTATTATTTAAAATTATTACATTTTTTCCACAGCTTCATTGTTTTTAAGGACTTTACAGTAAGGTAAGTTTATTTTTAGACCCGATTTCTTAAAAAATTATTTTTTTCAAAAATTTTATTAATTGTTTAAAATAGTTTTTTTTAAAGTTATTTATAGTTTATTTAACTATTGGGATGTTTTTTAAAATTTTATTTATAGTTTAACTAGTCTTTTGGGCGCCCGTACTTTTCATGAGTTTGACAGTTCTTACTGTCAAATGAAGTTTCCCCTCCCCTGATTGGCTGCACAGTGCTCACCTGATCCCAGCCGGCACATCGCATTAACTACGCCGCTGGATCAGGCAAGCACAGCGCGCCGACATCTGAACCGGGCCAGTGACAGGAATTCCAAGCAGGCCCAGGCTTCAGATGTCGGCGCGCCGGGTGAGTGCACATCGGGGGCTTGCACGCGCGGCAAGCACACAATCCTAATTTCTGGCACAATGTGTGTTTGTATAAGTGTGTGTGTAAGTGTGTGTGTATGTAAGTGTGTGTGTAAGTGAGTGTGTATGTAAGTGTGTGTGTGTGTAAGTGTCTGTGTGTGTATACGTGTGTGTGTTTTTGTGTGTGTGAGTGTAAGTGTGTGTGTAAGTGTGTTTAATGCGAGTGTGTAAGTGTGTGTGAGTGTAATTGTGTGTGTGTGTGTGCAAGTGTCTGTGTGTGTAAGTGTGTGTGTAAGTGTGTGTGTTTGTGTAAGTGTGTGTTTATGCAAGTGTGTGTGTGTAACTGTGTGTACATAAGAACATAAGAAATAGGAGCAGGAGTCGGCCATATGGCCCTTCGAGCCTGCTCTGCCAGTCAATAAGATCATGGCTGATCATCGACCTCAAATCCACCTTCCTGCACTATCCCCATCTCCCTTGATTCCCTTAATATTCAAAAATCTATCGATCTCTGTCTTGAATATACTCAACGACTGAGCCTCCACAGCTCTCTGGGGTAGAGAATTCCAAAGATTCACCACCCTTTGAGTGAAGAAATTTCTCGTCATCTCAGTCCTAAGTGGCCAACCCCTTATTCTGAGACTGCGACCCCTGGTTCTAGACTCCCCATCCAGGGGAAACATCCTCCCTGCATCTACCTGTAAGAATTTTATATGTTTCAATGAGATCACCTCATGTAAGTGTTTGTGTGTAAGTGTATGTGCATGTAAGTATGTGAGTGTGCATGTTTGTGTGTGTGTATGTAAGTGTGTTGTGTGCTTGTTTGTCTGTGAGTATTTGTGTGTGTGTTTTTGTGTGTAAGTGTGTGTGTGTGTTTGTGTAAGTATGTAAGTGTGTGTGTGTGTAAGTATGTAAGTGTGTGTGTGAGTATGTAAGTGTGTGTGTGTGTGAGTGTGTAAGTATGTAAGTGTGTAAGTATGTAAGTGTGTGTGAGTATGTAAGTGTGAGTGTGTAAGTATGTAAGTGTGTGTGTAAGTATGTAAGTGTTTAAGTATGTAAGTGTGTGTGTGAGTGTGTATCTAAGTGTGTGTGTGTGTAAGTATGTAAGTGTGTGTGTCTGTAAGCATGTACGTGTGTGTGTCTGTAAGCATGTACGTGTGTAAGTATGTAAGTGTGTGTGTGTGTGTGTAAGTATGTACGTGTGTTTGGGTGTGAGTATGTGTGTGTGGACCAGACATTGAACTGAACCAGAAATGTGTTATCTTTTCACCAGCAATCAGCCAACCCAAAATAATGATGTACAGTAAAAGTTTCTCGATGTACATTTGTAACATGGCCTTCTGAAAGACGAGGGTTTTTTATTAATACAGACAGCCTGTCCTCAGCAACAAAGACTAAACAGCAAGTCAGCGTTACTTCAAAGCATTCAGAGAGCTCCCGCCATCAGGAATGACATGCGCTGATTGCCCTAGTGATCCCAGGGAACGTTCTCTTCTCCAGGCACATTTAATTTAATCAAACTCACTTTACTGCAGAAAAATCTAATTCCTTCTGACTGTCATCCTTAAATGCAAAGAAATCAGGTTATTATTAATCCAATGTTTTTTTGATAAATTCCACACGATTCATCCATAATAGAAGCCTGGGATTTTTTTAATATATATTATTTATTTTTCAAGAGAAGATCGCTCAGTCTATCAGCACTGGTAGAGCATGTCTATACCTTAATGCTGACTGTAGAAGCATTGTTTCCCTCCCCGTACTGAACACCATTAACCCTTCACATACCAGAGGTTTTTGTGAGCTGCCGATGACTATTAAGTGGTTGTGTTTTCCATGGCAGTTACAGACTCTCACATTTTGCATTGGCATGAAAGAAATAAAGGAAAGACCTACATTTCTATAGCGCCTTTCATGTCCTCAGGATGTCTCAATGCGCTTAACAGCCAATGAAGTACTTTTGGAGTGTAATCACCGCTGTAATGTAGGAAACACGGCAGCCAATTTTTTTTTTATTCGTTCCTGGGATGTGGGTGTCGCTGGCAATGCCAGCATTTATTGCCCATCCCTAATTGCCCTTGAGAAGGTGGTGGTGAGCCACCTTCTTGAACCGTTGCAGTCCGTGTGGTGAAGGTACTCCCACAGTGCTGTTAGGGAGGGAGTTCCAGGATTTTGACCCAGTGACGATGAAGGAACGGCGATATATTTCTAAGTCTGCAGCAACTCGCCAAGGTTTCTTTGACAGCAACTTCCAAACCCGCGACCGCTACCACCTAGAAGGACAAGGGCAGCAGGCACCTGGGAACACCACCACCTCCAAGTTACTCTCCAAGTCACACACTGACTTGGAAATATATCTCTGTTCCTTCATCTTCGCTGCATCAGAATCCTGGAACTCCCTCCCTCACAGCGCTGTGGGAGTACCTTCACCACACGGACTGCAGCGGTTCAAGTAGGCGGCTCACCACCACCACCTTCTCAAGGGCAATTAGGGATGGGTAATAAATGCTGGCCTTGCCAGCGACACCCACATCCCATGAATGAATAAAAAAATAATCCTACCACTACTTCAGCTTGTTCTCCAAAGGGATATTCAATCACAGGAGGCCTGATTCTGCCCACACTGGACTTCCGCACAGACATATTCCTAGCAGGGTTTCACTGGCTAGTGATCTGGAGTCGGAAATCGGAACACTTTTCTCTTCCCTAACCCAGGGACTCTGAGGCCAACTTGCAGCACTCCTATTACTGCCTCAGGTGAGATTAGCTAGCTCAGCACAGACCAGCAATGGGGCCTGGGGACCTCAGTGGGCAGTACGGGCCAGTTCCACACTGGGCAGTGTTATTTACCCACTGAGTCATCAGTGGAGTCTGCCAATTCTTCCTGTGAATTGGTCGCTAGGGGAGGGTTGTGCAAGAGCAGAAAATGTTTCCATTCTACCTGTGGAGGAGGGCTTTCCATCTCAGTATGGTGTTTCCCAGACTGCCTGCCTGAGAGTTGGAATGTGGAGAATCACCAAAGAGAAAGCAAGTACACTTTAATCTCACTCACTGCAGCGCTAAGTCTGAAACTCCTGGCCTAATTTTCCACATGGGCTGATTGCTATACGTTGTGTTTTGCACCTGATTAAACTAACGTACTGCGCTCTTCAGTCTCACAACAATAGTTAAGAGCTGACTCAACAATGATCCAACTAAGGTCTTTATTACTGGACCTGTGTGAGCAGGTTGTGAATGAAAAACATACTGCAAAAGAGTCAAGTGTCCCTGCCCAGCGATTCAAAAGTATCAATACTACACAAGGCTTAGTTTAGAAGAATGAGAGGTGATCTCATTGAAACATATAGGGGGAAAATTGGATATCGGCCATTTTGGGGCGCTACTATCGGCCAGGTGCAAAGTTTAGTGCCCGGCGCTAATTATCGCCTCCGACTGCAAAATTCGCCTCTATCGCCCCTGGAGGTGATTTGAGCGCCAAATCAGGCGCTACACACCTCTCTTAAGGTGCTAACATTGGGGAGCGAGGCGCTACCTCAGAACACTACCAAAGCTCAGGCGATGTCAGTTACCATGGAACACAGACAGACTGGCGCCGTCCAGTTCTTAAAGGGGAGGGGCCATCTTGCTGGCCAGCCACACCCTGCTCATTGCAGCCTTGAATCTCGGCCTGGAGAGACCTCAAAAACAATTGTGTTGGAGGCACTAATGGATAGGCCCAGGGAAAGAGCTCGGCGCTTAGGAACTTCAAAAGTGGTGCTGAGGGCCAAAACTCCTTAGGACAGTGTTAAATCTCTCTAGACGTCTCTCTCCCTCTCAACCTGCATGTACCAAAATTTTGCCGACAAGAAAAGGCAGGAAGCGCCTGCCTTTAAATAGTGCTCTCCCAGCCCCTTCCCAACTTGAAAGCGTTCCCCTCTACCTGTCGTTCCTAGCGGCAGGCGCTAAGGCAGGGGGCGCGACTCAATATCCGGTCCAGGGCATTGCACGCTTGACTGACATCACGATCATGGTGGTAGTGTTTAGCGCCACCGCAAAATGACTGGTCAATTTCGTGAGCGGCGCTAAAATCGCCGTGCTCGGGCGCTAAGTTCCTAGTGCCCCGTTAGCGACCCCCCCCCCTCCTGAGGCGCTAACAGGAGGCGCTAATAGGAGGCGAATTTTTCCCCCATAAGATTCTGAGGGGGATTGATAGGGTAGACACTGAGGGGCTGTTGCCCCTGGCTGGAGTGTCTAGAACTAGGGGGCATAGTCTCAGGATAAGGGGTCGGCCATTTAAGACCAAGATGAGGAGGAATTTCTTCACTCAAAGGGTTGTGAATCTTTGGAATTCTCTGCCCCAGAGGGCTGTGGATGCTGAGTCTTTGAGTATATTCAAGGCTGAGATCGCTAGATTTTTGGACTCTAGGGGAATCAAGGGATGTGGGGACTGAGCGGGAAAGTTAAGGTCGAAGCTCAGCCATGATCTTATTGAATGGTGGAGCAGACTCGAGGGGCCGTATGGCCTACTCCTGCTCCTAATTCTTATGTTCTTATGCTTCAGAATAAACCTAGGTGCCAAGAAAACTAACAAAACATCTGCTTCCTGCAGAGATCAAATCTGTAGTTGGCATTTTTTTGTGAAGCTAGGAAAATCAAATTGTGTCAAATTCAGTGCAAAATCTGTTCTAGAAAGTGGAAAATAGGTGTCCTCCAGATTTAGCATTCACAGTACAATATTACCACGAAATAATTAAGCTTGGTTTGCCTTAGATTTCCCACATCTCAATAAACCTTTCTCAGACTACAGTTCTGAATCGTGCAGGCCTCTGTTGGTTCAACCTGATACCGGTCGACTTACACTTAATGTAGACACGTCTAAACCGCAGCCAACATTTTGCACAGTGGTATGCTGTTGACCTACTGCTTTCAGGAGAGACTGAGCATGTGCTCCAAACTCCGAAACACAAGTAGCCGACAAGGCACTTGGGGTGGAGGCTGGCTGGCAGTTGAGCTAAAATGCCAACACCTACCTTGAAGCGGGAAACAGCGGCAACCGATTTTATGATTTGGTTACTGCCGTTGTTTTAAAGTCAAATGTTTATCGGGCCACCGAAGCTTTCAAATTTAAATATATGCAGAAAGATAATGGAAAATGGTGTTCTTCTGTAGGAACAAAAAGTAATAGCTAATGGGGAACACTGAGGAAAGGAAGGAATCCATCTATATCACACCTTAGCATGCCCAGACGTCGTAGGAACATAGCAACATCAGAACATAGGAACAGGAGTAGGCCATTCAGCCCCTCGAGCCTGTTCCGCCATTCAGTGAGATCATGGCTGATCTGCGACCAAACTCCATATACCTGCCTTTGGCCCATATCCCTTAATAACTTTGGTTAACAAAAATCTATCAATCTCAGATTTAAAATTAACAATTGAGCTAGCATCAATTGCCATTTGTGGATGAGAGTTCCAAACTTCTATCACCCTTTGAATGGGCTAGAAATTCATTATAGCCAAGGAATGGGCTACGTCAGTAGAAAAGTTGGAGAATTTAGCACCAGGCGCTAATGCTTTAGACGGCACGCAAAATTTGTCCTCACTGCTCAATAAAATGATTGGAGTCCTAAATCAAGTCTTAAAACCCAAGCTCATTGGCGTTAGACTTAAAGGGTGGTCCAACATTGGGTATAGTCTAATCGCAACTTATTATTGCCGCAGGCTTTTTTCACTACTAAAAGGGGAGGTTCATTGATGCTGCAACACCTCATTCTCAGCATTGCTGGCTGTGCAGCTGCCTCAGCAAGCAGAAGCAGAACAAGGAGAAGGAGCTGGAGGACTGAACCAGGTGTGCTCATGACAGGTCCACGCCCCAGGGAGAGAGCCTGCAGGTTCTCCAATGAAGCATTTGAGACATTGGTTTTCACTGTGGGGAGATGGAGGGTGGTGCTCTACCTGGCAAGTGCCATGTGGAGAGAGGTGGCACACCATGTCACGGGCAGCACAGTGGTCCCCAGGACCCACAAACAGTGCAGGAATAAATTTAACGACCTCTCTCAGGTGGTCAGGGTGAGTGAATGCTTCAACAAATGCTACATACCACCATCTGTACCGCAATCTTCACACACAGCTCAAAGCACCACACCCCCAGCACTCACCCACCAACAATCTCTACCTAGCAACACTCACACCCACATCTCACACCTTGCACACGATGACAGCTATTCAACAATGGCAGGTACAAGGGTCATTACTTAAGAACATAAGACGTAGGAGCAGGAGTAGGTCATTTGGCCCCTCGAGCCTGCTCTGCCATTCAATAAGATCATGGCTGATCTGATTCTAATTAGTTATTAGAATTCATGTGACATGTGTGATGGGCTTATGGTCTTTCGAATATTTTGTGGTCTCTCTCATTTCACCTTTGCGCCAAGGAGGACTCTGTGTTACGCCATGAGACAGGGATTATATGATGGGGATGTGGTGAGCTACGGGGATTTGGAATTTCATTCATGTGAATCGAAGTCTGATGAGCTGGTCACGGACAGCCTGACCGGAAGGCCGATTGTCTCGCTGCCTCCTTCCTCCCTGCTGTTCCTCTTCCTCGTTGTCCTCCTCCTCATCCTCAACCTCCTCTGCCTCGTCCTCCTCCTGAGGTGGTCCCACAATCCCTGCTGGCAAAGGCAGCGCTCTCACGATGGCCAAGTTGTGGAGCATGCAGCAGACCGCCATGAAATGGGACACCCGCTCTGGCGAGTACTGGAGGGCTCCTCCCGAGCGGTCAAGGCAGCGGAACCGTTGCTTCAATAAGCTGATGGTCTGCTCAATGATGCTCCTGGTGGCAGCATAGCTCTCATTATACCAGTGCTGGGCACGAGTGTTGGAATGCGGAGGGGAGCCATGAGCCAGGTGGAGAGCGGATAGCCCTTGTCTCCGAGCAGCCATCCTCAAGCTTGACGTGGTGGCTGGAAGAGTGCTGGCACACCAGTCTGGCACAGGGTGAAGGGATCGTGGCTGCTGCCAGGATGACGGGCATTGACATTAAGGATTCGCTGTCTGTGGTTGCACACCAACTGCACATTAAGTGAATGGTAGTGTTTGCGGTTACAGAAGATCTCAGGATTGTTATGCGATGCCCGCAAAGCCACGTGGGTGCTACATGCACGTTCGTCCTGCTTCTTTCTGGTGATCGGGAAGCCAATGTAGTGTATTTGGATTTCCAGAAGGCATTCGATAAGGTGCCACATAAAAGGTTACTGCATAAAATAAGAGCTCACGGAGTTGGGGGTAATATATTAGCATGGATAGAAAATTGGCTAACAGAAAGTCGGGATAAATGGATAATTTTCCGGTTAGCAAACAGTAACTAGTGGGGTGCCACAGGGATCGGTGCTGGGACCTCAACTATTTACAATCTACATTAATGACTTGGGTGAAGGGACTGAGTGTAATGTAGCCAAGTTTGCGGACGATACAAAGATGTGTGGGAAAGCAAGTTGTGCAGAGGACTCAAAGAATCTGTAAAGGGATATAGGCAGGCTAAGTGAGTGGGCAAACATTTGGCAGATGGAGTATAATGTGGGAAAGTGTGAGGTTATCCACTTTGGTAGGAAAAACAAAAAAGCAAATTATTATTTAAATGGAGAGAGATTACAAAATGCTACAGTTCAGAGGGACCTGGGGGTCCTTGTGCATGAAACACAAAAAGTTAGCATGCAGGTACAGCAAGCAATCAAAAAGGCAAATGGAATGTTGGCCTTTATTGCAAGGGGGTTGGAGTATAAAAGCAGGGAAGTCCTGCTACAACTGTACAAGGTATTGGTGAGACCACACCTTGAGTACTGCGTACAGTTTTGGTCTCCTTATTTAAGGAGGGATATACTTGCATTGGAGGCAGTTCAGAGATGATTCACTCAGTTGATTCCTGAGATGAGGGGGCTGACTTATGAAGAAAAGTTGAGCAGGTTGGGCCTATAATCATTGGAGTTTAGAAGAATGAGAGGTGATCTTATTGAAACATATAAGATATTGAGGGGGCTCGACAAGGTAGATGCAGAGGGCATAGTTTCAGAATAAAGTGTCGCCCTTTTAGAACTGAGATGAGGAGGAATTTCTTCTCTCAGAGGGTCGTAAATCTGTGGAATTCTCTGCCCCAGAGAGCCTTGGAGGCTGGGTCATTAAATACATTTAAGGTGGAGATAGACAGATTTTTGCAAGATAAGGGAGTGAAGGGTTATGGGGAGTGGGCGGGGAAGTGGCTTTGAGCCCAAGATCAGCCATGATCTTATTGAATGGCGGAGCTGGCTCGAGGGGCCAAATGGTCTATTCCTGCTCCTATTTCTTATGTTCTTATGTTCTTCTCCTGCTGTAGAGAGCCTCAGTGACCTCCAGGATGCGAACGATGGCGATGGACGGCGAACTGCGAGATGTTAGCTATGTCTCCTGTTGCAGACTGGAAGGATCCGCTGGCGAAGAAATTGAGGGCAACAGTGATCTTGGCTGCCACTGGGAGAGCTGTGGTCACCCTGGTCTGAGGCTGCAGGTCTGATTGCAGGTGGTGGCAGTGTTCTGTGACCACCTCCTTGGTGAAGCAAAGCCTCCTAATACACTGCTCCTTGCTTAATTGGAGGTAGGAGAAGTGCTGTCGGAATACCCTTGGAGTGTAAGTCCTACTGTTGAGAGCCCTGATGGGCCTCCTCCACCCTCTGCGCACATGTTCATATCTTTCTCACTGCCTACGCTCCCTACGCTGTTGCTCCTGGAGGGCGAGGTGGCATGCCAGTACAGCCCCCATTAATGTTACCAAGTGTAGCAGTTTGATTCATTTAAGAATAAATGTAGCTACTTTTTAGTTGCCACAAGACACCTGACACAAAAGAACCTTGAAATTACTGAATGAAACTGTTGCAGTATGTGAAACTGACAAGAAACCACTGAAACTGCACTAACCTGACAACTGCGAGTGATTACTTTAAATAACGTCCCTGGAGCCGGCTTCCTGGTGCTTCACGCCAGCTCTCCCTGTCGGTGTTTACTCCAGGTGCTAAGGTAAGTGGCGAGAATCAATTTAGCAGATCGGGAGGTCAGTGAGCATTGCACAGTCACTGATGTCACGATCTACCTGGCGTTGACGTTCCCGGCGATACCTCTGACCGGCAGAACTATGGGGAGGATGGGATTTGGCGTGTGCCACTGGATTCGCCTCACCCCGGCTATACTGGTCTAGCGCCCCATTAGCGCTATCTGCTGGGGCTAACGGGAGGTGCTAAGGGGACGAATTTTTCCCCCTTTGTGTGTAGAAGTGTTTCCTAATTTCACTGCTGAAAGGTCTGGCTCTAATTTTTAGACTATGCCCCCTAATCCTAGAATCCCCAACCAGCGGAAATAGTTTCTCTCTATCTACCCTATCTGTTCGCCTTAATATCTTGACAACTTTAATCACATCACCCCTTAACCTTCTAAATTCTAGGGAATACAACTCTAATTTGTGTAATCTCTCCTCATAATTTAACCCATGAAGTCCGGGTATCATTCTGGTAAACCTACGCTGCACTCCCTCCAAGGCCAATATATCCTTCCTAAGGTGTGGTGCCCAGAACTGCTCACAGTGCTCCAGGTGTGGTCTAACCAGGGTTTTGTACAGTATAGCTGTAGCATAACTTCTACCCCCTTGTATTCTAGTCCTCTAGATATAAAGGCCAGCATTCCATTAGCCTTTTAAATTATTTTCTGTACCTGTTCATGACATTTTAATGATCTATGTACCTGGACCCCGAAGTCTCTTTGGACATCCACTGTTTTTAGCCTTTCACCATTTAGAAAGTACCCTGTTCTATCCTTTTTAGGTCCAAAGTGGATGACCTCATATTTGCCTACTTTGAAATCCATTTGCCACAGTTTTGCCCATTCACTTAATCTATCGATATCTCTTTGTAATTTTATGCTTTCATCTACACTGCCTACAATGCCGCCTATCTTTGTGTTGGCAGCAAATTTGGATATATGGCTTTCTATGCCATCATCTAAGTCATTAATAAATACTGTAAATAGCTGAGGCCCCAACACTGATCCCTGTGGGACGCCACTAGTCACATCCTGCCAATTTGAGTACCTACCCATTAGCCCTACTTTCTGTCTCCTGCCGCTCAGCCAATTACCTAACCAGGTCAATAATTTGCCTTCAATTCCATGGACTTCAGCCTTAGTTAACAATCTCTTACGAGGGACTTTATCAAATGTCTTCTGGACGTGCATATAAATAACATCCATAGACATTGCCTTGTACACTACGCCTCAAAGAATTCAATCAGGTTTGTCAGGCATGACCTACCTTTGGCAAGTCCATGATTTGCTCTCTCTGATCAACTGAAAATTTTCAAGGTGTTCAGTCACCCTATCCTTAATTATAGACTCTAGTAATTTCCCTGCAACAGATGTTAGGCTAACTGGTCTATAATTCCCTGGTTTCCCTCTCTCACCATTCTTAAATAGTGGAGTGACAACATGCGCAATTTGATCATAACATCTTGATCATATTGATCAGCTTCCAACTGCCTGGCACACCTCCAAACAATGATCTGCATCCTTCCCACACGTGTGCTGAGTGGGTCACATATACAATTTGGGGTGTGAGCACTCCAGTGACATGGTGCTTTAACATTTGCATTCTAAAGCATGACCCAAGAAGTGCTGCAAAAACACAGAGTTGCCAATCTCAGCCGTGCCCTTCTTTGGGAGGCTGAATGGAGGCGGAACAGTTCTCTATAGGAAGGGGAAGAACTAAACATTAATGGTAGAGTCAACACCAGGCCACACTTCCTGGCAACTGGTTTAAGAGTGGAATTGGTGGAGTCCACGGACCAGGCCACCATATTGGCAGCATTTGGAGAATGGCCTGCAAGGGAGAAGGAGAAAATAACTTGCAAAGTAATAATTCCCCCAACAACAACAAAAACTAGAATAAGTTAACTAACTCAGAGTTTGGTATTATTCGCTGATTATAACTGCCATGGAACAACATAGATAAAACAGCCGAGAAGGATTTACAGCTTCCTTGCAACAAAAAGACTAAATACATTTCCCCTGTGGCGTTGCCACATTGGGGAAACACTGTGTATGTAGATAAACCTGTATAATCCCCTTTTAACTGCTGTATTCCCCTCCCCCCGCAAGACAGTTGCAAGCTGAGAGGAATAAGGCATGTTCAGACTTGCCTGCTGCTGAGAGAAGGAAAACCAATCAGGTTCCAGCAGGTGACCAATCCGTGAGTCATCAGTACGAATTCAGTACTGTATTGTGAGAATTGGAGTAAAGACCTATTTCTTGTAGCTCGCTGTGTTGCCTATTTCTTTACGCAGGAGACTGTAGTCTCCCACATTGGTGACCCCGAATGTCGGCGGCCGAAGCCCCCGACTCAGGTAGCCCTACAGAGGCCAGCAACGACCCGACGGCAACCAGCAGCAGCCCGATGTCGGCCGGCGCCGTGTCCTTGAAGCTCCCCACCTTTTGGGAGCACCAAGCACCGGCTTGGTTCGTGCACACGGAGGCCCAATTCACCCTTCGCAGGGTTCAAGACGATGAAGAAAGGTACCTCCACGTAGTCTCACCACTAGCAAGCTCCACCGCCGCCGAAGTTCTCGACCTGCTGGGGAACCCACCACAGACCGGCAAGTACTCAACCATTAAGGGCCGCTTGCTGCAGGCTTACGGCCTGTCCGGGGAGGAGAGGGCCCGCAGGCTTCTTTCACTACCAGGCCTCAGCGACTCTACCCCGACCCAGTTGATGAGCCGGATGCTTGCGCTCCTGGGCTCTGAACCGCAGTGCTTCTTGTTTCGGGCCCTTTTCCTCAGCCTGCTTCCTCAGCAGGTACAGACTGCCCTCGCGGGGCCCCCGATCACGGACTGCGTACAACTGGCAGCCGCCGCGGACAAAGTCTTTGCCGTCGCCCAACTCGGCTGTGCAGCCGCGAGGCTCCCCGACACCACCGAGCGCGCGCCGCCACGCCAGGCCACAGAACTATGCTACTACCACGCGCGTTTCGGCCACAAGGCCAATGCTGCAGAGCACCCTGCTTGTTCGATCAAACCAAGATGGCCGCCCGGCCCAACGCGGCAGCCCCGCGCCGCCGTCTAGGCCCGCTCGACCGCACCCCCGCCGCCACGATGGCCATCGGCACCACAGGTAAACTGCTGTACATAACCGACTCCCTTTCAGGGCGCAGATTCCTTTGCGACACCGGAGCCCAATGCAGCATTATTCCTGCCTCCCAGCTCGACATCCAGGCAGGCTGCAGCGGCCCACCCCTCGTGGCGGCTAATGGCGCAGCCATCGCTACTTTTGGAAAGCGACGGGCCGAGGTTTGTTTCAACGGCCAGCGATTTACGTGGGATTTCGTGACGGCCTCGGTGGCACATCCCTTGCTGGGCGCCGATTTCTTTGCGCCCACGGACTCCTGGTCGACGTCCGCGACAGGCGCCTGATCGACGCAGCAACTTTTGCTTCACTGGCCTGCCAGCAGAGCAACAGCCTGGCCCTCGTCGGGTCCTGCTCTGCCCCGGCGGATGACGACTACGCCCGCCTACTCGCAGATTTCCCGAGGCTCACACAACCGACCTTCTCAGCCGCGGCAGCCAAGCATGGTGTCGAGCACCACATCGCCACTACGGGACCACCAGTGTTCGCCCGAGCCAGACGCCTGGACCCAGCCAAGATGGCGGTGGCCAAGGAAGAATTCACCACGATGGAGAAACTGGGCATCATGCGCCGCTCGAACAGCCCCTGGTCGTCCCCCCTCCACATTGTGCCCAAGCCGGGCGGTGGCTGGCGCCCCTGCGGCGACTACAGACGGCTCAACGACGCCACCACGCCCGATAGATACCCCATTCTGCACATCCAAGACTTCTCGGCGCACCTAGCAGGAAAGTCCGTCTTTTCCAAGGTCGACCTGATTCGCGGCTACCATCAGGTCCCCGTCCACCACGCAGACGTCCAGAAGACAGCGGTCATCACCCCCTTCGGACTGTTCGAGTTCCTGCGCATGCCCTTCGGGCTCAAGAACGCCGCACAGGCCTTCCAACGGCTCATGGATTCCGTCCTACGGGACCTGAGCTTCCTGTTCGTCTATCTGGACGATATCCTCATGGCCAGCACCAGCAAGGCCGAGCACATCGCGCATTTGCGCTCTCTTTTCCAGCGCCTCAGCCAACACGGGCTAATTGTCAACCCGGCCAAATGCCAGTTCGGAGCAGCCCAAATTGACTTTCTCGGCCACAGAATCTCGCCAAGGGGAGCCATTCCCCTACCTTCCAAGGTGCAGGCGGTGGCGGACTTTCCCCAGCCCACCTCGGTCAAGGCGCTGCAGGAGTTTTTGGGGATGGTCAATTTCTATCACCGTTTCGTGCCCAAGGCCACCTCACTCATGCGCCCCCTCTACGAAGCCACCAGGGGCAAAACGGGCAAAGAGCAACTCACCTGGTCCAGCGAGATGGTGACAGCCTTCCACCAGACCAAAAGCGCCTTGGCCAACGCCACACTACTGGCCCACCCCATCCCGGGCGCCAAGACCGCCCTCACCACGGACGCCTCGGATTACGCCGTTGGCGCTGTCCAGCAACAGTGGGTCGAAGGCGCGTGGCAGCCACTGGCATTTTTCAGCCGACTGCTGCGCAAGAACGAGCAGGCCTACAGCACGTTCGACAGAGAGCTCCTGGCCCTGTTCCTGGCAATCCGGCACTTCCGTTTCCTCCTGGAAGGCTGGCCGTTCACCGCATTCGTGGACCACAAGCCGCTCACTTTCGCCATGGCCAAAGTAACCGAACCCTGGTCCGCGCGCCAACAGCGCCAACTCAACTTCATCTCGGAGTTCACCACGGACATCCGCCACGTCGCCGGCAAGGACAATTTGGTGGCCGACTGCCTCTCAAGACCCTCGCTCCACGCAGTGCACCTGGGTGTCGACTACGCCAGCATGGCGAGAGACCAGGCCGCCGACGCGGAGATCCAGGCCCTCAGGACGTCAACCACCAGCCTCACTCTGGCCGACATCCACTTCCACGCAGCCGGCACGACCCTCCTGTGCGACGTCTCAGTCCCCTCGCCTAGGCCGGTCATCCCATCCGCCTGGTGCAAGCGAGTTTTCGACATCATCCACTGCCTCTCACATCCAGGGATGCGTGCGTCTCAGAAACTCATGTCCGCCAAGTTCATCTGGCCTGGACTCCACAAGGATGTGAGAGACTGGACCAACACATGCGTGGCGTGTCAGCGCGTTAAGGTCCAGCAGCACACCAAGGCGCCATTGGAGTGTTTCCCGGTGCCCGAGAGGCGTTTTGACCACGTCCACGTCGATCTGGTAGGCCCCTTGCCGCCGTCGCACGGTTTCACACACCTGCTCACGATCGTCGACCGCACCTCCAGATGGCCCGAGGCGGTTCCCCTTGCCTCCACCACCACGACCGACGTCGTGCGAGCATTCGTCTCGACATGGGTGGCCCAGTTCAGCGTGCCGACCGACATATCCTCGGACAGAGGCCCCCAGTTCACCTCCCACTTGTGAAATGCCATCACCGCCGGCCTCGGCACCAAGTTGCACAGGACAACAGCCTACCACCCACAGGCCAACGGGCTCTGCGAGCGCTTTCATCGGTCCTTGAACGCCTCCCTCCGCGCCAGCCTGGCCGACACCAGCTGGATCGACAAACCACCCTGGGTCCTCCTGGGATTGCGCACCGCGCCCAAAGAGGACCTCCGCGCCTCCGCGGCCAAGATGGTCTACGGCCAACCGCTCAGAGTACCAGGCGACTTCCTCCCCCTGACAACGGAGCCGTGGTCGGCCGCCAGACAGCTTTCCCTGCACCAGGACGCGGCCCAGCAATTCCGTCCAGTGCCTACTTCGCAACACAGCCCGCAGCCGTCCTACGTGCCTCGAGACTTACGACATGCGGAGTTCGTCTTCGTGCGCCGGGACGCGCACAGAGGCCCACTGCAGGCACCATACACCGGCCCCTTCTCAGTATTGGAGACGGGGGACAAAGCTTTTCTTATCGACGTCGGCGGGAAGCCGGACCTTATTTCAGTAGACCGCCTCAAACCGGCGCACCTGGACCTCTGCTTCCCGTTTCGTCCGGCTCTCCCCCCACGGCGGGGCAGACCACCCGCGTTGGCGGCGGCCCCACAAGAGGACCAAGACACGCCAGAACCTTACTTCCCGGCCGTCGCCCCACCTTCGCCGGCAGCCCGTCCAGCCAGCCCACCGGCAGACCAGCCGACGAACCAACCGGCCGACCTCCCAGACAGCCCTCCTCACACGCCAGATGGCTACTACAGCCGCTACGGCCGTTTGGTCAAACCTCCGCAGAGACTGACTTTTACAGTTAATGAGGATTCTGGGGGGGCGTATGTGGCGTTGCCACATTGGGGAAACACTGTGTGTATGTAGATAAACCTGTATAATCCCCTTTTAACTGCTGTATTCCCCTCCCCCCGCAAGACAGTTGCAAGCTGAGAGGAATAAGGCATGTTCAGACTTGCCTGCTGCTGAGAGAAGGAAAACCAATCAGGTTCCAGCAGGTGAACAATCCGTGAGTCATCACAGGTTTGCGGGCTGTACGAATTCAGTACTGTATTGTGAGAGTTGGAGTAAAGACCTATTTCTTGTAGCTCGCTGTGTTGCCTATTTCTTTACATGGGAGACTGTAGTCTCCCACACCCCCATGAATTATTCAGCCTCTATATTTATCGTGCTCTTTTACTGAGGATCAGAGTGTTATCTTGACTCTTTTTCACATATCCTTTCTCTCCAGCTGCTCAGCTCTGCACGCCGTCTTTCTCATCCCACCACCACCCTTATAACTAATTAATGGAAAGCCTGTCACCTTCTGCAAAACACTCTCCTTCCCATCATCCAATTCCTGAAGCGGTGCATTGTTTCCACGTATGGAGAAACCTGGGTGAAAGACCAATGTTTACAGTATAGGACAATACCAAGGGTGAAGAAAGTAGGTAAGAAGATAAGAAAGAAAGACTTGCATTTATATACCGCCTTTCATGACCACCAGACATCTCAAAGCGCTTTACAGCCAATGAAGTAGAGTCACTGTTGTAATGTGGGAAACACAGCAGCCAATTTGCACACAGCAAGGTCCCACAAACAGCAATGTGATAATAACCAGATAATCTGTTTTTGTTATGGTGGTTGAGGGATAAATATTGGCCAGGACACCAGGATTAACTCCCCTGCGCTTCTTCACAATAGTGCCATGGAAGCTTTTATGTTCACCTGAGAGCGCCTTGGTTTAATGTCTCATCAAAAGACAGCACCTTCCAACAGTGCAGCACTCCCTCACCACTGCACTGGAGAGTCAACCTAACTTTATGTGCTATAAGTCCCTGGAGTGGGACTTGAACCCACAACCTTCTGACTCAGAAGGGAGTGTGCTACCAACTGGGCCACAGCTGACACACTGATAATCAGGGAATATTGACCAGGTGACACCAGGCTTGGGTTCTGGAAACACTCAGACATGTATGAATAAGGTTAGGCTGATCGAGGCAGGAAGATCCATAGTTATGAGGCCATGGCAATTTATGAGTTAGGAGTAAGAGATTGTGTGATGTTCTGTGACTTCAACACACAGTCTGCAAGGAGCAGCAACCACATGTATATGTGTAGCCGAGTTCTCATGGCACTAATTTGAAGAAGAGCAGGGGAGTTAATCCTGGTGTCCTGGCCAATATTTCTCCCTCAACCAACATCTCTAAAACAGATTATCTGGTCATTATCACATTGCTGTTTGTGGGAGCTTGCTGTGCGCAAATTGGCTGGCGTGTTTCCTACATTACAACAGTGACTACACTTCAAAAGTACTTCATTGGCTGTAAAGCGCTTTGGGACGTCGGGTGTTTGTGAAAGGCGCTGTAGAAATGTAAGTCGTTCTCTGCCTTTTTAATGGCAGGTCCTGGGAAATGACTCTCTTCCCACACTGGACAGATTTCAAGTCTTCTGTTCACACACCGTGATGCTGAACAGTGAATAAACATACTCCAAGACCATGGCTGGCTTTATCAACCCCAAACAATTAAGAAGTAGACGTAAAACACAACTGTTCTATAATTACTGTTGTCCTGCCCGTTGCACTCATTTTTTTCTCTATTTACAGTAGTACATAAGAACATAAGAAATAGGAGCAGGAACAGGCCACTTGGCCCCTCGAGCCTGCTCCGCCATTCAATAAGATCATGGCTGATCTTGGGCTCAAAGCCACTTCCCCACCTGCTCCCCATAACCCTTCACTCCCTTATCTTGCAAAAATCTATCTCCACCTTAAATGTATTTAATGACCCAGTCTCCAGGGCTCTCTGGGGCAGAGAATTCCACAGATTTACGACCCTCTGAGAGAAGAAATTCCTCCTCATCTCAGTTCTAAAAGGGCGACCCTTTATTCTGAAACTCTGCCCCCGAGTTCTAGATTTCCCCACGAAGGGAAACATCCTCTCTGCATCTACCCTGTTGAGCTCCCTCTGTATCTTATATGTTTCAATAAGATCACCTCTCATTCTTCTAAACTCCAATGAGTATAGGCCCAACCTGCTCAACCTTTCTTCATAAGTCAACCCCCTCATCTCTGGAATTAACCTAGTGAACCTTCTCTGAACTGCCTCCAATGCAAATATATCCCTCCTTAAATAAGGAGACCAAAACTGTACGCAGTACTCCAGGTGTGATCTCACCAATACCCTGTACAGTTGTAGCAGGACTTCCCTACTTTTATACTCCAACCCCCTTACAATAAAGGCCAACATTCCATTTACCTTTATAGTAAGTTCTAGCGATGTTGCTTATAGTGAGTTGAAGGGTATATTGTCTTACAACCATAGCATCTAATGGAAATTGGATCCTTAGATAAGAAATTAGTAAGAAAAATAAGGAGGTTGCATATTATGTGGAAAATAAGAATCTAAATAGGGTAGAGGAGCAAAGGGATCTGGGGGTACAAATACACAAATCACTAAAAGGTTTGATGCAGGTTAATAAGTCCATGAAAAAAGTAAACCAAGCACTTGGGTTTATTTCTAGAGGGATAGAATTGAAAAGTAGAGAAGTTATACTAAACTTGTATTGAACCTTGGTTAGACCACACTTGGAGTACTGTATACAGTTCTGGTCGCCATATTATAAAAATGATATAGAGGCACTGGAGAGGGTGCAGAGAAGATTTACAAGGATGATACCAGAAATGCGAGGGTATACCTATCAGGAAAGGATGAACAGGCTGGGGCTCGTTTCTCTTGAAAAGAGAAGGCTGAGGGGTGACCTAATAGAGGTCTTTAAAATTATGAAAGGTTTTGATAGAGTGGATAAAGAGAGAATGTTTCCACTTGTGGGGAAGAGCAAAACTAGAGGCCATCAATATAAGATAGTCACCAAGAAATCAAATAGGGAATTCAGAAGAAACTTCTTTACCCAGAGAGTGGTGAGAATATGGAACTCGCTACCACAGGGAGTGGTTGAAGCGAATAGTATAGATGCATTTAAGGGGATCTAGATAAGCATGTGAGGGAGAAGGGAATAGAGGGTTATGCTGATAGAGTTAGATGAGAAAGGATGGGAAGATGCTCAAGTGGAGCAGAAACGCCGGCATGGACTGGTTGGGCCGAATGGCCTGTTTCTGTGCCGTATATTCTACGTAATTCTATGCAATAAAACCTTATTGCATGAATGACAGGCAACAGCAAAGGACCCTTGCACCCCTAGCCCCACAAAGGAAGGTTTTACATTTGCCTTGGAGTGTCCTCTCCTGCCTCCTGGGCCGAATGGCCCGTTTCTGTGCTGTATATTCTATGTAATTCTACGTTACCAGAAAGGTGACTCAAATGAATTTTGGGAGTGGTGTGGTCAGATATGGTTAATTAAATGTTAAAGAGGTCTTGATTGATTCCTGGAGAAATTTGAGCCAATTATGACTTTTTTTTGTGTGTGAATTTTGAGCCAATCATAATTTTTGAGTGTGTGATGAACAACGTGGAATTGTCACTAGATAGATCTAGTGCTTAAGGTTGCTTGAATAATAATTATTTTAAAATCTGCATTGTACTTCTAGCTTAGAAGAGCCACACAATAGTAACTTTTTTCTTCTTCTTAGGCAGTCCCTCGGAACCGAGGATGACTTATAACAGTTGCATTTATCTTGAACCTTTCACATTGAAATGCCCACCAAGGCACTATAAAACAAAGACTTACACTGATGTAGGCCCTTATCTCATTTCTCAGAAGCCTCTGAAGATGCTTCAAACGCAATGAATTACAGTAACACTCAGCAGCCATTTTGCACATAGCAAGATCCCACAAACAGCAATAAGATGAATGACCAGTTGAACTTCTTTTGGTGGTATTAATTAAGGGTGGGCGGAGGTGGGGCACGGGCTAGAACTACCCTGCTCTTCTGCAAAGAGTGCCGTGGAATTTTTACCATCCAGCTGAACCATCAGAACAAACAGATAGAGCCTCGTCCCTGACAGTGCACAAAACAGATTTGCATATATATAACACTTAATCACATCTCTCAGAGACATCTCAAAGTGTTTCACATGCAATGGAATACACTGAAGTGCAGTGGCTGTTCATATTATAGAATCATAGAATAGTACAGCACAGAAGGAGGCCATTCGGCCCATCGAGTCTGCGTGGCTCTTTCGAAGAGCAATCCAGTTAGTCCCACTCCCCCGCTCTTTTTCCCAAATCTCTGCAATTTTTTCTCCTTCAAGTATTTCTCCAATTTCCTTTTCAAGGCTACTATTGAATCTGTATCCATCACCCTATCAGGCAGCGCTTTCATATGTAGGCAAGCACAGCCGCCAGCTCGCACTCAGCAAAATACCACAAACGGCGAGAAGGTAAATGAACATTTACCCTGTTGTGGGTGGTGGTGCTGGTTGAGCAGCGTATGTTGGCCCGGACTGAGGCTTGAACTCAGACTCACAGGCAAGCCTGTTCTTAAACTGACACTTCGACCCAGTGCCTAACTTTCTGAAGTGTAGTGACTGCTGTTAAGTTGTCACACGGACAAACCTGCGAGGCGCTGTTAGAGGGCAGCGCAGTTTATTCTCAGCTTCCTGCCTGAGTGGATTTGATCGGAAGTGGTTTTGAAATACATGCCGCATAGACCATTAAAGGAAGGGGATGCTGCCTCTTTAAATCTTATCATAGGCTTCTACATACATAAAATAATCGGTGACACTGGGCGCCCATTGGGGTAATGCAGGCAGATCACTTGGAAGAATTGTATGTTGGTGACCTGTTAATCTGACTGTGTTAAGGCACCCACTTCAATAATTCACTAGAGATTCCACTTCAGCCTCGACACCGTGTAACTCAGGTGGGTTTAATCCCTTCAGGCCAGGGCTGTAAGTAGTCTTGTCTCAAATTACGAATCCCTCCTCTTCCCCAAGCGTTTACTAAAATAAAAACCACAAACTCCCCTCACATGCTTCCAATCAATCCATAAGCAGACAGGGTTTTGTTTATTAGGCCCCGGGTGAATCTCCCGTAACCTTCAATATTCAAAACTCTATCAATCTCTGTCTTGAATATACTCAACGACTGAGCCTCCAGTGTCCTCTGGGGTAGAGAATTCCAAAGATTCACCACCCTCAGTGAAGAAATTTCTCCTCATCAGTCCTAAATGGCTGACCCCTTATTCTGAGACTGTGACCCCTGGTTCTAGACTCCCCAGCCAGGGGAAACATCCTCCCTGCATCTACCCTGTCGAGCCCTGTAAGAATTTTGTATGTTTCAATGAGATCACCTCTCATTCTTCTAAACTCTGAATATAGGCCCAGTCTACTCAATCTGTCCTCATAGGACAATCCCCCCAACCCAGGAACCAGTCCAGTTACAGACTTACACAGCTCCCATCCCCCTTCTCCTCCATACCTACAGACAGTAACGATAAGGGAGTGAGTAAGCAATGAGGGTCATTCGGACATATTAAATAATATGGCTTTATCTGACCTATCTGGTGAGATTCCTTGGTCCGCCCCGTTTCCAATATTTTGGGATTCTGACCCAGGAGATCCTCCGCGGCCTCATCAAAAAATGAAGCGGGGTCAGCGGTCACGTTAAGTGATAGATTTCCGATTTTCGTTACTCCGTCATGAACTGGGGTCTTTACTACCTTTAAGCTGCTGTAGGAATGCAGTTATTGTTGCAGGTTTGATAATCCAGTCGGATGGGTTGAACTCATGTTGTGCGACCTTAACCATGAGATGTGTTAATGCCTTAGTTAAAATGATGGACAGTGGAATTTCATGTGAATCTGTTAACACTGTAATAGTTTCCATATATATACACACACGCACGCACACATGCACGCGCACACACACAAACACACAGATACACACAGATACACACACACTCACACACACACACTCACACACACTCACACACCCCTCACATACACTCACACATACACTCACACTCACACACACACTCACACACTCGCACACACTCACACACACCCACACACACACACACACACACTCACACACACACACACTCACACACACACATACACACACTCACACACACTCACTCACACACACACTCACATACCCCCCCACACACTCACACACACTCGCACACACTCACACCCCCCCCCACATACACTCACACCTACACTCACACTCACTCACACACACACTCACACATAGAAACTTACAGCACCGAAGGAGGCCATTCGGCCCATCGTGTCTGTGCCGGCTCTTTGGTAGAGCGATCCAATTAGTCCCACTCCCCTGCTCTTTCTCCATAGCCCTGCAAGTTATTCTTTTTCAAGTATATAGTCAACATATACACACATACATCTATATATTTATATATATATATATTTTCATATATACACATACATACATAAAGACACACACACACACACACATATATATATATATACACACACACATAGAGATATACACACACAGATACACATATTATATATAAAATGTGTACCATTTTGAGGCTCTTTCTTAAAGGAACACTGTTCGCCAGACCATAACTGGTTTGGAAACTCCTTTCAAATACCACCATGTTGGTCTATGTCACCTGGAGCGTTTTTTACACAAACGCATTAATACAACTTGCACAACGTTGCTACAGCAACAATACTCTATGGCCTAGAAATTCAGTTGCGTGCGCCAGCCGTTAGCGCCTTAGGAGGAGTAGATCTCAAGCGCTAGGCGCTTAGCGCCCGGGCGCAGCGCGATCTGCGCCTCGCCCCAACTTCAGTAGACATTTAGCGCCGGCGCAAAGTCTTTGCGTGCGCCCTGCTGCGCGCGCAGATTATGACGTCATTTCCTCGTGCAACGCCCTTTGTGCGCCCCAAACTGGAACTTCAGTCGCGCCGGCCCATTGTGCGCCGGGCGGCCCTAACGACTGTGGAGTGGAACGGTGCACAGCCGAAGCGGGCCGCGGGGAGCGCAAATTAAAGGGCACTTACCCTGCACTATAAAGGGCAGCCATTTTGCAGCAATCACTCTTGTGCAACGGATTTTTTGAAAAAAACCAAGGAAGGGAGCTTACTGCTTTGGGCCAACACTAGGACAGGTATTTTTGGCTTCAAGTCAGAGCTTTGCAATTCGCCTTCACTGATATCTCATTGCTTGCCAGCATATTATGGGGGCTGCATGGGGTGCCAATGCTGAGTTTTAGGATTATGTCGGAAGGGCTCGCAGACGCTGTGTGAGAGGGGCAGCCCTGGCTAGACGCAGAGGGGGCAACAGGCGTCGGCAACGTGGGCCTTACCCACTCAGGCAATACCGCCAGCAGGTCTCGTATCTCAACATGACTGGCGCGCAATGTGTTAGGAGGCTGCGATTCAGAAGGGAGGTGGTTGCAGAGATCTGCCATCTGCTTCACAGAGATCTGCGTCCACAGCTGAGTTGCAGGATGTCTGTCGGTGGAAGTGAAGGTGACGGTGGCTCTGAACTTCTATGCCACCGGCTCCTTCCAATCAGCTGCTGGGGACATTGCTAACATATCCCAGTTCGCCGTGCATTGCTGCATCCACCAGGTCACCAATGCCCTTTTCAGAAGGAGACGCCAATTCATCTCCTTCCCCATGATTCTGGAGAGGCAGCAGCAGCGTGCAGTGGGATTTGCAAGAATTGCGGACTTCCCCATGGTGCAGGGCGCCATTGACTGCACGCATGTAGCTTTGCGGGCACCTCTGGACCATCCCGAGGATTACCGCAACCGGAAGGGCTACCATTCCCTCAACGTACAGCTGGTGTGTGACCACAGGCAGCGCATCCTAGCTGTCAATGCCCGCTTTCCAGGCAGCAGCCACGATGCCTTTATCCTACGACAGACTACTGTGGCTGACATCTTCCAGGCACAGCCTCACCCAAGAGGATGGCTTATCGGGGACAAAGGCTATCCTTTGTGTACCTGGCTCATGACCCCGCTCCGCGCGCCCAGGACCCCTGCTGAAGAGGCATATAACGAGAGCCATCAAGCGACTAGGAACATCATAGAACAAACAATTGGCGTCCTCAAACAACGGTTCCGCTGCCTGGATCGTTCCGGCGGATCTCTGCAGTATTCACTGGAGCAAGTCTCCCAGTTCGTGGTCGTTTGCTGCATGCTGCACAACCTGGCTATCCGCAGGACTCAGGCACTGCCACCTCACGCTGGAGCACCACCTCAGGAGGAGGAGCAGGAGGAGCATGAGGAGGAGGAGGAGGAGGAGTACCAGGCCAGGAGGGAGGCACAAGGTCCAAGGGCCGCCCGTCAGCGGCTTATTGAACGTCACTTCTAGGCCCCCTGTCAGGGAATGGCTTGTGCCAATGAAAGAACATGAATGCAGCCGCTCCGCAAGCCCTCAGCCGCTTAAGGCAACAAACACTTCAAAGATCAAACATGGACAATATGAATAAATAAAATGCTTTATTGAACAAACTCAGGGCCCTTCCCACATGAAACCCAAAAACAGACAACACCCCCCAAAAAACAGTCACACACATGACTCACTCCCACAACCTGGGGAGGAATAACAAAACATTTAAACAAAAATGGCCTTCATCCTCGGCCTTAACAAAACAACCATCCCCAGAAACAAAACAACCATCCCAATATAAACAAACATTTGTCCACACCCTCTACTTTGTGGCCCGCGAGGGCGATTCCTTGTCCAGCCTTTGGCGGCCCCTGGCCGCCCTGCTGCTCCTCCTCAAACCGTGCCCAGTGGCTGCTGCAAGGCTGGGGGAAGGCTCCTGAGGGGCACATGTTGTCACGGCAGATGCCCTTGGGGGTCGGCCTAGACGAGGTCTGGGCCTCGAGGGGCCGGCTGGTGAATGCTGCAGCTGTGGCTGGCCAGCATCAGTCGGACCAGCATCTCGTGGCAGCTCCACTGGGGGAGTGACAGTGGCGGCTGGAGGAATGGGGGCAAGCTGGCGTATGGCAGGCGGCCGCTGGTCAAGTGACACACTGGCACTCGCCCGGGCCCGCACTGCAGCATGCGCTGCAATGTGCCGAACGACAGACCGCTGTGCTGCTACAGTGCGGCGGGTGTCCTGGCGATGCCTGGCTGACGCAGCGAGTGTGGCAGCAGTGAGTGCCCGTGCTGCCCTGGTCTGTGACCACATCAGACCAGCCAGTGACTGCACGGCACCACTGATCACCTGCCCACTCGCTGCGTGAGCTGCCCCGAATCCCACCCAACTCGCTGCCTGTGCTGCCCCGAATTCGGCACGACTTGCGGCCTGTGCTGCCCCGAATTCGGCACGACTCGCGGCCTGTGCTGCCCCGAATTGCTCCAAACTCCTGGCCTGTGAGGCCCCGAACTCGGCCACACTATGAGCCAGGGACTCGATGGCCTCAGTCATCCGTGCCACAACCCCCATGAGCTCGGTGTGCCGGCGCTCCGAGTCCACGGACATTTGATCGAGGAGGCGCAGCTCCTCGGAGTTGACCGTCGCCGGACTGGAGGCCGGACTCTCCCTCTGGGGAGAAGGCCGCCGAGCTGGCCGACCCTTCCCGCGTTGCTGGATGCCACTGGGCCCAGCAACTACACCCCTCTGGGAAGAAGGCCGCTGAGCAACCGCACACCCCCTGCGTTGCTGCACGCCACTGGTCCCAGGAGCGACACTCCCCTCCGACACTTCCCCCAGGCTCTCCTCCAGGGAAGACGTGTCCCCTACATTGGCATCCCCTGGCGCGGGTGAGGTTTCCCCTGATGGGCCGCCTTCCTCTTCCTCTTCCTCCTCCTCCTCCTCCTCCTCCTCTTCTGAGGGGCTGTCACTGGCAGCTTCAGGGACCTCCTCCTCACCATCTGAAAGCAGGAAGGGACAAGAGTAGCTTTAGATTGAGGAGAGGGCGTCAGCGAGGGAGGCATGAGTGGTGGCATTCAGCGCATTGGTCTGACAGTGGCAAAGGATGTAGATCTGATGCGCAAGTGGGACGAGAGAGGTCCAAAAGGTGATGTCCTTACCATTGGTGCCCAGAACAGGGTCGGCATCTCCACTGGCAACGGGCCCAATCACCCGGGCTCCCATGAGGCGACCCATGCGCTCTTCCAGGTCAGTGAGCTGCTGGATCTGGGGACCGCCTCCCCCGGTCTCAGTCCGGCTCTTCTGATTGTGGGCCAGCTTGGCCTGCAAGAGAAAGGACGGCCTCTAAGTACAGTGTGTAGCCCTGATCTGGTGTGCACTGCCTCCCATGGTCGAATAGCTTGGCCAGTGTGGAGCCCTGATCTGGTGTGCATTGCCTCCCATGGTCGAATAGCTTAGCCAGTGTGGAAAGTGCAGAATGTGCAATTGATGTTCATGCCAGTCCCATAGCTGCTGGATGAGGGCTGGCCATTAGGGCTTTCAGGTCCCTTTGCCCATAATGTGAGGTGCACATGCAAGGATGAGGAGGACACTGGAAAGGGTACTCACCCTGACAATCCTGGTGAGGTCATTGAACTTTTTTCTGCATTGGACAGAGTTCCTGGGGACCTCGCTGTTGGCTGTCACCCTGATGGCGACCTCCCTCCAGGCTTTCCTGTAGACGCTGGTCGCAGGCTTCTTCCCACTGTCCGGGAACAGGTGTTTGCGTCTCCTCTCCAAAGCCCCAACCAGCAGCTTCAAATCATGGCCAGAGAAGCGCTGCGCTCGTTCACGGGCCTTCTGCATCTTTCCCGGCGCTATTTCTGTTCAGCAGCAGTGTTTAGGCCTAGCTGGAGGGCTGCAGTGTCCAGGGCGTGGCAGCAGACGAACTCGACCCTTCCCCCTTTAAGAGCTGGCCGGTGCCAGGGTGTCTGCTGTCAATCAAGAAATGACCGCACCTGCGCTGCGCCCGGCCTCGGCGGTTTAGCTCAGCACCGCTGGCTTTGCGCCTAAAGATAGTTGTGGAACGCCAGTTTTAGTGCTCGAGCAAACTCTTAGGGCGAAGCTACTGAATATCGGCGAAGTGGCCTCGACTTTGCGCCGGGCGCAAACTTTAGCGGCCGCCCGACTTTTCCGCCCCAAAAGTGGCGATACTGAATTTCTAGGCCTATGTTTTTTTTTAAAAGGCACATTCTTCGATTTTTATTCTTTGTAAACACAGCCTGTGGCAAAATGGCTAAACAACATCATTACAGTATGCAATCCCTCCTTTAAAAAAAAAATTCTGGGAAAAGCTTTCTGAATATTGTATTTTAAAAGAGGGACCAGGTATGCAGAGAAACGTCAATATTTCAAGTTTTGAAAAATGTATTTTTCTCCGCTGATCTGAAACAGCAGCCCTCGGTCTCCCAGCTACCTGCCAGGGCAGGCTGCTCAATAATAACGATCCGAAGAGCTGCTACAGTACACTGACCCTGCTCCTGACAGCTCAGCTCAGCCATGCAAACTGACAGGTGAGCGGCGAAGGGCTTTAAATAATGAATGGCTTTGGTCGGAGGAGATCACGTCGCGTGACCGCTCGCCCCGACACGATGCGAGTTCACCGTCGGGAAAGTAACCTTCACAAGAGTTGAATATCAGCCCCCTTGAAGCTAATTCTGCCGGCTGTAGCGTTCAGAGAGAACGCAGGAGACAGAGGGAGAACGTTCGGTTTTTCCCACTCGTTCTTTTGCAAGATTGTAAGGATTTTTTTTTAAAAGAAAGAAAACATAAAATAAATGAGTTTTATGTCAGCTTTTTCCCCTCAGGTTTCTCCCCCTCCTCTCTAGGTGGCCCTGATTCAAGCTCGAGTGTGGGTTCCACGGGCAGCCCTCATTCAAGAGGGAGCCCCATAAAAATTTAAAAACTGAGATAGATAGATTTTTGTTAGGCAATGGGCATTAAGGGATGTGGAACCAAAGCAGGTAGATGGAGTTAAGTTACAGATCAGTCATGATCTAATTGAATGGCAGAACAGTCTCGAGGGGCTGAATGGCCCCCTCCTGTTCCTGGAACTCTTTCTTCATTTAATTTTGCTTTATATGCAAAATTATTTAGATACATAGAAACATAGAAGATAGGAGCAGGAGTAGGCCATTCGGCCCCTCGAGCCTGCTCCGCCATTCAATGCGATCATGGCTGATCATCCAAATTCAGTACTCAGTCCCTGCTTTCTCCCCATATCCCTTGATCGCCTTAGCCTTAAGAAATATATCTAACTCCTTCTTGAATATATTTAATGGATTGGCCTCAACTGTCTTCTGTGGTAGAGAATTCCACAGGTTCACCACTCTCTGGGTGAAGAAATTCCTCCTCATCTCAGTCCTAAATGGCTTACCCCTTATCCTTTGAAGTTTGAATGCTCCAAGGACATGGCTCCATACAGAGTGCAGGTCCTGTACACATTTTACAAAACCTGTAGGTAAATGGAGTGAGGTTACACCATTTTATATATTAATGGTGTTCGTTGACAGGACCTAGTCCATCTCTGTTCACGTGAGCCTCGGCAGCCAGTGTAAACAGGCTATTAGATTGTGTCTGGTACCTGGTGACCTGACATCCAAACACATGCCGGAGCAACACCTGATATTTTTTTTTCCTTTCCACTCTAAACCCAGGGGCAGGAAGGACAAGGCACTGCCTCTTAGCACTGAACAGACACCCTCCGGAGACTGCAGCACAAAATCTAGGCTGGCACTCCAGTGCGGTGCTGAGGGAGCGCTGCACTGTCTGAGGTGCCGTCTTACGGATGAGACGTAAACCGAGGCCCCGTCTGCCCTCTCAGGTGGACGTAAAAGATCTCATTGCGAGGAACAGCAGGCGAGAGCTCCCCGAATTTAGGCCAATATTTATCCCTCAACCAACAACTAAAACGGATGATCTGGTCATTATCACATTGCTGTTTGTGGGAGCTTGCTGTGTGCAAATTGGCTGCCACGTTTCCTACATTGCAACAGCGACTACACTTCAAAATGCACCTAATTTGCTGTAAAGCGCTTTGGGACATCCTGAGGTCATGAAAGGCGCTATATTAATGCAAGTGTTTCTAATTTTTAAACTCTGCAAGGCAAGCAAGTTTGCATAGACGACAGCGAGGTCTTTGATCATTTATGTGTCTTTTTTATCTGTAAGGTAAATGGTGCAGCCTCTTAAGTATAACATGCACTTCAGTTACACACTAGGGACTGCAAACACTCACGTTAGAATAGAATGTACGGGCAGTCTGTGTGCATATTTAATGCCCATTGCACGTCCTGTACATCTTCACTGCAAATCCTTTTGCTTCATCTCACATGAAGGTACAGCCCCCACTGTGAGGAGGAGAGCCAAGCGATGCCTGAGAGATACCAGTGCCCGCCAGGGCAGGGCTACAGCTGCTGAAGGCGCTCGGTCTGCGTACACACATACTCCCTGTTTCTACAATAGAATTGTTTTGCATTCTATAATATAAAGTAAGCCATCTTTAAAATGGATAACCAAAGCCAAATGCTGGAAATCTGAAATAAAAACAGATAATGCTGGAAATTCTCGGCAGGTCAGGCAGCATCTGCGGAGAGAGAAACAGAGTTAACGTTTCAGGTTGATGACCTTTCATCAGAATGCTTTCTGATGTTTTGATGTAAAATGGATTATTGTCCATTGATTCATTTTAATGAGTAGCTTTTTTTAAAGTGAACTATGCAAAATCAAAGAAATGGACAGAATTTTGGGGGGGAATATTTCATATGAAAATATCAGTAGGTGAATTTAAGCATATAATATTCTGTGAGTCATTGTAATCAGAGATTTAAAAAAAACACCTGCAAATAGTAGGTTAATATTTTAAGTGTAGGCTCTTTCAAGGAACCTGCAGGTTTTACAAGCAAAATGTTGACCCATCTTTTCTCTTTACAGATGCTGACGGACTTGTGTACTTCCAGCAATTTCTGCTTTGAGGTCATTATAACTAGCCTGGTCAATGCTGCCACTAGGGCTTGTCATCACACCCTTCCCTCTTCCCATTGTCCCCCATCCAGTCATTGTCCCTGTACTCAGTCTCAGAATCCTCAGCTTCGGGCTTCCACCGTGGTCTTTGGCACTCAACGTCAACTCCATTGCTTTCCAAGGCTAATGATCGTCATCCATGTGTCACTTCCCAATTTCTTTCTCACCGTTTCTGTTGCTGTGCACGAGCCAGTCCTTCTCATTGTTTCAGTGTTAGTCAAGTGTATAAGAATATAAGAAGGCACAGGATGAGAAAAGGTCACACAGCTCATCAAACCCATTTTTTCCACAAGCTAATCTTCCCTAAAATGGATTCTACCGATCTATTTAATCTCCAGAGCGAAGAGTTTGCATCAATTCTCCCTGATCCCAAAGATTATCAAGCACAAACTCCAGAATATTGAACAGCTTATAACCTCTCTTACATAGAACATCTCAGAGCACTTTATAATAGGGAGAGGAGGACAGCAAACAGGAGACAGACAAGGTTAAGGTGGAAGCATGATTGAAGAGATGGTTTCTAAGAGGTTTCCAAAGGAAGGGAGAGAAGTGGTATTGGGAGAGATTTCTGAAGAGCAGGGGTATAGTGATCATAAAATCAGCTTCGGGTGGGATCGAAGGGAAGGAAAAATGCATCTCTTCTCCATCCGTATCACCTTTTGTTACCAGTTTCTTCCTCAGGTTCCTCATTGGAATCCACATATTGAACATTGGGTTTTTATCTTTTCTTCTTTTGATCCCTCATGCGCTATGATATGATTGGGGGTCTTCTTTTCTTCTCCCTGCTTCCAATCTAGCAGCACCTAATGGTTTCCAGCAATACTTAGCTAAGTGGTGGGATTCCGTGCAGTTATGGCATTTAATCTTCTTCAAAAAACCATCAGTCTGGATGATTATTTTTACCTCTGACATGATTGAGTGACTGGAACCTTTGAAGCCTGTAACTCACTGGCATCTCCGGCAGCAATCTCCATCCCATGTGCTATTTTAAGAGCTCTAGCTGTTGTGAATCTGTTTTCTACCAACAGTTTCCTCTCTATCGATAATTCCTTCAACCCACACACAAAGATACGTCTCTTATTTTATCGCCAAGAAACCCGCCAAAGTCACAAACTTCGGACAGTTAAGAACATAAGAAATAGGAGCAGGAGTAGGCCATTCGGCCTCTCGGGCCTGCTCCACCATTCATATCATGGCTGATCTTCTACCTCAACTCCGCTTTCCCATCCTATCCCTTGATTCCTTTAGTGTCCAAAAATCTATCGATCTCAGTCTTGAATATACTCAGCGACTGAGCCTCCGCAGCCCTCTGGGGTAGAGAATTCCAAAGATTCCCAACCCTCATAAGTTCTGCCAGTAACTGAGAAACATTTTCATCATCTCTTTTCATCTTCTGGTTAAATTTGAACGTTTTCCATGATAACGAGTGGCTTCAGGCTCAGATGTTTCTTGCCCACTTGGACCAGCTCTTTGTACATTTTGTCTTTCGGCTGGGCAGGAGCAATCAGATTCTTAATCAATGTGTGTGTTGCAGCCCCACAGATAGTAAGAAAAGATCTCCTTTTGGCATCTATATTAGTTCAACTGTCTCAAAATAAAAATTAAGTCTTGCTATATACTTACTGTAACGTCCGTGTGTAATTGAGACACGGACTGCAGGAGTTGGTTATAACAGGTGTTTACTGAATGGAGACAAAACTGGAACTACTATACAAAGTTACTACACAGGCTTATATACAGGGGTGGTCACTACTGGTACTGCAGTATACAGGGGCTGCAGAATATAGTTCCTTCTTCAAAGTACATACACTACAATTCCTCCCCTTTTAGCTAAACAGTACATAACATTCGATTAATAATTAAATAACATATTTACAATTACAGTTGCTATATACATTAGCTGAAGTTAAGCAATTATAAATTCAGTCTTTGAGGAGGCTTCCTGATTCTGTCTGGATAACGCCTCTTTGGGGTATCAGGTTCTTCTGGCAAAGTTGATTCGGGATCAACGTCGTTGTTTGGTTCGTCTGCTTCCAATATCACCGATTCTGAGGTAGATGCAATTGGTACTTCGGTTTCATCACCAGGTGTATCGGATCGTGGTGGGGATTTGACGTTTTCCAGTGACTCTAGAATCTGGTCAGCATGGCGTCTTACAATGCTCTCTCCAACGTCCACGGTATACATTAGAGGTCTGATATGTCATCAATGACTCAAAGACAAGGATTCAACTGAAGGCTTTTAATCACTAAGAACATTGCAGCATTACAGGTCTTCCCACATCGGGTTCGTCTGGTAGGAATGACTCATACAGCTTTTGAGACCTTTATATGGCAAAAGACAGGGGCGTAGCCAATACACACAATAGGAAAAAAAAGGGGGTGGTTCACACAATACAAGCAGGTAAAACACATGGGCTGATGAAGGCATATATTTCATCACAAGGTCCTTGCCGTGTGCAGAACGTTCCTGGCTGCCATTTCTCTGTGTGGTAGTCCCGGGCTAAAACTGGTTGACCTATCTTAAAACTCCTGGTTGGCCTTTCATTCATATTCTGAAACTGCCTGTTCTCCACATCTCTTCTGATATTTGGCTTAACCAAATCCAAGCGGCATCTTAGTCTTCAATTGAAGAACATCATGGCTGGAGTTTGGTTGGTAACTGCATGTGTCACATTCCGGTAGGCAAACAAGAAGTTATCCACCTTGTGTTGTAGGGGTATGTCTTCATTACACATTGCCTTGATAGCCTTCTTGAATGTTTGAACGAACCTCTCAGCCAATCCATTGGTGGCTGGATGATATGGGGCGGATGTGTAATGCTTAACACCATTGTTCTTTAAGAACCTCCGGAACTCTTCAGACACAAACTGTGGTCCATTGTCGGAGCAAATCTGTTCAGGCAGCCCATTTCTGGCGAATATGGTTCGTAAGACTGTGATAGTTTTTTCTGTGGTGGTTGAGGACATTTTTATTACCTCTCGTCACTTCGAATGTGCATCCACCGCAATTAAAAACATCGAGTCCAGAAATGGACCAGCAAAATCAATGTGCACCCTTTGCCATGGAGATGAGGGCCACTCCCATGGATGTAGAGGGGCTTGTGGTGGGGCGTTTTGGACCTTCTGGCATCCTGTACAGCTCTTGGTCATCTCTTCGATTTCTCTATCGATTCCCGGCCACCACACAAACGCTCTGGCTAAGTTCTTCATTTTTACCCCTCCCAGATGACCCTCATGAAGCTCATTGGGTGGAATTACTACTCTGGATCCACACATCAAGGTTCCTCGGCACACTGACAGCTGTTCTCTTCTCGGCGAGAATGCTGACAACAGTGGTTCGCCATGTGCTGGCCATCCCTTCACCGTTGAATCATAGACCCTGGAGAGTGTCGGGTCATTTCGTGTTTCCTTTTCTATGTTTGCATTCGTCACAGGTAGACATTCGACTATGGTCGAGTGGAATATCTCCACAGGATCCACTGCAGGTGCTTCTTCCACCGTCGGCAACGGTAGGCGCGACAATCCATCAGCATTCCCATGCTGTTTAGTTCCTTTGTACTCAATGTCATATTGGTGTGCCCCTAGGAAAAGGGACCACCTCTGTAGCCGTTGTGCTGTCATTATCGGGACGCCCTTCTTAGGGTTGAAAATGGAGACAAGAGGTTGATGATCAGTTAGTAGAGTAAATTTCTGTCCGTGCAGGTAGTGATTGAACTTCTTCACCCCCCACACCAGGCTGAGGGCCTCTCTGTCAATCTGGGCGTAGTTACGCTCGGCTGAAGTTAACAAGCGTGATGCAAAAGCTATCGGCCTCTCTGAACCATCAAGGAATTTATGTGACAGTACCACTCCAATGCCGTAGGGAGACGCATCACACACCAGTCTTATCGGTAGTGATGGGTTGTAGTGAGCCAATACTTCTCTTGAAGTGATCAGGTCTTTACACTTCTGAAAGGCCCGCTTACATTCATCGCTCCATTTCCATGCTACTCCCGTTCGTAGCAGGGCGCTCAGTGGGTGCAGGATTGTGGACAAATTCGGCAAAAACTTATGGTAGTAATTCACCAATCCGAGGAATGACCTCAGTTGCGACACATTTTCAGGCGCTGGAGCCTTAACTACCGCTTCAATTTTGTCAGGGGACTTATGTAACCCCTCTTCATCAATCACGTGGCCACAATACGATATCTGTTTCTTAAAAAATTCGCACTTGGGGTGGTTGGCTCGTAGCCCATGTTCCCGTAGTCTAGTGAGCACCTGTTCTAGGTTGTTAAGGTGTTCACTGTCATCTTCACCTGTCACAAGGATGTCGTCCAAGTAACACTGAGTCCCCGGAATCCCTTGCAGGACTTGTTCCATCGCTCTTTGCCATATCGCCGGAGCCGATGCTACTCCGAATACCAATCGATGATACTGGTAAAGACCTTTGTGAGTGTTTATCATGAGATACTTCCTGGAGGATTCTTCAACCTCCATCTGCAAATATGCTTGTGCTAGGTCAATTTTTGTAAAACGCTTCCCTCCAGATAGTGAGGCGAAAATATCTTCTATCCTCGGGAGAGGATACTGTACTGTGTGAAGGACTGGGTTCACAGTCACCTTGAAGTCCCCACAGATGCGAACCTTCCTTGGCTCCTCAGACTTATTGTTTAATGTTTTCTTCATGACAGGAATGATGGGTGTCGCCCACTCGCTCCAGTCTACCTTAGATAACACGCCTGCATTCTCCAGATTCTCCAGCTCTGCCTCGACGGCTGGCCAAATTGCATACGGTACCGGTCTTGCTTTGAAAAACTTGGGAATTGCATTCTCTTCTATTTTTATCGAGGCGGTTACGCCTTTAAGAGTTCCCAGTCCTTGTTGAAATACCTCTTTAGCGTTAGCTAAGATTTTTGACAATCGTCCAGGTGTGACGTCGTCATCCTTTTTACCAGCCACCGTCAGTGCCTGAATGGAGTGCCAGTCTAAACTTATCTTTCTGATCCATTCACGTCCCAATAATGGTGGTCCACCATCTTGCAGTATGTACAGATACAATTTATGTATTTCCTTGCCGTTGTATTCGACAGGCACCCTTATTTTCCCTCTGGGGTATACTTTCTGCCCCGTATATGTCTTCAAGACAATGGATGTGTCTTTCAAGGGTATGTGTGAGAATAGCCGCTCGTAGACTCGTCGATTCATGAATATCAGGGCTGATCCTGTATCCAATTCCATTTTGACTTGGGACCCTGCTATCATGAGGGAGACCCAAATGGTTCGGTGATCCTCTTTTGCGATTACATTGTGTAGTTTGAGACAGCTTAGTCTCTTGTTCCCGGATTCACTATCGCTCTTCTGGTCTTCGGAACTACTGTCCGTCATCTTTTGTACTTTCCTGTACTTTTCCGTAGTAGTCTTTTTGTTGTCATTAGTCTTCTTCCCGGACCTGCAAACTCGTGCAATGTGTCCCATCTTTCCGCATTGCCTGCATGTTTTGTCCTTGGACCAGCAGTCCTTCTGCTCATGGGTTGTTCTGCCACAACGATAACATTTTTCAAATCCCCGTGTCATTTCATGGGTGCCGTATTCCTGTGGCTTTTGCTGTATTTCCACAGCTCCCCTTGCTGCTGCTTCGTACGATACTGCCACGCTGAAAGCCTTATCTAGCGTCAGCTCTTTCTCTGAGAGTAACCTCTTCTGGGTTCCTTCACTCAGGAGTCCACAGACAAATTTGTCCCGTAGGGTATCTGCCAGTCCTGCTCCGAAGTGGCAGTGCTTCGATAGCCCGCGTAGTTCCGTAAGGTAATCAGCATTGCTCTCATCTTTATGCTGATTTCTCTTGTGGAATTTAAATCTTTCTGCTATCAGCAGCGGTGTAGGATTTAGGTGTTCCTGTAGGATATCAACAATTTCGTTAAAACTCTTCTCCATCGGTTTGACTGGAGTGATCAGGTTCCGCAATAGGCCGTACGTTCTTGCGCCCATTAAGTTTAGTAGTACCGATGCCTTTTTCTCATCGGCTACTTCATTTGCCTTGCAATATACTTCGACTCTTTCCACATACGTTGTCCAGTCTTCTATTGCATTATCGAAGGCAGTGATATTGCCAGTCTTCGGCATCTTGGAGATCTAAGATGGCGCCTCCCGCGCTTTGCCTTCTTCCCCGATTGAACAAAATGGCGCCTCCCGCGCTTTCTGTCTTTTCCGCTGCTGCTAGCGCTGTTGCTGGCGTTTTTATGCCTTGATGGCGACGCCCTATGGTCTTCGCCCACTTCCCCCCCGCTGCTGCCAACGCCGCTCTCCGCGGTCCCCGTGGCAAACTGCAGCTCCTCGCGGCTTTCTGCGCTTCTAATTTCTTTTATTTTAATTACTGTTCCCGTCGTCAGAGCAGACCCTATGGGACACTTTCCTCCCTCTTCTCGGGTCTGTACGCTGCCCGGCTTCGTAGCACCGGCCGCGCCCTGTGTACTCCACCCTCTCTCTCTCTCTCCTCTTCCCGACAACGCTGCTCGGCCCCGTTGAAAAACCACCCGATCGAGCTCTAGCCCGCCGCAGCCCAGGAAGAATCAGTGTACTACCTGCCACCAGCCCGATTAGCTGGGACACCATAGACTGGATAACCAAGCCCAGCTCTCGACAGCCTCTCCTGCAAATCTTCGAATTCGATGAATCAGAGGGCGGTTGCCCACGGTCGATGCCCATTTCTTCTGTTTGTTTTTCTTTTTTTTTCTTTTTGGATTTCTTCCTTCTGGCCTCGACCTCTAACAACTTCGCTTCAGGGATGGATCCCCGTGAGGTGGTGCAGAACTGTAGGTAAGTTCGGATCTGTTCGTCGCCAGTGTAACGTCCGTGTGTAATTGAGACACGGACTGCAGGAGTTGGTTATAACAGGTGTTTACTGAATGGAGACAAAACTGGAACTACTATACAAAGTTACTACACAGGCTTATATACAGGGATGGTTACTACTGGTACTGCAGTATACAGGGGCTGCAGAATATAGTTCCTTCTTCAAAGTACATACACTACACTTACTCCAACTCAACCCCCTTCGGTACTCTTCAATTTTTCCAACTAATGCTGGCATGATCAAAAAAAATTGCAGTGGCTAGTGAAAAATGACAGGAAACATAGAGTAGTGGATAACGGTTGTTTTTCGGACTGGAGGAAGGTATACAGTGGTGTTCCCCAGAGGTTGGTACTAGGACCACTGCTTTTCTTGAGTGTACAGGGCACAATTTCAAAATCTGCAGGTGAGACAAAACTTGGAAGTATAATGAACAGCGAGGGGGATAGTGCTAGACTTCAGGAAGACACAGACAGACTGGTGAAAAGTGTGAAGTGATCCATTTTGGTAGAAAGAATGAGGAGAGGATATATAAACTAAATGGTACAATCCTGAAGTGATGCACGAACAGAGAGACCTGAGGGTATGTGTGCACAAATCATTGAAGGTGGCAGGGCAGGTCGAGAAAGCAGTTAAAAAGGCTTACGGGATCCTGGATTTCATAAATAGGGGTATAGAGTACAAAAGTGTGGAAATTATGATGAACCTGTATAAAACACTGGTTCGGCCCCAACTGGAGTACTGTGTCCTATTCTGGGCACTACACTTTAGGAAGGATGTGAAGGCCTTAGAGAGGGTGCAGAAAAGATTTACGAGAATGATTCCAGGGATGAAGGACTTCAGTTACATAAGAACATAAGAACATAAGAAGTAGGAGCAGGAGTAGGCCATACGGCCCCTCGGGCCTGCTCCGCCATTCAATAGGATCATGGCTGATCCGAACCTAGACTCACGTCCACTTCCCTGCCCACTCCCCGTAACCCCTAATTCCCTTATCAGCTCGGAAACTGTCTATCTCCGTTTTAAATTTATTTAATGTCACAGCTTCCACAGCTCTTTGAGGTAGCAAATTCCATAGATTCACTACCCTCTGAGTGAAGAAGTTTCTCCTCATCTCAGTACACAGATAGACTGGAGAAGCTGGGGTTGTTCTCCTTGGAGCAGAGAAGATTGAGAGGAGATTTGTTCAAAATCACGAGGGGTCTGGACAGAATAGATAGAGGGAAACTGTTCCCATTAGCGGAAGGGTCGAGAACCAGAGGACACAGGTTTAAGGTGATTGGCAAAAGAACCAAAGGCGACATAAGAAAAAACTTTTTTACGCAGCGTGTGGTTAGGATCTGGAATGCACTGCCTGAAAGGGTGGTGGAGGCAGATTCAATTGTGGCTTTCAAAAGGGAGTTGGATAAGTACCTGATGGCAAGAAATTTGCAGGGCTATGGGGAAAGGACGGGGGAGTGGGACTAGCTGAAGTGCTCTTGCAGAGAGCCGGCATGGGCTCGATGGGCTGAATGGCCTCTTTCTGTGCCGTAACCATTCTATCATTCTATGACCAGGTTGACCACCACCTAAGTAACAAAGATGTCCAATGTTCGACCTTTGTAACAATGTGTAGTCCGTTATCCTTGCTGCCAACTGTTATGTCCGATAAACACTCAAGTCTGTGTGGTAATGTAAGGGTTGCTTTTATTTCGGACTCTCTGGAACATTCTCTCTAGAAATAACAAACAATATACGAGAAAATCCTGGACTGTAATTGACTTAAGATGCTTGCCCCCATCAGGGGTCCTCTAGTGTTCAATTTACAAACTGCAAGTAGATTACATGTCACACTCCGAAATGACATCATTATGTCTCCATCACTATAATCGCCTGTTCATAAAATGCAGCGTAAACCACTTCCCGCGGGTTTAATTTGTGCATGGCTGTTTTGTCCGTTATTAGTGGATGTCTGAAATCTCTCTCTCAGCTCCGAAAAGTGGAGGATAGAAAGATGAAAGCACCTGATTTGAGAAGTATCACGGAGCCTCCTAAAGCAGCCAGCACTCTCCTGGGGAAAGAGGCTCCTGTGCCAGTGAGTGGAGCGTGTGCTGAATGTCAGAAGAGCTGGTGCAGTAATCAGCTGTTCGGTATGCACTCCGCTCACTGGCACAGGAGGACATTTCAACAGGAAGAGCATTGGAAGGCTTTTGAAACCATGCATCAGGTACAATTCTGATTACAGACTGGCTCACTCTTTGCCCATTAGAAGCAAATATAATGAGTCCTACAGCTAAAAATGAAGGTTGACACTTTTATCAAAGGACAAAGGAAAGCTGTACGAACACATGAGCGTTTGTCCACTACTTTTACCAACAATGATATCTCGTCCTTAATGTTGCAGCCAATGTTGCACTGGTTCAGGTTCTGAGGATTTGTCCAAATTAACCAATCATCAGCTATAACCCACACACAGTTTAAGCGGAGGTGACTGCAGGCCACAGACTTTGCGCTTTGGGTTAAAACTTAGCTAAAGATCATACAGTCTGGAAATCTGCCAATGAAGCGTGACTTCATGCACACCGGAACCAATGGAGTGTTGACAGCAGAAAAAAGCATCGTCATAGGGAAGTCAACCAACAGAGATGGGCAAAGAGACAACAATGGACGTGCAGTACATGTAGGGGTAACTTTTCAACATGCCATCCAGGGCTAAAACTGCCGTTAGGTATCGGCCGACCCTTACTGAAACCGCCCCATTTTCACTTCCGTTGAGATCCCCCGGGTGAAGAGTTGAAACTCTACCCTGTGGACTTCAATGTGCATTATCCATTAGGTCATGGGGCACTCTCGCAAACACCATTGAGTATGACACTTCCATTCCCTGTGGTCCCACAGACAGCAATGAGATAGTGACTCGATAATCTGTTGTTTTAGTGATGTTGATTGAGAGATAAATGTTGGCCAGGGCACTGGGGGAGAACAGCCCTGCTCTTCTTCGAAATAGTATGGGATCTTTTACATCTGCCTGAGGGGGCAGACGGGGCCTCGGTTTAACGTCTCATCTGAAAGACAGCACCCCCGGCAGTGCAGCAGTCCCTCAGTACTGCACTGGGAGTGTCAACCTAGATTTTGTGCTCAAGTCTCTGGAGTGGGACTTAGAACCCACAACCTTCTGGTTCGCATTCTACCCACATCTGGTTTATGTGAAGTCCACTGGAGGTCACAGAGATCAACATCTGGGGCACGGTTGGCTTAGCAGTTTGTAAGTTCCAACCCTCACTCTTCACGCTCAACTATGTCAGTGTCAGCAGGGAGTAAAACAAGAACCATAAGCTGCGTTGCTCAAACACGTAGAGATTTCCCATCAGCAGCAGGCTCCCTCACTGGCCTAAGCAAGCAAACACTAATCCATTTGAGAATTCATTATTTATGACTTTCCATCATTCTGGCCTGTTCATATACCAAAGCTGTTAATCATACCGTGTTGATATATGTTAATTCATGGAATCTGGCCAAACACTTTGAATTTAGTTATCTGCACAAACAATGACAAGGATGTTGAAAACCATCCCAAAAGTTTGTGCAGATGTCAAAGTATCGAGAAGAATCTAATAAAAAAAATGGAAATGGTGCCCCCTTCAGGAGGCTTCAACAAGTGGGTTCCTGCTGGTTTATTTATTTTATCAAATATAATGGATATCCGAGAGTGACGCTACATGCTGGAATTAATTCAAGGGGTTCACATGGGTTTATACCCAGACTGAGTTAGAAGCTGCAATCTGATTGAGGGGTTCAGGCGGTTTACAGCTAGGGTAATGCATACCTATGAGTGGTTTATAGACTGCAATCTAATTGAGAAAGAAAGACTTTCATTTATATAGCGACTTTCACAACCTCAGAGCATTCCAGCTTTACAGCCAATGAGGTACTTTTGAAGTGTAGTCACTGTTGTAATGTAGGAAATGCAGCAGCCAAATTGCGTACAGCAAGGTCCCACAAATAGCAATGTGATAATGACCAGATAATCTGTTCTAGTGATGTTGATTGAGGGATAAATATTTGCCAGGACACCGGGAATAACTCCCCTGCTCTTCTTCGAAATAATGCCGTGGGATCTTTTACGTCCACCTGAAAGAGCAGACAGGGCCTTGGTTTAATGTTTCATATGAAAGACGGCACCTCCGATAGTGGAGCACTCCTTCAGTACTGCTCTGGAATGTCGGCCTAAATTTTTGTGCTCAAGTCTCTGGAGTGGGACTCGAACCCACAACCTTCTGCCTCAGATTCGAGAGTGCTGCCCACTGAGCCACGGCTGACACTGTGAGAGGTTCAGATGCATTGCCTGTGGAATTAATAGAGTCTCAGGAGTGAGTTGCAAGGTGATATTCTAATGAATAGGTTCAGCTGGCTTCAAAAATCTTCATTTGAACCCAAGATTTTGCTTACATAATAACAGTTCCTGCCTTCTAAAAGCAAATCATTGCATGAAGCACATTGAGATGTTTGGAAAATGTGATAAGGCACGGTATAAATTATGGTTCTAAGATTGCATTGCATCGTCATTCCCTATTAGTTTTTTAAACTGTTACGGTTTGATGTGGGAATTAGTCTGTTTATGGCCAGTTTCAGCGTCTGCCAGTTTGAGACGCAGATAGGAAAGAAACACTCATGTTTTCAAGTGCCTCTGTGGCTTTACCCCTCCTTGTCTCTGCACCTACCTCCAGCCTTAATATATCCCCTCCTCCACTCTTCCATCCTCCAACTCTGGCGTTTTGTACGTCCCAGCATTGGTGCCGGAGCCTTCAGCTGCCTTGGCCCCAATCTCAGAAGGTCCCTCCCCAAACGCCTTTGCCTCTCCACTTCTCTCTCCTCCTTTAACAAGCCTCCTCAAAACCCATCTTTTTTCACCAGCTGTTGCTCATCTCTCCTAATCTCTTCCTCCTCAGCTGGTAGCCCTTTCCCTATTTCCAGGAGTGATTCGGAAAACCCCAGGTTTGATTCCAAGTCCATGTTGAGTTAGTCGATTTTAGCCAAGCAGCAATAGAACTGCTACAATTGGGCTCGGTGGGGAGGAGGGACAACCAAGTTTCACTCTTAATCACAATGCAGTGAACTTTATTGGAAAGTGTGTGTGTGTGTGTGTTGTGTGGGCATTGAGTGCGGATGAGATTGGGCTTGGCTGTGATGCCCTCCAAGGTTGGCTAGCCTCCTGCCGCCCACCGACCAGACTCATGCAGGAAGGATGGCCAACTGGACAATGTACCGAAAGCGAACGGCATCCCTGGAACTGATGCCCCAACACGAATCAGCACCGGCGGTAAAGAAATAGTCAGAGAAATTATTTTTAAAAATAGATAAACGCTTTCAGACGTCCCACTCCTTCTGCAGTCCAGTCAGCACAAGGGTTCATGGAAGCGTACAGCACAGAAGGAGGCCATTCGGCCCATCGTGCCCGTGCCGGCTCTTTGAAAGAGCTCTCCAATTAGTTCCACTCCCTCTGCTCTTAGAAACATAGAAGATAGGAGCAGGAGTAGGCCATTCGGCCCCTCGAGCCTGTTCTGCCATTTAATGAGATCATGGCTGATCATCCAAATTCAGTACCCTGTCCCTGCTTTCTCCCCATATCCCTTGATCCCTTTAGCCTTAAGAAATATATCTAACTCCTTCTTGAATATATTTAATGAATTGTGAATATATTTAACGAATTACCTCCTGGATCCAGCAGTCTTCGCCTCCCTTTAGCTGTTTAGCTGCCAGGATTCCCGAGGCCTGGGTTAAATTTGAAATAATGGAACAATATGAGGCACGCCCTCACAGCCCTGCAATTTTGTTCCCCTTCAAGTATTTATCAATTCTCTTTAGAAAGCTACTATCGATTCTGCTTCCACTGTCCTTTCAGACAGCGCATTCCAGATCACGACAACTCGCCGTGTAAAAAAAAATAACGATTGGAAATTTAAAAATTGTAGATTGAATACTTTTCAATTTATTGATCAATGTTTACCGAAGAACTCAATCGTCACCAAAATAAATTCATTTCGAAAAGCACTGCACACATCCTTCCCTCCCTCTCGCTCCTACAAAGCTTAGTGCTTGCTGGCCCCCTAATGCAACAATATCTGAAAAACAATTTTAGCACTTATAAAGTGAGTGACTCTATTCTGCGATTGTTTGTGAAGCATTATTAAAAGCTCCCTGAAGTCACTCCGATGCATTGCCCTTTACAAGTCATCACCCATCAATTCAGTCCGTCAGACGTGATTAGGAGCTGACTTCTGAAGCCACTTCCCACCATTAGTTGGATCGAAAAGCTGTATCTCTCTGAGTGCATATAAATCAACAAGATCACCAGCCATAAGTTCCAAAGTAAAATTAACTCTCATGGCACTGAGGCGCATCCTGCGGTATCAGACTCTGCTCTCACTGATACACTGGGGGAATTTTAACCCCACGAAACGGGCAGGTATGGGTCGGGTGAGAGGTTAAAGTGTTCAAAATTTGAATCCTGACCTCAACTCATCTCCACCCTGCCCACTTTCCGTTTTAACAGAGGTGGAACGGGATTTGGGCAACCAATCCGCTTCCAGGAGGCGGGTTGGCAATTTAAATATTATAATGAGGCTGCGTGCCTCATATTGTTCCATTATTTCAAATTTAATCCAGGCCTCGGGAATACCGGCAGCTAAAGGGAGGCGAGGACTGCTGGATCCAGGAGGTAAGTGGCTTTCATTTTACCTGCTGGATCTAGCGTACCTCACTCGCAAAACCCTCGCAATAGGACACCCCCACCCCCGACCGTTCTGATCTCTCCCTGTACCTCTCCCCTGAGGCCTTCAACCTCCCCACCGAGGCCTCCGATCTCACAACACGCCCCTACCCGCCACCCCACCGGCCTCTGATCTCACCCCCTGCCTCTGATCTCACCCCCCACCCCCCCACCGGCCTCAGATTCCCGACACCACCCCCGCCCCCCCGGCCTCCGGTCCCCCATTTCCTCCCCAGCCTTCGATCTCACCCAGAGGCCTCTGATCTCAACCCCGCACCCCCCACCACCCAGGCCTCCGATCTCAAACATCCATCCCACCCCCTCCACCTCCGACCTCCGATCTCCGACCCCCTACCCCTGCCTCCGATCTCACCCCCATGGCCTCCAGTCTCACACCACCCCCAGCCTCAGATCTCAACCCCTGCCCTCACCGCCACCCCCAAACCCCTCCCCCACCCCGGCCTCCGATCTCAACCCCTGTCTCCGATCCCACCGCCCCCAGCCTCCGACCCCAACCACCCCCCTCCCACCCCGACCCGGCCTCCGATCTCTGACCCCACCCGCCTTGGCCTCCGACCTCTGTCCCCTTCCCCCCAGCCTCCGATCTCGTCCCCCCTCCTCTTTGCTCCCCACGTGCCGAAGGCCAACCCGCCTCTCAATCTGGCTGGCTGTGGCCGGGAAACAGAGAAAAAAATTGTTAATCAGGTCCTGCCCGTTCTTCCGGGTTTCCCAACCACAATCCAGCCCCCTCTCTCCCTGCCCCCACCCCCTCCCCCTTCCCCGCCTCCGAGTAAAATTCCAGCCCACTGGGAACGTGTTTGTTGGGACGGTAGAACAATAGCTGGGGGGAGCTTCAAGAGGCACCTGCCGAGAATGTTGATCCAATTGGTTGCATTGTAGCCGTGAATCCAATCACAAAACTTTTTTTTCATACATAATCTCCATTTTAGGTTTAGCGTTTCGGAATGCTCCCACTGGAACTTAGCGCACATCCAACTACGTTTATCGCAGCTATCCATCCTTTGTCACTATGGTGACCAAGTTAATCAGTGCGCCTTCTGGTCTTGTAACAGGAAATGAGGTATTTTGTGATAATGGGCCATAATCTGCAGCCGCTACAGGTGTGTACGAGGTGTGTGTACGCGCCCGTAGGGGCCGCACAAGTTCTGGGTTTAGGCATGTGAAGAGCATGCACGAAAATCAAATACTTATACATTTAAAAACCTGTGCAATAAATAAGGTAAGGTTATTTTTAGCCCCTTTAAAACATGTAAATTTATTTTTCAAAATTTTTTTGTTAAATGCCATTTTAATTAATTTTAAATATGTAATTTTTTTTTTTCACTTATTTGATGTGTAGATGTATTTTTTGGGGTATTCCCATTCATGCTTATGGGGCTCCATACATACGGAATCTCCATAAGCATGAATGGGGATCCCCCTTCTTTCATTCGTTGGACCGGCCCACGTGATCCCAGGGGTGCTTGCAAACCGCCTGCGCCCCTGGGAAACGTGGGCCTCTGCCCGCGGGTACCCAGAGAGGCCCAGGACCGCCAGACTCCGTGGCTCCCGAGGCCCCAGGTACACGGGCATTTTATATGTGGATCGGAGACATTTCCCCGCATTTCCCCAGGGTCAGCTGACAGGAAAAGAGGGTGTCACTGAGATATGCCTTCTTTGTTCCAAGTATAACATGCCTGATATCATACAATAGTAGTATCACACTTTGTTTTACGCCTGTTTATATATTCTACAATAGCAGTTAACGGTTTAATATTCATAATGGTTGAAATTACTGGTGGCGATATCACTAGAATATTTAAGGTCACATTCCACTCTCTGCTATTTGAATGAAGGAGTTTTCCTCGGCTGTTCTGAATGCATGTTCCATTTTTAATTGTTTCTCCACATTGTATGGACATGAAAACTGATGAGTCCACTATTATTTCCAGGTCCCCAAGTCTCCCTGTGCTAATTCTATTAGTGTCAGGTGTGACGCAGTCGATAGCACTCTTGCCTCTGAGTCAGAAGGTTGATGTTCCAGTGCAGTACCGAGGGAGTCTTCTTCTTCTCCTTCTTAGGCAGTCCCTCAGAACCGAGGATGACTTGCTTCCACATTAACAATGAGTTCTCGGGTGACGTCCAATGCGGGACCGACAGTCTCTGTCACAGGTGGGGCAGATGGTGGTTGAAGGGGCGGGTGGGTGGGGTGCTTGGGTTGACGTGCGCTCCTTGCGCTGCTTGCGCTTGGCTTCCGCTTGCTCCCAGCGAAGAGACTCGAGGTGTTCGGCGCCTTCCCGGATGCTTCTCCTCCATTTTGTGTGGTCTTGGGCCAGGGATTCCCAGGTGTTGGTGGGGATGTTGCACCTTTTCAAGGAGGCTTTGAGGGTGTCCTTGAAGCATTTCCTCTGCCCACCTGGGGCTTTCTTGCCGTGTCGGAGCTCCGAGTGGAGTGCTTGTTTTGGGAGTCTCGTATCGGGCATGCGGACGATGTGACCTGTCCATCGGAGCTGATCCATAAGACAAAGGTCCTCTACCAACCTGCCCCCACCACACAGTACTGCCCCCCGATTATCAAAATCCACGACAAGGCCTTGGACAACGTGGACCACTTTCCATACCTCGGGAGCTTACTGTCAACAAGGGCAGACGTCGATGATGAAGTCCAACACTGCCTTCAATGTGCCAGTGCAGCATTCGGTCGCCTGAGGAAGAGAGTGTTTGAAGACCAGGACCTCAAACCCAGCACTAAGCTCATGGTCTACAGAGCAGTAGTGATACCCGCCCTCCTGTATGCCTCAAAGACATGGACCATGTACAGCAGGTGTTGTGTATGTACCTTTAAGAGAATAACTGGTCTCAGACTGCAGTACCGGCAGTGACCACCCCTGTATAAAAGGCGCTAGTAAGCCTCTGTAGTTTCAGTTTCCTGATTGACTCCTTTCAGAAAAGACTTGTTTTGTTCAACTCCTGCTGTCCGTGTCTCAATCATACACGGACATAATACTGGCGACGAGCAGATACGAACTTACCTACAGTCTGCAGCACCTCCTGGGATCCATTCCTGCAGTGAAGTGAGCAGAGGTCGAGGCCAGAAGGAAGAAAGAAGCAGTAGAAACGGGCGTCGACCGTGGGCATCCGCCCCTGTGTTAGCGGAGTTGAAGATTGCTGGAGAAGCTGTCGAAAGCGGGGCCTGGTTCCTGTCGACGGTGCTTCAGCTAATCGGGCTGGTGGCAGGTAGTACACTGATCCTTCCTGGGCTGCGGCGGTCGCGAACTCGAGCAGGTGGCTTGCAACGGGGCCGAGCAGCGTTGTCGGGAAGAGGCGAGAGAGAGGGTGGAGCACAAAGGGCGCGGCCGGTGCCATGAAGCCGGGCTGCGTATAGACCCGAGAAGAGGGAGGCAAGAGTCCCACAGGGTTGTTCCACGATGGGAAAATAATAAAAAAAAGAAATATTAAACGCGCAGGAAACCGCGAGGAGCTGCAGGTTGCAACGGAAACCGCGGAATGCAGCGCTAGCAACAGCGGGGAAGAAGGCAAAGCGCGGGAGGCGCCATTTTGTTAAATCGGGGAAGAAGGCAAAGCGCGGGAGGCGCCATTTTAGATTTTCAAGATGCCGAAGACTGGCTGTATCACTACCTTTGATAATACAATAGAGGACTGGACCACGTATGTGGAAAGAGTTGAGGTATATTGCGAGGCAAACGAAATAGCCGATGAGAAAAAGGCATCGGTATTGCTAAACTTAATGGGCGCTAGAATGTACGGCCTATTGCGGGACCTGATTACTCCAGCCAAAACGAAGGCGAAGAGTTTTAACGAAATTGTTGCTGTCCTACAGGAACACCTAAACCCTGCACCGCTGTTGATAGCCGAAAGATTTAAATTCCACAGGAGAACTCAGCATAAAGATGAGAGCAATGCTGAGTACCTTACGGAACTACGCAAGCTATCAAAGCACTGCCAGTTTGGAGCAGGACTGGCAGATACACTACGGGACAAATTTGTCTGTGGACTCCTGAGTGAAGGAACACAGAAGAAGTTACTCTCAGAGAAAGAGCTGACGCTAGATAAGGCTTTCAGCGTGGCAGTATCGTACGAAGCAGCAGCCAGGGGAGCTGCAAAAATTCAACAAAAGCCACAGGAATACAGCACCCACGAAATGACACGGGGATTTGCAAAATGTTATCGCTGCGGCAGAACTAACCATGACCAGAAGGACTGCTGGTCCAAGGACAAAATATGCAGGCAATGCGGAAAGATGGGACACATTGCATGAGTTTGCAGGTCTGGGAAGAAGACCAGCGACAACAAAAAGGCTACTAAGGAACCGTACAAGAAAGTACAAAAGATGACGGACAGTAGTTCCGAAGACCAGTTGAGCGATAGTGAATCCAGGAACAGGAGACTAAGCTGTCTCAAACTTCACAATGTAATCGCAAAAGAGGATCACTGAACCATTTGGGTCAACCTCACGATAGCAGGGTCCCAAGTTAAAATGGAATTGGATACAGGATCAGCGCTAACCATCATGAATCGACGAGACTACGAGCGGCTATTCTCACACATACCCTTGAGAGAGACATCCATCGTCTTGACGACGTATACGGGGCAAAAAGTATACCCCAGAGGAAAAATAAGGGTGCCTGTCGAATACAACGGCAAGAAAATACGGAAATTGTATCTCTACATACTGCAAAATGGTGGACCACCGTTATTGGGACGTGAATGGATCAGGAAGATAAGCTTAGATTGGCACTCCATTCATGCAATGACGGTGGACGGTAAAAAAGATGAAGACGTCACTCCTGGACGATTGTCAACAATCTTAGCTAATGCCAAAGAGGTATTTCAACAAGAACTGGGCACTCTTAAAGGCGTAACCGCCTCGATAAAAATAGAAGAGAATGCAATTCCCAAGTTTTTCAAAGCAAGACCGGTACCATATGCAATTCGCCCAGCCGTCGAGGCAGAGCTGGAGAATCTGGAGAAGGCAGGCGTGTTGTCTAAGGTCGACTGGAGTGAGTGGGCGACACCCATCGTTCCTGTCATGAAGAAAACATTAAGCAATAAGTCTGAGGAGCCAATGAAGGTTCGCATCTGTGGGGATTTCAAGGTGACGGTGAACCCAGTCCTTCACACAGTACAATATCCTCTTCCAAGGATAGAAGACATCTTCGCCTCACTGTCTGGAGGGAAGCGTTTTACAAAAATTGACCTAGCACAAGCATATTTGCAGATGGAGGTTGAAGAATCCTCTAGGAAGTATCTCACGATAAACACTCACAAAGGTCTTTACCAGTATCATCGATTGGTATTCGGAGTAGCATCGGCTCCGGCGATATGGCAAAGAGCGATGGAACAAGTCCTGCAAGGGATTCCGGGGACTCAGTGTTACTTGGACGACATCCTTGTGACAGGTGAAGATGACAGTGAACACCTTAACAACCTAGAACAGGTGCTCACTGGACTACGGGAACATGGGCTACGAGCCAACCACCCCAAGTGCGAGTTTTTTAAGAAACAGATATCGTATTGTGGCCACGTGATTGATGAAGAGGGGTTACATAAGTCCCCTGACAAAATTGAAGCGGTAGTTAAGGCTCCAGCGCCTGAAAATGTGTCGCAACTGAGGTCATTCCTCGGATTGGTGAATTACTACCATAAGTTTTTGCCGAATTTGTCCACAATCCTGCACCCACTGAACGCCCTGCTACGAACGGGAGTAGCATGGCAATGGAACAATGACTGTAAGCGGGCCTTTCAGAAGAGTAAGGACTTAATCACTTCCAGAGAAGTATTGGCTCACTACAACCCCGCACTGCCGATCAGACTGGCGTGTGATACGTCTCCCTACGGCATTGGGGCGGTACTGTCACATAAATTCCTTGATGGTTTAGAGAGGCCGATAGCTTTTGCGTCACGCTCGTTAACTTCTGCCGAACGTAACTACGCCCAGATTGACAGAGAGGCCCTCAGCCTAGTGTGGGGGGTGAAGAAGTTCAATCACTACCTGCACGGTCAAAAATTTACTCTACTAACCGATCATCAACCTCTTGTCTCCATTTTCAAGCCTCAGAAGGGCGTACCGATAATGACAGCGCAACGGCTGCAGAGGTGGTCCTTTTTCCTAGGGGCACACCAATATGACATCGAGTACAAAGGAACTAAACAGCATGGGAATGCTGATGGATTGTCACGCCTACCATTGCCGACGGTGGAAGAAGTGGATCCAATGGAGTTATTCCACTCGACCATAGTCTAATGTCTCCCTGTGACGAATGCAAACGTAGAAAAGGAAACACGGAATGACCCGACACTATCACGGGTCTATGATTTAACGGTGAAGGGGTGGCCAGCACATGGCGAACCACTGCTGCCAGCATTCTCGCCGAGAAGAGAATAGCTGTCAGTGTGCAGAGGAACCTTGATGTGTGGATCCAGAGTAGTAATTCCACCTAAGTTGATGGATAGAGTGCTCAATGAGCTTCATGAGGGTCATCTGGGTGGGGTAAGACACCATGCTGACCAGGTTCTAGAGTCACTGGAAAACGTCAACTCCACACCACGATCTGATACACCTGGTAATGAAATCGACGTACCAATTGCAGCTACCGCAGAATCGGTGATATTGGAAGCAGATGAACCAAACAACGACATTGATCCCGACTCAACCTTGCCAGAGGAACCTGATACCCCAAAGAGGCGTTATCCAGACAGAATCAGGAAGCCTCCTCAAAGACGGAACTTATAATTGCTTAAACTTAACCAATGTATCTAGCAACCGTAATTGTGATTGTAATTAGTTATCATTTAGTTGTTAAATGAATGTTATGTACTGTTTATCTAAAAGGGGAGGAATTGTTGTGTATGTACCTTTAAGAGAATAACTGGTCTCAGACTGCAGTACCGGCAGTGACCACCCCTGTATAAAAGGCGCTAGTAAGCCTCTGTAGTTTCAGTTTCCCGATTGACTCCTTTCAGTAAAGACTTGTTTTGTTCAACTCCTGCTGTCCGTGTCTCAATCATACACGGACATAATAGCAGGCACCTCAAAGCACTGGAGAGGTACCACCAATGCTGCCTCCGCAAGATCCTGCAAATCCATTGGCAGGATAGGTGCACCAACGTCAGTGTTCTCGCTCAGGCCAACATCCCCAGCATCGAAGCTTGGACTGAGGGAGTGTTGCATTGTCGGAGGTGCCGCCTTTCGGATGAGATATTAAACTGAGGCCTCGTCTTCTCTCTAAGATGAATGTAAAAGATCCCATGACATTACTTCGAAGAAGAGCAGGGCAGTTATCCTCAGTGTCCGGTATTTATCCCTCAATCAACATCACTAAAACAGATTATCTGGTCATTTATCTCATTGCTGTTTGTGGGAGCTTGCTGTGTGCGTTTCCTACACTACAACAGTGACTAAACTTCAAAAGTATTTCATTGGCTGTAAAGCACTTTGGGATGTCCTGAGGTTGAGAAAGGCGCTTTTTAAATGCAAGTCTTTATTTTATTACACTCATTGTATTTTTATGTTGTACATATTGTCACCTTATGTGCAGTAACTCACATGTGTCACCATTAAACCTGAAAAGCCTACAATTGCTTTCAACATGCATAGGAACATTAGGAACACGAGGAGGCCATTCAGCCCCTCGGGCCTGCTCTGCCTTTCGATTAGATCATGGCTGATCTGTACCTCAACTCCATTTACCCGCCTTAGCGCCATCGCCCTTGTTACCCATACCTAGCAGGAATCCAGATCACTCTGTTTCCTACTTTTCTTATCCCATCTCATGTTGCACCCTGGATTCCAACGGCTTTTAGTTTTACGTGAAACTTTGTCGAAAGTTTTGTGAAAGTCCAAATAAACATGGGGCTTCCATGATTGATTTTATTTGCAACATCCTCAAAGAGGTTGGCAAGGATTATCAGGCAGGATCTACTCCTCCTAAATCCACACAGACCGTTTCTTGTTAAATTATTAATGTGCCTATCATTTGTAGCCCTCTCTGAAACAATGGTATAGCATTGCTTCATATACCATATAATTAACACACTCTGCACTACAGTAAGACAGAAGAAAGAACTTGCAGTTATATAGCACCTTTCATGGCCAGGTCCCTGGAGGAGACACTTAGCCCCTGGCATGGCTGTCAGATTTAAACACGTTGGCCTAGAAATTGGGTTTTGGCTTAGCCAGGGCTTTAGCGGCGGAAATTAGTGCCGGCGCTAAGTCCCCTGCGCGCGCCAAAAATTCAGTGGCGCCGCGCCCAAACGGCTGCCGGCGCTACTGAAGGGTCTTAGCGCCTGGAAAAGGGCGCTAACTGCCGTTTCGCGCCGCAATTCCGGCGCTGCGGCACCCGATGCGGTGCGGCAGGCTGGGGAAGTGCAGGCCTCCTCCTTCCGTTAAGGAGGAGCTGCCTGCACCCGGCCGCGGCCCGCGCAAATCTGCTTAAAAATGAGCCCGGCACCTCGGACAAGTGCCGGGCTTGCATCTGTTCCGGGGGGGGGGGAGAGAAGTCCGGGGAGGGAGCTGCGGGCAGGCGGCCGGTGGGAAAGTGGCCGGCCGCCGCGGGGCCTTTAATGCGCCGGCGCTAACTGCAGTAAGGCACCTCTGACAAAACGCTGGTTGCGGCTGCCACGGGCGAGGCGGCCGCAACTCAATTTCGGAGTTCGGGCGGGTTACCACGGCAACCGGGACGCTGCGCACACCGATGACGTCATCGGTGCCGGCGCAGCGCTACCGGAGCAACGCCGATTTAGGGCCCCAGGGAATTTCACTACTGGCCATAACTCCGGCGCAAGGCCCTCTAGCGCCTCAAATGAGGCGCTAAGGCTACTGAATTTTCAGCCGATGATGTTCTAGAGCTTGTTTCATTTATATATATTCTATTTCTATTATTACAATATTGGGTCTGGATTTGCTGGCAAAATAACAGCAAGTTTAATGGCGGTCGCTATTATTAATATGAAAATCGTCCAGCAACTTGTGGCGAGGAAGAGATACCTCGTGAATTGCGAATCGCTACAAGTTGCTGAATGATTTGCGCTGTCCTGCCGTTAGCCTTGCGAAAACGGCAGCTCGCCCTAACTGCCCTGTGATTTTCAAGAAATTGCTGCATGTGCGTATTAATTTAAGAATTAATCTCACCACAGAAAGTTAGGGCTGGTACTGAACAGTGTTACGGTCAATTAATTACTTTTGATGTAGTCACTGTAGTAATGTAGGAAATGTGGCAGCCAATTTGCGCACAGCAAGGTTCCACAAAAAGCAATGAGATAATGACCAGATAGTTTCAGTGATGTTGGTCGAGGGGATAAATATTGGCCAGGACACTGGGGAGAACTCCTCTGCTCTTCTTCGAAATAGTGCCATGGAATCTTTTAAGTCCACCCGAGAGAGCCTGGGCTTAACGTCTCATCCGAAAGACGGCTCCTCCGGCAGTGCAGCACTCCCTCAGTGCTGGCACTGGAAACGTCAACCTGGATCTCAAGTAGTATAACGCTCCTTTATATGTAATATTGTACACAGTCACCTCTAGCACAGTGCGATGCCACAGATTCGCAGCGTGAGGCTTTGTTATTGTCAGCTGAAGATAATATTTACTGAGCGGTGCGAAGGCTCAAGTATCCACCAGTTTCCATTGCTGCATTTCTAGATGGATTCTCTCCATTCTAGCAGATGATAAAAGTTCCGCTGTACCATGAAATGAAATGTTGTCAGCTTTGTTATGCAGGTTTGCTGCCCTGGCAATGCTGTTGCACAGCATCTAGCACCTGGCGACCTGTGCTTCACTCTAATTGCCATAGTCACCACCTTATCACGTTACAGCAACCACATTATGCCTACTGCGCAATGATAAGAAAAGTAGAGAACATTTTCTTTTTTTTTAATGCTGTTTGGCATGCATTATCACCAACAGCAAACAGCAAACGGTGTGTTTAAGGTTGTAAATCAATCTTAAAAGTCCTGCTGACAGTCGCAAACTATCCCTGTTTCGTTCTCATGGTTTATGATGTCATTAGACTGGCTGGATTGAATTACAGCCTTAGATCTCATAACCAGCTGTCCATTCTCAGATAAGTCATCCTGTTCGGTGTCAGCACCGATGAGCTATTTTCAGTACAATCAGGAGCGGTCTTCACTCTTTTACTATCTTTCACGACATGCGGCATTAATATCTCTCCACAGATGCTGCCTGACCTGCTGAGTATTTCCAGCATTTTCTGTTTTTATTTCAGATTTCCAGCATTTTGCTTTTGTACTAGACATAAATGTTAAGTTAGTGAAAAGCAAATTTAAATCAGATAGTGGGAACAATTTCTTTACCCAAAGACTGATGAATGTTTGGCAGCACAATGGAGCCATTATAGACATTCAAAATCTGCCAGAGTGCTGTAATGAGAGAGTTGAGGTGCTTCTACCTCTCTGGAGTAGCATCAACAGCAAACGTGCAGTACTCTAGTTATCGATAGCACTCATCAAAGTCAAGGACCTGACTTGAACAGGCGCCATTGGACATACTGGCCATAAAATTCTGTATCGGTTCCACTGATCTCTCCCGGAGAGCGGTGGAACCTTTGGGAAAATGAGGAGACTGGGTCTCTGCTGTTCCTGGGAGTTTCCTGACCATAAGAGGGGAAACATCCATCCACCCCTCACATGTCAAATGAGGTGCACGGACTACAAAAACCAGCAGTTCCCACCCTTGAGGCTGGTTCGAGAACCAGCGTTTCTGTGGAGACTGGTACATCAAAAGGGTTGAGGTGACCCGGCCTCCACAGAACGTACCTGGGCCCCACGGGTAGGGCCCAGGCTAGAGGCAAGTGTCAAGTGGGGTGGACATCCGAAGATTCTGACAATTGCGGTACAGAGGGATCTGGGGGTCCTAGTACATGAAACACAAAAAGTTAGCATGCAGGTACAGCAAGTAATTAGGAGGGCTAATGGAATGTTGGCCTTTATTGCAAGGGGTATGGAGTATAAAAGTAGGGAATTTTTGATGCAACTTTACAGGGCGCTGGTGAGACCACACCTGGAGTACTGCATACAGTTTTGGTCTCCATATTTAAGGAAGGATATACTTGCATTGGAGGCAGTTCAGAGAAGGTCCACTAGGTTGATTCCTGGGATGGAAGGGTTGTCTTATGAGGAAAGGTTGAGCAGGTTGGGCCTATACTCATTGGAGTTTAGAAGAATGAGAGGTGATCTTATTGAGACATATAGGCCCAGAAATCCCGTTCCAGGCCTCCCGCGGCCGGAGGGCTGTGATCTGGAAAAATCTGCGCCTAGACCGGAGGACTCCCGGGAGGCACAGAGTTCCATTGCTGGGCCTCTCCAAACTGCCAGTGCGCAGGGCCCATGTATCCCAGAGGCGCAGGCGGTTCGCAGCGTCCCTGGGATCACGTGGGCCATGGGGAGCCAATCAGAGAAGGGAATCTCCCTTCATACATTTGGCAGGAAGACCTGTCAAATATATGAATGGAAATCACCCCCAAAACATAGTAAAACTTTAAATAAATTTTAAAAAGAATCACATCTTTAAAATGACTTTAAATTACCTAAATTAAGTATTTTAAACAAAAATTTTATTTTTTGAAAAAAATAATTAAAGTTTTTAACAGGGCTAAAATAAACTTAGTTTTCTTTAAAGTATTTTTAAATGATAAATCAGTGGAATTTTTTTTTTACTTTTTTCAACTCTTATCCTGGTAAAAGCAGGCCTTACGTCTGCTTATACCAGCGCAAGAATTGTAAGTGTTTTCTGCGGGCGGATGGTTTCCAAAACACGGAACCCTCCGCCCGCAAAGACTCTTCTCCAGGGCAGGTGGAGGATCTGTCAAGAGCTTTCTTGACAGATCGGAAATGCCGGTTTCCAGCGCATGCGCTGTGCATGCCTAAAACCGGCATTTCCGTTGGCCCTACGGGTGAGTACACAGCGCGTACACACCCGTAGGGAACGGAATTTTTGCCTCATTAGATTCTGAGGAGGATTGACAGGGAGGATGCTGAGAGGATGTTTCCCCTAGTGGGGGTATCTAGAACGAGGGGGCATAGTTTCAGAATAAGGGGTCGCCCATTTAAGACGGAGATGAGGAGGAATTTCTTCTCTCAGAGGGTCGTGAATCTTTGGAATTCTCCACCCCAGAGCGCTGTGGAGGCGGAGTCATTGAATATATTCAAGGCGGAGATTGACAGATATTTGAACTACAGGGGAGTCAAGGGTTATGGGGAGTGGGCGGGAAAGTGGAGTTGAGGCCAAGCTTGGATCAGCCATGATCGTATTGAATGGTGGAGCAGGTTCGAGGGGCCGATTGGCCGACTCCTGCTCCTGTTTCTTATGTTCTTATGTTTGTTTTGGGAATATAGCTAGATCAACCATCTTGCTCACAGAGCGATAGGAATGTTTGTGAGGTTGGGAATAGGGTGGGATCTTGGTTACTGTTTTCACGGGTACTGGGTTCATCTCCAATCCGTACGTGGCATTACATGCCCTTTAATCAAGTTGGCAAAGAGAGATGTCAACAGTGACGTAATGACAGCATCATATCGCCATCTTATTGCACTAAACAATACAATTTATTAAAGCTTTTTAAGACATTGGGATCAGTCCAGTGAAAACTACACAACAGTCCACCAGTCATTACATTCGGGACGATATGTAACCATTGTCAATTGACGGGCAAGTCATTCATCAGTGTCCCATATATTTGAATTACTCTGGTCTGTTTGATGGCCCGTGTTAATTACTGTCAATTTTCCCAGTGTTTGTTTAGTTATTGCAAACATTTTCCACAGATATGAGTGCCCAGATCAAATGTTTGTAGAGTAATGTACCACACCCAGAGAAACTGCGAGCGCAATTATTTTACATTCTGTTGATTAAAGAGTTTTAAAACATCTTTAGTTGATCAACGCAAACTCTGACAGCAGCTGTTATCCTGTACGTAACGTGCTCCTCACTACCTGTTATCCGGCACATATCGCATTGCTTGCTCCCCATCAATCTACACGTGACACACTCCTTGCTACTGTTTACCCTGCGGGTAACATGCTTCTCGCTATCCTTTACCCTTCCTGTAACATGCTACTTGCTTTCATAAGAACATAAGAACATAAAAAATAAGAGCAGGAGTAGGCCATACGGCCCCTCGAGCCTGCTCCGCCATTCAATAAGATCATGGCTGATCATCGACCTCAACTCCACTTTCCCGCCCGATCTCCATATCCCTTGATTCCCCTAGAGTACAAGGGGGAAAAATTCAGTATCGCCCCGTTTGGGGCGCAATTATCGGCTGTGCGAAAATTTTAGCGCCTGGTGTTAATTATCACCTCCGACTGCAAACTTGGCTTTTATCGCCCCTGGAGGTGACTGGAGCGCTAAATCAGGTGCTACACACCTGTCTTAAGGCACAAAGACCGAGGAGCGAGGCGCTACCTCAGAGCGCTGGCGAAGCTCAGGTGATGTCAGTCAGCAATGGAACACAGACACACTGGCGCCGGCCAGTTCTTAAAGGGGAGGGTCGATCTTGCTCTCCATCCACATCCTGCTCATTGCAGCCTTGAATCTCGGCCTGGAGAGACCTGTGCATCAAATCTGCTGGAAAGAACAATGGAGAGGCCCAGGGAAAGAGCTCAGAGTGCAGCCCCCACACTCTCTTCTAAATCGATGCAAGGAAGGGCAAATCAAAATGAACCTTCAAAGTGCTGCTCAGTACCCAAAACACCTTCACACAGTATTGAATCTCTCCAGAAGTCTCTCTCTCTCAGAATGTGTGGTGCAAAAATGTCATCAACAAAAAAAGGCAGGAAGTGGTCGCCTTTAAATCGTGCTCCCCCAGTCCCTTCCTGACTGCAAAACGCTCCCCTCAACCTGTCATTGCTAGCGGCAGGCGGTAAGACAGGGGGCGCCACTCAATATCCAGTCCGGGGCGCTACCGGGACGTTGCACACTCGACTGACGTCACGATCTGCCGGCGCAGGAGATCGGGGCGGTAGTGTTTAGCGCCGCCGCAAAATGTCTAGTTAATTTCGTGAGCGGCGCAAACATCGCCGTGCCCGGGCGTGAGTTGCTTTGTGATCCATTAGCGCCCTCTTAAGGCGCTAACGGGAGGCGCAAACCAACTGAATTTTTCCCCCCAAAAACCTATCGATCTCAGCCTTGAATATACTCAAAGACTCAGCATTCACAGCCCATTAGGGCAGAGAGTTCCAAAGATTCACAACCCTCTGAGTGAAGAAATTCTTCCTCATCTCAGTCTTAAATGGCCGACCCCTTATCCTGAGACTATGCCCCCTAGTTCTAGACTCTCCAGCCAGGGGAAACAACCTCTCAGCATCTACCCTGTCAATCCCCCTCAGAATCTTATATGTTTCAATGAGATCACCTCTCATTTGCTAAACTCCAGAGAGTATCGGCCCAATCTACACAATCTCTCATCATAGGACAACCCTCTCATCCCAGGAATCAATCGAGTGAACCTTCATTGCACCGCCTCCAAGGCAAGTATATCCTTCCTCCGATAAAGAGAAAACTGTGCCCAGTACTCCAGGTGTGGTCTCACCAAGGCCCTGTACAATTGTAGCAAGACTTCCTTACTCTTATACTCCAACCCCCTTGCAATAAAGGCCAACATGCCATTTACCTTCCTTATCCTTTACTCTATATATAACATGCCCCTAATTACCATATGCTCTGCAACACTCCCCTTCTACAGGTTGCCTTACATGTAAAGTGCTCCTCACTATTCTTTACATTGCATAAAACACACTCCTTGCAACTCTTTATCCTTCTTACAACATGTTTCTTGCAGTGTCAGCTGTGGCTCAGTGGGTAGCACTCTCGCCTCTGAGTCCGAAGGTTGTGGGTTCATAGTCTCCCACTCCAGGGACTTGAGCACATAAATCTAGGCTGACACTCCAGTGCAGTGCTGAGGGAGTGCTGCACTGCCGGAGGTGCCGTCCGTCTTTCGCATCAGATGTTAAACCGAGACATTGCCTGCCCTGGTGGGTGTAAAAGATTCCACATCACTATTTGAAAAAGAGCAGGGAAGATCCACTGATGTCCTAGCCGACCTTTCTCCCTGAGACATCTTGAGGAAATGAGGTCTGCTGCATGTGCTCAAATTGTACAATTCAAGTTCAGCTTACAGCATCTGGGCAAAAATATTAACTCCAAGCCCAGGCTTTTGGGAGAAGCTGAGGCTGTCAATTGAAAACTTTAATGGAAGCATTAAAAGACACAAAAGACAAATCAAAGGATAAAGCATGTCGTTGTGATATATGTAATTTCTTCAACTTTTTAATTTCGGTTAAACCTTTATCTTGGGCATTAGAAATCTCAGTTACTGAGGCGAAACATTTTTTTTCCGGATGGTATTGTGGGAGGCCAGTTGGCAGATTGCACAGAGTGGGGGCGTTTACATAGGCATTTTCCATTACAGTGTGAACAGAGGGATTTATAATGGGGAAAAGGTGACATGAAAAACAGTAAGTGAAGGGCTGCACGGGGGCACGTGCAGATGAAAGATTTTGAATACATTAATAGGTCGCGAGACAAACAACGACAAGGTAACACTTTTGCTTTTAGTGAATGGGTAAGCGATTTGCTGCAGAGAGGGATTTGCTAGATCGGCAATGCAAGCAGTTTTTTCAGTGCCTCTTTTATATAAAGGTGCCGTTATAAGGCAACAAATCGCGCTGTGTGCAGTAAATGTAGAAACTCAGATGATTTGTTGCTGAATGCTGCACCCATTATAGTGCATTGCTGAAACAGATTGTAAATAGAAATACATAATGTGAAAAACTGATGCCGTTGCCACAGAGGTGGCAGAATTGATTATTCTTGGCTGTTTCAGGAGATTACCCCCCAAAAATCTCCCCTTTGGAAAAAAACATGCCAGGCTAAAATATCAGCGATGTTAAATCTTGGACAATTCCAGTGACATTTTCAGAGTCTAAATCAAGATGATTAATTTATGGCAACCGTTTTCTCTCAAAACCACTTAAGGTTTTAAACAAAAAAAATAGCGGATGGGATTCATCTCTTTATTACCCTTTCAGTGCAAAGTTTACTGTTTAATGATGCCCAGTCCCATTTGACACTGTACTCTCATAAATATGGCCCACTATGACAGTGTAAGAGGGGAGCAGGCTGGAGAAATGACTTGTCAAATGGAGTGTTTGATGTGGAGATAAAGGTTTTACAGTCATATATTACGATCTCTTCACCTGGCTTTGCTTTCAAAGGGCAAAGTGGTGCTGGCGTGACTTTTACCGTTAACCCTTTGATAGTTCAACTTGAAGTCTCGCCAGGAAGTGACAGTGGGCAATGGCAACAGGCGAAAGCTTGACACGTTCATGCCATCCCTTCCTTCTAATGCAGGTGTTCACGCCATTAATCTAAAATAGCTAGACAGAGGAATGCTATATAAATGTCATCAACAATCATTTCTAGGCGTGCACGTGTGTGTGTGTGTGTGTGTGAAGGAAGCTCCCCTACTCCTTGAGTCCAAGCCTAGTGGGGAACAAGACCAACCACAACTTCTACTCACACCACACTTTTGAAGATTGCACTAAAGAAAAAAGAAAGACTTGCATTTCTACAGCGCCTTTCACAACCTCAGGATGTCCCAAAGCGCTTTACAGCCAATTAAGTACTTTTTGAAGTGGAGTCTCTGTAGTAATGTGGGAAACGCGGCAGCCAATTTGCGCACAGCATTTGAGATAATGACCAGATAATCTGTTTTAGTGATTTTGGTTGACGGGTAAATATTGGTCAGGATACCAGGAGAAACTCCACTGCTCTTCTTCAGAAAATTGCCATGGGATCCTTTACATCCACCTCAGAGGGCAGACGGGCATTCATTTTAACATCTCATCCAAAAGACGGCACCTCCGACAGTGCAGCACTCCCTCAGTACTGCACTGGAGTGTCAGCCTAGATTTTTGTGCATCCAGACTAGGATTTGAACCCATGACCTTCTGACTCAGAGATGAGAGTGCTACCCACTGAGCCGTGGCTGACACCCTACGAACCAGTCCGTCCTCTCATGAAACCAGAGAAACCACAGGCCTTGCCTATCATATAAAATAAGAGGCTGCTATTTCCTGTAATCCAATCCGCTGGTTTACCTTAACTGAATAAGTCAAATTCTGTTGACTGGGGCAGAGATCGCATCGAAGAGAAGTTAAGTGGTTTTACCGATAACACTCGGTCCGACTGATCTCCTGGACTGGTTTCGATCACCTGAGGGGGGTCATAGAGGAATTTTCCAGAGGTTTATTTTCCCCCTTTTTGGCCCTGGGTTTTTCTCTGTTGTTTCTGCCTCTCCCAGGAGATTACATGGTTGCAGGGAGGGGGGTGAGGGCTGGTAGGGAATGTCTAGTCAGGATGCTCCAGCCATCATGAGTGTGGGGCAGGGCTTCATGGACCAGCTGGTCTTTTCCTGTCCGTCACTTGCGTACGTTTGTATGTTTTCATTAAATGGGATGCTGTGATGGCGGCCTGTGTTTCGGAGCTTGCATTTCCCCAATCTGCTTATTTTTCTGTAGAACCCACGAGCCCCAGGGGCTTGAACCGTAGGCTCCCAAGTCTGATTCCCAGTTTGCACGATGTTGGGTAACTCCAGCCAGTGCAGAAAGCTTAGGTGCTACAACTGGCCTCAGCATTCGAGAGGGGAAATAATCCTTTCGGGGTTTCCGTTCCTGATCGCTATCCGGCGAGCCCTGCTGGGATATCAGACAAGGGCAGGATCGGAGTTCTTCAGGATTCCTTCCATGCTTGAATAGCCTGCCTATGCTCACTGTCTAAGCCTACAGATGTAGAATGGACACTCTGGCGAGGCAGCCATGGCACCATATCCCAGCAAGAGGCAGCAGGATAGAAATTCATCTTGGCGGTATTGCATGAGCTGCCCGTTTTACATCCTGCCCCATATTCAGTTCGACTGAAGTCAATGGAGCTGGCCATCGGGCAGGGCGTATAACGGGCGACTGATGCGATACCGCCCGCTTAGCACCACTGCCCGAGACGACTTTCTACCCCAAGTGTCTTTAGGAGAGATGGCAGGAGTAAAATGGAAAACAGAAAGCTCCTGGAAATCGACCTCCCACTTGGCAGCTGCAGGCACAGGAGAGGCTTGTTTATCAGGAGGGCAGGTGTAGGATGTGAAGGAGAGGTTTCAGCCAATATTTGGATACCTCGGCAGTGCACAGCTGTCTACTGGAGCTGCTTTGGGAAAATGTTATTGTACCTCATACGCAAGCACCAAATTTCCAATACCGAGCTGAGATTTTATTTTAAAATATATTGGCCTAGAAATTCATTAAGGCGCTGCCAGCTTTGCGGCCAGTTACCGCCTAAAGAGGGCTTCTGCGCCAAAAATGAGTTTGCGCTGATATTCAGCGCAGCGGTATTGGCGGCGGTAGCCGTTAGCGCTGCGCCGGCACCGATGACGTCATCGGTGTGCGCAGCACCCCGGTTCCGCCCCGAAACCGGCCCGATCCCCATATTTAGTAGCGGCCGCCTCCTCCGAAGCGGTCGCAAACAGCGACCAAAAAACGGGGCCGTGCTGTAGCCTTAGTGGGGCGCTTTAAAGGTGAAGGTGCGGCCGGCCGCTTTTTCGGCGGCCGCCTGCCCGCACCTCCTTCCCCGGCCTCCTCCCCCCCCCCCGCGGCATTGCCGGCTGCTTTCCGCGAACCCGGCACTTCTCCGTGGTGCCAGGCTCATTTGCCGGCACTCTCCAGCGGCGATCTCCCCGTTGCAGGCAGCTCCCCCTTAAGAGAAGGAGGAGGCCTGCAGTACCGCAGCCTGCCGCTCCGCAGCGGCTGGCGCAGCGGCGCCAAGAGCACTGAAATTCAGTGTCAGCGCCCCAAGCGGAGGCGGGCACACCCTGGTATAGTGCCCGGTTCCGATTTGGGGCGCTAACACTGAATATCTGACGATCGCTATAGGCTTCCCGCCCAGCGCTAACTTTTGGGCGCGAGCGAGCTGGCCGCCCCAAAGTGAATTTCTAAGCCATTGTGCTCCCAATCTCGTCATCACTGGCACTGGGGTCCACCCAGGACCAGATAATAGGGGAAGACGTCTAGTCACAAAGCATAGAATCAAATTCCAGCTGAATCAGTTTTTCCCAACTCTGGTCTCCTTTGATTGAGCACTATTTGTAATAATTGACGGAACCCACCCTATGGTTGATGGGGAGATGCTTCGGGAGAAAGAAAGGGGAGAAAGAAAGAAAATGTGAGAAAGGAGAGAAAGAAAGAAAGGGGAGAAAGAAAGAAAGTGTGAGAAAGGAGAGAAAGAAAGAAAGGGGAGAAAGAAAGAAAGTGTGAGAAAGGAGAGAAAGAAAGAAAGGGGAGAAAGAAAGGAAGAAAGATAGAAACTAAAGTCTGCCTTCTTAGGTGGACATAAAAGATCCCATGGAAAAGAAGAACATGGGAGTTAACCCTGGCCAATATTTATCCCTCAATCAACATCACTAAAAACAGATGATCTGGTCATTGTCACATTGCTGTTTGTGGGAGCTTGCTGTGCACAAAATAGCTGCCATGTTTCCTAAATTACAACAGTGACTACACTTCACAAGTGCTTCATTGGCTATAATGCACTTTGGAACATCTTGAGGTTGTGAAAGGTGCTATATAAATGCAAGTTCTCTCTTTCTTTTCAAGTACTCATGCTCTTTTTATGAAAAATCCTCTTTGCTTAATTTTGTTCTGCTAGACCACACCAGGGATATCAATTATGAGGAACCGCACATCACAGAGCGATTCTATTGCAAACTGCAGGACGGGGGTGGGGGGTGGTGAGCGGGGGGGGGGGGGGGGTGGTGTGGAGGAGAGAGCATGACTTCAATCCGGGCTGAGGGCAGCTCCTGAGAGGCCTGAATCCAGGATATTCGCAGAAATTTGCATCCTCAAGCTGCAACGTCAGTTCTCAGCTCCGGAGCGGAGCTCGGGCTAGTTTCAAATTGCATTCCCGTCCCGCCCCCTCCCCAGCTGTTTGGCGTGGAGGCTCTCCAGGACACTTCGTGTACTTGACATCATTAGGCCGCCTTGGCAAGGAAGGAAATGCCACTAGAGGGTCTCCACGGCAACGATACAACCAATGTTTTATATTTAACAAAGCGTCCAATAATTACCTGATAAGCATACGACCTTCTTCTCTGAGAAGAGGAAGTATATTAAACTAAAAAGTATTCCCTCTCTACCTTACTCTCCTTTAAGAGTTAATTGAGGAAAGTAAAATTAGATTGCGTAGGAACTGATAATCTGCAAAGGAACTGTATTGGACCCTGGAGGAACTATGAATTCCCAGCACCCCCCTCCCCCCCCCACCCCACAGGCATCACTACAAATAATGTTCGCAAAATGTCGCGAGTGGGAAATGAGATGAGTTATGAGGTATGGAGATGGAAAAAGGCAATGAATAAGGACTGTTGTCTTCTAATAAGGTCTGTTCCCAGTAATTACTCCGACACAATTTGATCAACCAAGGCTAAGTATCTTCATATGAAGGGGATCGGATGAAATTAGTCCTGATGTAATAAGTACCATTTGTCAGCATTAGCGAGAGGTGCTGACAGTTCCTGCCATCTCCGTAGCAACGGGGGGTTCGTACATCACTGTGGAAACAAGCCACAGCCTCCGAAATGCTGCGCTAAAAGGTTAGCAGCTAGGCTTGTTTGAATAATCAAATAAAAAGTTATTGGGTTGCCACAATCAGCTCCTTTATTTAAAAGAAAAAATGATAGGAGTTGGTAAGATTATCACCAACAGGATTAAACTAGTCTGCTTCATAGCATTACGGTAGGCCATAGGTTGCCACATGACCAAATAAACCAATGGGAATGTGAAAATAGCCAATTATTTCATGATGAGACGACCTTCCTCTGGGGCAGCTGGCAAAGATTACAAGTGCCTTATAGAGACGGTTGGCAGTGCGTGATGAGGCTGTTATACAATCAAGGAGTTAGGAAAATTCCATGAACTGTGATTGCAGGACCTCTGCCTGTGCCCTGGTGGTTTATTTCCCTCTTCCACTCCCTTTTTACTAACCTGATGGGATTTACTGAGGGTGCGCTGCACTGTTTGAGATGCCAGCTTGCAGGTGAGACATGAAAACAAGGCTTACTTCCGTTGGTTCAGGTGGACACTTAAGATCCCCTGGCACTATTCGGAGAAGAGGAGGGGTGGGCGGTGGAGTGTGGTGTGGGGGGGTGTCCTGGTCAATATTCCTTCCTCGATCCATGCCACCCAGAAAGCTCATTTCATTGCTGTCTGTGGATCAAAATGGATGCCACATGTGGATCAAAATGGATGCCACATTTGGCTATTCACCAATAGTGACGCACTTTGGAGCAATTCATTGCACGTGAAGCGCTTTGGGATGTTTCTGTGAGACGTGACAAAGTGCTATATAAATGCAAATCTGTCTTTCCATCATTGGTGCCACTATCATGAACATAATGTGGCTTGTTGCCCCATGGAGAATGAACCATGCCATAGAATGCAGCAGATTTGGAATCGCCTCCAATCTATCAAACCGATCTGTCCTTAAAGAGTACCATCTTCATCCAAACACATTTGGGAAATCACTTCTTAAGTGAGCTGCCATGTTGACTATCAGGGAGAGTTCCCACTGCAGCAGTCACAATATCTGCTGCAGCCTCAACTACTGCAATGCAGTTTTCAAAGTGCAGATTCCAGTTTTTCTTTTCCAGACCTTTGCTCAGGCACATGTTAATGACATGATCAGAAGATAGAGATAGATGAGGAAGGACATTCGTGACACAACCTACAGTCTGCCTGGCACACCGTCCATCTCTTTCCTTTAAATGATTCCATGGTTTTTATCTCCACTGGATGTTCACTCCACATACCGGTCGCTCATTGTGCCTGGGACGCTCTGATATCATCGGCTGCCTATCGGCTGCCGATTCGCTGTCCCCCTTTTTTCGTCCCCCAATTTCACCCCCAACGATTCTGCAGTCTTTCATCGTAACACAGTCCTCTGATGCTAGGGATAAGTCTCATTATACTGCACAGAAGGAGGTAAATCTCACGTCTCAGTGCCATGATTTTTTGGTCATTCTTTGCAGTCAACATTTACCATTGTAAAATGCCGTGCCAGTACAGGAAACTTTTGATTTACCGGCACCTAAATAACCGGAAATCTCAGTTAACCGGCAAAATTCAGGAGTAGGTTTTACTTCATATTGTACTTGCGTTCCTCCATCTGTTGCTGTGCAAGGGTGTGGCTGCAGCTGTTGCTAAGCTACAGAGACGCTTGCAACTTGTGGCCATTGTTCTGAACTTGTTGCTAAGCAACAGGGTTTGTTGCTTTATACGGAGCTGTCAGCTCTCCGTATCTTTTACTATAGCGCTCGGTTATCGGAATTTTTGATGAACCGGCACCACATAGGTCCCGTCCGTGCCGGATTAAAAAAAAGTTTCCTGTACTTCCCATTCAATCTTTGTGTCAACGATCGTGATGTAATTGCAGGCTCTGGCCACCAGGTGGCTCTGTGAATTGGGTTTCTGAAATCCGTCTCTCCTATCTCCGTCACCACGTATAAAAAACCTTGGTCAGGATATTACGGCGGTAATGACGGCAAAACTGTCAGCGTTACTGCTCTGAAAGTGACCGTAACTTCAGGATTTAGCGCATGTGCAGATAAACACGGAAATCTAGAAGTTGCGGTCAGTCATTCACTGCTGTGCCACGGGTTGCGCTGTGGAACTCCCAGGAGCCGGCAATCAATTCAAATCACAGTTTCTGACAAAACCTTCCCCTATTACGCTGGAATATCACTGTTAAACCTTCCCCCCGCCCCCCAATCCCACCGAAAAAGTTAAGCTTTGTTGAAAGAGGTGTAACTGGGTTTTTTAACGGCGTATTGACTGCAGAACAACCGTTCTGGCCCTGAAAAACTAATTTTATATTTGTGGAATGTCAATTTTTTCCATTAATATGGTAAGAATTACATGGCTTTTAATATAATCATTTTTTTAAGCTTGTTTCTGATATTTCAACTTCTACCTTAATCCTACGTAATCTTTATTTTGCTCTCTGTAAAATTTATAAAAAGTAAATCATAATCTGTGCATTTTACTTCCTGGTTTGCTGTCTGTGAGAATTCTTCAATGTGATTGGCTGCTCAGCCTGCTTGATGACATCACTGTTGCTGGATGCTGGAGATTCGCTTGATTTGGCCCCAGATTCAGACTAAAGTTAGGAGAGCTGAAATCCACACCACAGAGATTGCTAGATCTTTGTGGGCAGCTTTCTTTGAGGTCAGCGGTGAGCTTTGCCGCTGACCGCAAATTCCGAGTCCTTGGGTGCATCAACTGACTATGGGCAGTGCCACATCAATTTACTAGCAGTATAATTAAAACAGTACAGTACAGTTAGTGCATATTTTGTGTCCATCGCACAAGAGTCACAATCAAATCTCAGTCTTAGAATTCAAAAAAGTAAATCTTGCATTTCTATAGCGCCTTTTACAACCTCAGGACGTTCCAAAGCGCTTTACAGCCAATGTAGTAGTTCAGAAGTGTAGTCACTGTTTTAGTAATAAAGAAGCAAAGCATTAATTTGCAATGTACGGGAAAAACTTCCCATCAACAAAAGATAACCTGACAGGAATGGTCTTGTACAGGAAACTCTTTTTTATCCGGCACCGACGGGACCGGCGTGGTGCCGGTTGATCCAAAAGTCCGGATTACAGAGAGGTATACTTGCCAAGGTACGAGAGCCCCATACACGGCCACAGGTGCAGGAGCCCCGGTTACACGGCACTTGTGCAGGAGCCCTGTTACACGGCCACAGATCCAGGAGTCCCGGTTACACGGCACTTGTGCAGGAGTCCCGGTTACACGGCCACAGATCCAGGAACCCCAGTTACACAGCCACAGATCCAGGAACCCCGGTTACACGGCCACAGGTGCAGGAACCCCGGTTACATGGCCACAGATCCAGGAGTCCCGGTTACACGGCCACAGGTGCAGGAACCCCAGTTACACGGCCACAGGTGCAGGAGCCCCGGTTACACGGCCACAGGTGCAGGAGCCCCGGTTACACGGCCACAGGTGCAGGAGCACCGGTTACACGGCCACAGGTGCAGGAACCCCAGTTACACGGCCACAGGTGCAGGAACCCCGGTTACACGGCCACAGGTGCAGGAGCCCCGGTTACACGGCCACTAATATATAGTAAAATTACCTGAACCTACTCCTGAATTTTGCCGGTTAAAAGAGAGCTTCCTGTAATTGACCTCATCAATCATACTTTAAAAATATACCCCAAATAAAGCCAAGGTTTGGAATTGCAGTTTCTACAGCAATAAAACTCTGAATGACCACACTCAGTGTTTACTTAACAGCAGTTGGACTTTTATTGGCACCTTAGCAGCAATAATAATATATTCTGCTCTTGTCTTTATAACAGCATAAACCAACAACAACAACGTTTATTTGTACAGTATAGCACCTTTAACGTAGTAAAACATTCCAAGGCACTTCACAGGAGAGTTATAAAACAAAATTTGACACCAAGCGACATAAGGAGAAATGAGGGCAGGTGACCAAAAGCTTGGTCAAAGAGGTAGGTTTTATGGAACGTCTTAAAGGAGGAAAGAGAGGTAGAGAGGCGAGAGGTTTATGGAGGGAATTCCAGAGCTTAGTTTCTTGGCAGCTGAAGGTGCGGCCACCGATGGTGGAGCGATTAAAATCAGGGATGTGCAAGAAGCCAGAATTGGAGGAGCGCAGAAATCTCGGAGGGGGTTGTGGGGCTTGAGGAGATTACAGAGATAGGGAGGGGCGAGGCCATGGAGGGATTTGAAAACAAGGATGAGAACTTGAAAGCCAAATTGCATGGGCAATTGAAACTACCTTAACTGACATGAGCCAGAATGTCTGTATCCCTTGACTGGTCTAACCAATCACACTGAAAAATAAAAAATGGAAGCCAGGATTCTGGTGTATAGAACAATTAAACTCTCACCCAGTGCTCCGTTATATAGAGTTTGTAACCTTAAAGTGGCACAGCTTCACCTTAGCAACATAGATAGAAACATAGAAAAATAGGAGCAGGAGTAGGCCATTCGGCCCTTCGAGCCTGCTCCGCCATTCAATATGATCATGGCTGATCCTCTCTCTTAATACCATATTCCCGCTCTCTCCCCATACCCCTTGATGCCTTTTGTGTCTAGAAATCTATCTATCTCCTTCTTAAATATATTCAGTGACTTGGTGTCCACAGCCTTCTGTGGTAGAGAATTCCACAGGTTCACCATCCTCTGAGTGAAGAAATTTCTCCTCATCTCAGTCCTAAACGTCCTACCCCATATCCTGAGATTGTGACCCCTCGTTCTAGACCCCCAGCCAGGGGAAACATCCTCCCTGCATCCAGTCTGTCTAGCCCTGTCAGAATTTTATACCTTACCATTAGAACAATTGTGCATTATATAAACAACATACCATGTGAATTTCTGTGAGACCCACTAGTAATATGTTGAAAATCGTGGGCTTTGAAATTCCACAGCCCTTCCAGCACACTCCCAGCATAGCTCCAGTGGGAGTGCAGGGTTACTGCCGAGGAACTGGCCAGTCCTGCATTGCCAGTATGTGTGGCACCTTGCGAGGGATGGAAACCCTATCCACCGCTGAAAGGGGCATCCACGTCAGATGGGAGGGGGCTGAGGGTGGGGCTCCTGACGATGGGAGTTCCCGAGTCCTCAGCCTCGTAGGGATCCATCATAACATTGGAGGCTGGTACACCAACTGACTTCCTGAATGGCAGGTGTGATCTCAGGGAGGGGAGGGGGGTCCAGGCTGGGATTGCAGCTTAAACCCTTGAAGACTGAAGGATAAATTTATTTTTTCTAACTTGCTTTACAGAGGTGGCCATCAGGACCACTGTTAAGTGATTTTTTTTGTGGGGGGAAGGTGCGGGGTGGGTGTATCCTGCACCGCCCCTTTCCCTGGAACAGGCAATTCTTGCCAAACTTTCCGGCCTGTGGGACAAAGCAGGTGCCTGAGATGCGTTCCAGTGGCATGGGCACCCACCAGCCTCAGACAAATCAGGTGCCCGCCACTGACCCCCCGCATACTTTGGCTCCAGTGGATGCAATCCTCGATCTTGGAGTTTCGGGGCTGGTATATCCAACGTATGCAAATGTCACACTCCAGATATGACATTCCAGAGGTCACACTCCAGGTGTCACGCTCCAGATGTCACACTCTATTATAAAATACAAATAAATTGTAAAATGTTGGATGCTCCTGATTCACAGACTGAAAATTTACAAACACGTTCCCATCTACAAAGTTCTTTGTCCAAATGATAATTAATCTACGATTGACCTGAGCCAGTGTTTACTTAACAGCAACTAGGTTTCATGGTTATAAAAGGACACAGTAAGAAATTGTCAGAAAAATATGCTGTGGTATAACAAGCCTGTCCTTGCAAAACAGAAAATCACCTGACTTACTGTAATGCATCAGGTGATCCGACTGGATACTAAAAGTCCTCTGTTTGGTTTAAGTTTCTCAGGAAACAATCAAAAAAACACCTCGCAATTATCCACTTAGCTTTGAGCCAATCAAAAAGTACTTAACTACTATCCATTTACTTCAGTGTCTCTTAGTGCTCACAAACATCTGCCATAGCGCTCGACTCATCGTGAGCAATGCCATGGGAGAATGGCTAGTGTACACTGTTGGGTTTGTGACCGGTCTAACTCGTTCGAGCTATGAAGCTCATTCCTAACAGTTCCCCAATGTTGACAGCTCTCAATATCACAGGGTGAAGCCTTTCATGGTCAAACAGCCGACCAACCCGCACTGTCTGTTCCTTGATTCTCATTTTTGGTTTCAAATCCCTCCATGGCCTCGCCCCTCCCTGTTGTGTATGTACCTTTAAGAGAGAACTGTTTTACAGCTCCTGTATACTGTAGTACCGGCAGTGACCACACCTGTATATAAAGCCGGAGCAGGCTTCTGTACTTCAGTTGTGAGACTACTCTACTCTAGTAAACACCTGTTGATTGTTAAGTTACAGCCTTCGTGTAGTTCTTGGGGAAACATCCTATTTAAAGAATCACGGATCTAACAGTGGCGACGAGGTTGATTCGAATCTGCCTGCAACTCTGCATTTCCCGTCAAGGAGTCGCTCCGGGAGGACGGTGGAAGAAAGTCGAGGCCAGAAGCACGGGCGTCGACCACGAGCAACCACCTAGTCATCCGGCAGCAAGTGAACATCGCAGGAGAGCCATGACGATCCACCAACAGACTGGCAACAGGTGCAGCGCACACCCTTACCGGACAGCGGCAGCGGGAGCCGACCGACAGCATAGAAAAGCCGAGCAGCATCGACGGGGTAAGAGAGAGGGTGAAGCGCACAGGGCGCGGCCGGGGGTTAAAGAACCGAGCGGCGTCGAGGAAAAACATGCAGAGAGAGAGAGAGGTTAAAGCAGCAACCGGGTTCAGGACCGAGCGACGGCAACGGGAAAGGCGCACAGGAGAACGCGCAGAGCACAGCCAGAGCTCAAGGGCTGAACTGCGTCCATGGGGAGAAGAAGGGAGAGCGCGGGAGACGCCATTGAGCCACGGAGAAGAAGGGAGAGCGCGGGAGACGCCATTTTTAGAAGCCGCAGCGGAGAAGAAAGGCGAGCGCGGGAAGGAAGGAAAGCGCGGGAGACGCCATTTTGTTCCAGCGGAGAAGAAGGAAGAGCACGGGAGACGCCATTTTTGACAGTTAAATCACACCCAGGGATGCCGAAGAGTGGCAGTATCTCTACGTTCGACAATGAAGTCGAAGATTGGGCGACATATGTGGAACGTATTGAGGTGTACTGCAGGGCGAATGAAGGGCCAGATGCTAGGAAAGCACTGGTTTTGTTAAATTCCATGGGTGCAAAAACTTATGGGTTACTGCAAAACCTAATAACCCCAGAGAAGCCTATGAATAAGAATTTCGAAAGCATAGTAGAAATCCTACAGGACCACTTAAACCCCATACCGCTGCTGATAGCAGAACGATTTAAGTTCCATAAAAGGAACCAACACAAAGACGAAAGCAATGCTGACTACTTAACGGAACTGCGCAAGCTATCGAAACACTGCCAGTTTGGAGTGGGACTAGCAGATACGTTAAGGGACAAGTTTGTGTGTGGGCTTCAAAGTGAAGGAACCCAGAAACGGTTTCTATCAGAAAGGGATCTTACGCTGGAGAAGGCTTTCAGTATGGCAGTATCACACGAAGCAGCCGCACGGGGCGCTGCAGAGATACAACGGAGACCGCAAGAATACGGCACCAATGAAATGTCATATGGAGCAGTGAAGTGTTATCGCTGCGGCAGAACAACACACGATCAGAAGGATTGTTGGTTCAAGGACCAAGTGTGCAGACAGTGTGGAAAAACAGGACACATAGCAAGAGTCTGCAGGTCAGGGAAGAAAACCAACAGCAAGAAATCTCCACAGGAGAAGTACAAAAAGGTACATAAGGTGATGGACAGTAGTTCAGATGAACAGGGAAATGATACAGACTCTGGAAGCAAGGAGCTAGGTTGTCTGAAACTACATAAGGTAACCAAAATGGAGGATCACCAGACTATCTGGGTCACACTCAAGATAGACGGAGTCCAAGTGAAAATGGAATTGGACACTGGATCAGCCCTAACAGTCATAAACCAAAGGGACTACAAGCGGCTGTTTCCACATATACCCTTGAAAGCTGCAGAGATTGTCTTGAAGATGTACACGGGGCAAAAAGTCTACCCCAAAGGAAAAATAAGGGTGAAAGTGATATACAAAGGCCAGGAAATACCTAAAATGGACCTATATGTATTGCCAGATGGAGGACCACCAATACTAGGATGTGAATGGATCCGGAAGATACAATTAGATTGGCATTCCATACAGGCACTGAAGGTTGAGGCCAAAAAGGATGACGACGCCACACCTGGACGACTGTCAAAAATGCTAACTGATGCAAAGGAAGTGTTCCAGGAGGGACTCGGAACACTAAAAGGCATAACAGCAACGATTAAAATAGAGGAAAATGCAAGTCCAAAGTTTTTTAAGGCCAGACCGGTGCCTTATGTGATCCGACCAGCCGTTGAAGCAGAGCTGGAAGGGTTGGAATGTTCAGGAGTACTGTCCAAAGTAGACTGGAGCGAGTGGGCTACACCCATCGTCCCTGTAATGAAGAGGTCGTTGAGTAATACGCCTGGGGAACCAAAGAAGGTCCGCATCTGTGGGGATTTTAAGGTGACAGTGAACCCAGTCCTTCACACGGTACAATATCCACTTCCACGGATTGAGGATATTTTCGCCTCGCTATCTGGAGGTAAACGCTTCACCAAAATTGATCTGGCCCAGGCGTACTTGCAAATGGAGGTAGAAGAAGCCTCGAAACAATACCTCACGATCAACACTCATAAAGGTCTCTATCAATACAACTGACTGGTGTTCGGGGTAGCATCAGCTCCGGCTATTTGGCAAAGGGCAATGGGTCAAGTCCTGCAAGGGATTCCAGGGACCCAGTGTTATTTGGACGACATCCTGGTCACGGGCGAAAATGACAGTGATCACCTCGCCAACCTGGAGCAGGTGCTCACTAGATTAAAGGAATATGGGCTACGAGTTAATCGCCACAAGTGCGAGTTTTTCCAGAAGCAGATCTCGTATTGTGGCCACATTATTGATGAAGAGGGGTTACATAAGTCCCCTGAAAAGATTGAGGCAGTAGTCAAGGCTCCAGCACCGGAAAATGTGTCACAACTGAGGTCGTTCTTCGGGCTGGTAAACTACTACCATAAGTTCTTACCAAATTTGTCTACAGTATTACACCCACTGAATACCCTACTGCAAACAGGGGTACCATGGAAGTGGAATGACGAATGTAAACGAGCTTTCCAGAATTGCAAAGAATTGATCACATCAAAAGAGGTGTTGGCCCATTTCAACCCAGCACTACCAATTCGGATGGCATGTGATGCATCACCCTATGGTATTGGAGCGGTGCTGTCGCACAAATTCCCAGACGGGTTGGAGAGGCCAGTAGCCTTTGCGTCTCGGTCACTAACCTCAGCCGAGCGCAACTACGCCCAGATCGACAGGGAGGCCCTCAGCCTAGTATGGGGAGTAAAAAAATTCAACCACTATCTGCATGGGCAGAAGTTCACCTTGCTGACTGACCACCAACCACTTGTCTCCATCTTTAATCCTAAGAAGGGCGTTCCAGTGATGACTGCACAACGGTTACAAAGATGGTCCCTCTTTCTAGGGGCGAATCAATATGAAATAGAATATAATGGACCACAGTTTGTGTCCGAAGAGTTTCGGAAATTTATGAGAAGGAATGGGGTAAGGCATTACACATCCGCCCCGTATCATCCAGCCACAAATGGATTGGCTGAGAGGTTCGTACAAACCTTTAAAAAGGCGATAAAGGCCATGTGCGATGATGAAATTCCACTACAGCATAAGGTGGACAATTTCCTGTTAGCCTACAGAAATGCGACACATGCAGTTACCAACCAGACCCCGGCCATGATGTTCTTTAACCGAAGGTTGAGATCTCGTCTGGATTTGCTCAGACCAAATGTGCGAAGAAATGTTGAGGATAAACAATTCCAGCACATCAATGAGAAGCCGACAAGGAGCTTCAATGTAGGACAACCAGTCTTGGCCCGTGACTACCGAACAGAGAAATGGCAACCCGGAACGATATGCACACGGCAGGGGCCATTAATGTACACAGTGGATGTTGGGGAGAACATTGTGAGACACCACGTCGACCAGATCTTAGCATCACAGGAACGAGTCAACCCCATGTCTCGCGTACCTGGGGATGAACCCGACATACCGGTAGCATCTACCTCAGAAACAGTAGCAGTGGAAACTGATGAACTAACCGACGAAAGGGGGCCAGAATCGCCTCCGCACCAAGAACAAGAACCTCAGGGAAGGCGCTATCCAGAAAGGATCAGGAAGCCGCCCCAATGACTGAATTTATAAATGGACTATTTCCAGTTAATGTTGCATGTTAAAAATGTTAATTGTTAAATGAATGTTATGGTACTGTTAATCTAAAAGGGGAGGAATTGTTGTGTATGTACCTTTAAGAGAGAACTGTTTTACAGCTCCTGTATACTGTAGTACCGGCAGTGACCACACCTGTCTATAAAGCCGGAGCAGGCTTCTGTACGTCAGTCGTGAGACTACTCTATTCAAGTAAACACCTGTTGATTGTAAAGTTACAGCCTCCGTGTAGTTCTTGGGGAAACATCCTATTTAAAGAATCACGGATCTAACACTCCCTATCTCTGTAATCTCCTGCAGCCCCAGGACCCCCCCGAGATATCTGTGCTCCTCTAATTCTGCCCTCTTGAGCATCCCTGATTATAATCGCTCAAGCCATTCCCTGACAGGGGGCCTAGAAGTGTCGTTCAATAAGCCGCCGGTGGACGGCCCTTGGACCTTGTGGCTCCCTCCTGGGCTGGTACTCCTCCTCCTCCTCCTCCTCCTCATGGTCCTCCTCCTCGTCCTCCTGAGGTGGTGGTCCAACGCGAGGTGGCAGTGCCTGAGTCCTGTGGATAGCCAGGTTGTGCAGCATGCAGCAAACGACGAACTGGGAGACTCTATCCGGCGAATACTGTAGAGATCCGCCGGAACGATCCAGGCAGCGGAACCGTTGCTTGAGGACGCCAATCGTTTGCTCTATGATGTTCCTTGTGGCTTGATGGCTTTCGTTGTATGCCTCCTCCGCAGGGGTCCTGGGCGCGCGAAGCGGGGTCATGAGCCATGTACACAAAGGGTAGCCCTTGTCCCCAATAAGCCATCCCCTTGGTGGAGGCTGTGCCTGGAACATGTCAGCCACAGTAGTCTGGCGCAGGATAAATGCATCGTGGCTGCTTCCTGGAAAGCGGGCATTGACAGCTAGGATGCGCTGCCTGTGGTCACACACCAGCTGTGCCCTGGCGATGCTTCCGTGACACAGCGAGTGTGGCAGAAGTGAGTGCGCGAACTGCCCTGGTCTGTGCCCGCATCAGATCAGCCAGTGTCTGGACGGCACCACTCATGAACTCGCGACTCGCGTCCTGTGCTGCCGCGAGTTGGTCGACACCCCTGGCCTGTGCTGCCGCGAGTTGCTCGACACCCCTGGCCTGTGAGTCCCCAAAATTGGCCACACTATGAGCCAGGGACTCAATGGCCTGAGGCAACTGTCCCACAACCCCCATGAACTCGTGGCGCCGCTCCGAGGCCGCGGACATTTCATCAAGGAGGCGCACCTCCTGGGCGAGGACCGTCTCCGGACTGGAGGGCGGACTCTCCCTCTGGGGAGAAGGCCGCCGAGCTGCCCGACCCTTCCCGCGTGCCTGGACGCCACTGGGCCCAGCAACTGCCCTCCCCTGCAACACTTCCCCCCTCTGGGGAGAAGGCAGCCGTGCTGCCCGACCCTTCCCGCGTGCCTGGACGCCACTGGGCCCAGCAACTGCCCTCCCCTGCAACACTTCCCCCCTCTGGGGAGAAGGCAGCCGTGCTGCCCGACCCTTCCCGCGTGCCTGGACGCCACTGGGCCCAGGAGCTACACCCCCCTGCAACACTTCCCCCTGGCTCTCCTCCAGGCAAGACGTGTCCCCTCCATTGCCATCCCCTGGCGCGGATGAGGGTTCCCCCGATGTGCCGCCTTCCTCTTGGTCCTCGTCGTCTTCCTCTTCTGAGGGACTGGCACTCTCAGCTTCAGGGACCTCCTCCTCACCAGCTGAAAGCAGGAAGGCACAAGAGTAGCTTTAGAGTGAGGACAGGGCGTCAGCGAGGGAGGCATGAGTAGTGCCATTATGCGCATTGGTGGGACAGTGGCAAAGGATGTAGATCTGAAGCGCAAGGGGAACCAGAGAGGTCCAAACGGTCATGTCCTTACCATTGGGTCCCAGCACAGGGTCGGCATCTCCAATAGCAACGGGGCCAGTCACCCGGCCACGCACGAGTCGAGCCACGCTCTCCTCCAGCTGACTGAGCTGCTGGAACTGGGGACGGCCTCCCCCGGTGACAGTCTGGCTCTTCAAATTCCGCGCCAGCTTGGCCTGCAAGAGAAAGGACGGCCTCTAAGTACAGTGTGGTGCCCTGTTGTTGTGTGCACTGCCTCCCATGGTCGAATAGCTTGGCCAGTGTGTTAAGTGCAGAGAGTGCTATTGATGATCATGCCAGTGCCATAGCTGCGGGAGGAGGGCTGGCCATTAGGCCTTTGAGGTCCCTTTGCCCATAATGTGAGGTGCACATGCAAGGATGAGGAGGACACTGGAAAGGGTACTCACCCTGACCAACCGACTGAGGTCGTTGAACTTCTTGCGGCATTGGTCAGCAGTCCTGGGGACATCGCTGTTGGCTGACACCCTCAGGGCGATTTCCCTCCAGGCTCTCCTGTACTGCCTCCTGGGAGCCTTCTTGCCACTGTCCGGGCACAAGATCTCTCTGTTCTTTTCCAACCCCCTAAGCAGCACCCTCAAAGCATGCTCTGAGAAGCGCTGCGCTCGTTCACGGGCCTTCTGCATGGCTTCAGGCGCTATTTGGGTCCACCAGCAGTGTTCAGGCCTAGCTGCAGGGCTCCACTATCCAGGGCGTGGCTGCAGACAAAGTCGACCCTTCCCCCTTTAAGAGCTGGCCGGCGTCAGGGTGTCTGCTGTCAATCAAAACATGACCGCACCTGCGCTGCTCCCGGCCTCGGCGTTATCAGTCTGCACCGCCGGCTTAGCGCCTAAAGATAGGAGTGCAACGCCAGTTTCAGCGCTCGCCCAAACTCCTTGGCCAAAGCTACTGAATTTCGGCGAAGTGGCCTCCACTTTCCGGCGGGCGCTAGCTTTAGCGCCCGCCCGACTTTACCGCCCCAAAAGTGGCTATACTGAATTTCTAGGCCAATGAGTCTAATTTCCAAGCTCTGGCGAGAAGCCAAAAATACCTCTCCTATGTTGTCCCAAATCAGTAAGGTCTGTTCCTTGGTCTCTGTCCAGAAATCCAAAGCACTAAAGTCATGGCAGCAAAATGGCTGGCCTTTACAGTTCAGTCTAAGTGCCCTTTAATTAGTGCTCCCCGAGGCCCGCAGGGCCTCTGCTGCGTTCCAATTCACAGTTCTTAACAGCGCCACGCCCACATTGGGCGGGCGCCACTGAATTTCCGGTTTGGGGCGCACAAACAGCGTTGCACGCCGAAATGACGTCATAAGCTGCGCGCGCAGCTGAGCGGGCGCAAACACTTTGCGCCGGCGCTAAATGTCAACTGAAGTTGGGTGTAGGCGCAGTTCGGACTGCGCCCGGGCGCTAAGTGCCTAGCGCTGGAAATCTACCCCTCTTAAGGCGTTAACGGCTGGCGAACGCTACTGAATTTCTAGGCCGCTATATAAATACAAATTGTTGTTGTCTGGGCATGAAGCGTGGCCATTTGAGAGTGGTCCCAGAGGGCTACCCAGGGACCACCCAGCATTAGTCATTACTTTCAGAGAAAGGAGGCAAAAACTGGGGCAAAAGTATTCAGCACCAGCTTCTGGGGAGGGGAGTGCAAGAATGTAATTTTTTTAACTTGAATTTTTACAGGGGGCATAAGTGGCGAGACTGCTTTAAGATTCTCGGCAGCTGTGGGTTCTAGCAACTTGTGGCATATACAACGCCTGCAAGTTGTCGGCATTTAGTATTTTCTTCTCTGCTGTGGGAATCTCATCACTAACATTACTTCGCTGACAAGCCAACCCATTGTTTCATTACCATCAAAATGTACGTTGTTTGGGAAAATTGCTCTGGCATGATGTCCGCTGGGAGCCTGGCGCATTCTTACTTACATTGTCACCAGATTGCAGTAGGTGGCAAAATCTTGAGGCCCTAAAGATTTAGATGATATTGAAAATATAATTACAGTAGATTAGTTAATTTAGTCAGGGTCGACTGCGCAGATAAGAGATTCTACCACAAGGGAGGAGATCTTTCGGCTGGCAGGAGCTATGGTGCTCCATTTTTAGCACTGTCAACCATCACTGCGATAATTTGGGGGAGGGGAGTCTTTCCGCCCCTTCAGCTACAAATTCGTATTTTGACAGCAGTGAAATGGCGAATCACAGCATGGATTAATGTTACAGGAATTCGCAACAATTCTGTAACAAAACCAAAAAAACTGGATGCACTTTATGTGGGGAAATTATACCCTTCCGGTGGAGTGATGGGTATGTGGGATAGAATTCCAGATAAAGCTGCTCATTCCCTGTTGATTAACAACATTAAGTAAAATGAATATCTGTTTAAGGACAATTTTGAGGGAGATGGAGAAGATTAACGTCACGTGGAACGTGATGGTTCCTGAGCTGCTGGGATCATGGGAATGGCATGTCGAGGAAGTAAGATTAACTCGAGGAAGATAGTACCTGAGGAGTCTGAATTAGCTGCAAATTGGCTGTTGGGGGAAGCACTGATCTCCAGTTCCAATGTTCAACAGCTAGGTGACAACTGCAACAGTGGGAACGTACTGCTCAGACCCTGCAATCTCCTACTTGAGATCCATTTCATCCACCTGATAACGGACTGAATAAACTACCACAATTTGACCCCAAGTCTTTCTAGCCTCGAATCCAATGCTCGACTGACTGAGCTACTCAATTATTATTATTCTCGAGGTTTGCTTTATTTACTTCAGATGTTGTGGCGGGGAGCGGGGGAGGGGAGGTGAGCTGAGGTGGAGAACAGACGGAATCTTTTCAAAAGCTTCCCTCAGGAGACAACATGCATTGGGCAGAGTCGATGATGGGACAGGTTTGTGCATGGCCCCTGGAAGGAATGGGTATGATGAATTGAACGATCTATTCCCTTTCCGTACTTTCTAACGTTCTTCATTCACAGTATTTCAAGAGTAACTGAGCGATGGATTTGCTTCAGAAAAGGACAGGAACCGATTCGGCAAAGCCCAAGGCAGAATGGCTGAGAAATACCAGGATGTAAACAAACTGAATGATATTCAAATGGATGAAGGGATACTTTAAAGGAGCCTGGTTGGATTACAACAATGTGGCATGGCTTCTCCGACCTACGCTCCCATTGAGCACGGTTCCCTGATGGGTGCACAAGATCGCTGAATAGACCCAACTTATTTATTAAACATATATGACTGTCAGACTCAAGAAAATCATTTACTAAAACTGTTCCTGAGGTAAAGAAAAAGGAGCCGTTGGATATTATGCGGGTTAGAATGTTACCTGCTGGTTGCAGCTTCAAGTCCCACTCTAGAGACTTGAGCGTATAATCAAGGCCGTCTTTCGGCTGAGATGTTAAACCGAGGGCTCCGTCTGCTCTCTCAGGTGGATGTAAAAGATCTCACGGCTCTATTCGAAGAGGAGCAGAGGGGTTAACCCCGGTGCCCTGACCAATAGTTATCCCTCAACCACAATCACTAAAAAACAGATTTTCTGGTCATGTATCTCATTGCTGTTTGTGGGATTTTGCTTTGTGCAATTTGGCTGCTGCCTTTCCCTACATTAACAACTTTCAAAAGTACTGCATTGGCTGTAAAGCACTTCGGGACGTCCTGAGGTGGTGAAAGGCGCTATAGTAATGTTATAGAAGTTATTTCTGTATGCCTCCCATGCAACTCATGCGTAGTATGCCAGATTAATGAATGTAAAGATTTATTGAGCGAGATGACACAGCTGAATAACACAGTCACTGTGTGTATCATATTGAAATAAATCCGTCCTTTCATGGTTATTAAGCCCACAAAGTGGGGCTCTTTCATACCACAACTGATGCAGTCAACAATAGTGTGTGTTAGAATGTTAATTGGAATGTTGTCGTATAACACGTGCGCTTTATTGAAGATTCTGCAGCTGTTCTCAACACCCATGAAGGACAGATTTATGAATAAATCTGCTCTTCACACTGTTTTTCACTAAAAATTCTATTAAAGGGGAAGTGTGGTCTTCTGAATTGTTACATAATCCCAGGGTTTATCAAAGGAGATATCTCTGCATTCACTGGTGTCTCTCAATCACCCTGTGTTTTATGTTGTAATGGTGATGGTTGGAGGCATCCTGGGAGCAGATATTCTATGTTAGGTTGTTCCTCATGTGACATCAAGATGGTTCACTGCAGGGACCTCAGGAATTGAGAGTTCGGTGTTCAGACCATCGCCCCATGAATGGAGAGTCCTCCCTTCAGCCTATCGCCCCAAGAATGGAGAGTCCTGCTTTCGGCCCATCGCCCCATGAATGGAGAGTTCTCCCTTCGGCCCATCGCCCCATGAATGGAGAGTCCTCCCTTCAGACCATCGCCCCATGAATGGAGAGTTCTCCCTTCGGCCCATCGCCCCATGAATGGAGAGTCCTCCCTTCAGCCCATCGCCCCATGAATGGAGAGTCCTCCCTTCGGCCCATCGCCCCATGAATGGAGAGTCCTCCCTTCAGCCTATCGCCCCATGAATGGAGAGTCCTCCCTTCAGCCCATCGCCCCATGAATGGAGAGTCCTCCCTTCAGACCATCGCCCCATGAATGGAGAGTCCTGCTTTCGGCCCATTGCCCCATGAATGGAGAGTTCTCCCTTTGGCCCATCGCCCCATGAATGGAGAGTTCTCCCTTCGGCCCATCGCCCCATGAATGGAGAGTCCTCCCTTCAGCCTATCGCCCCAAGAATGGAGAGTCCTGCTTTCGGCCCATCGCCCCATGAATGGAGAGTTCTCCCTTCGGCCCATCGCCCCATGAATGGAGAGTCCTCCCTTCAGACCATCGCCCCATGAATGGAGAGTTCTCCCTTCGGCCCATCGCCCCATGAATGGAGAGTCCTCCCTTCAGCCCATCGCCCCATGAATGGAGAGTCCTCCCTTCGGCCCATCGCCCCATGAATGGAGAGTCCTCCCTTCAGCCTATCGCCCCATGAATGGAGAGTCCTCCCTTCAGCCCATCGCCCCATGAATGGAGAGTCCTCCCTTCAGACCATCGCCCCATGAATGGAGAGTCCTGCTTTCGGCCCATTGCCCCATGAATGGAGAGTTCTCCCTTTGGCCCATCGCCCCATGAATGGAGAGTTCTCCCTTCGGCCCATCGCCCCATGAATGGAGAGTCCTCCCTTCAGCCCATCGCCCCATGAATGGAGAGTTCTCCCTTCGGCCCATCGCCCCATGAATGGAGAGTCCTCCCTTCAGCCCATCGCCCCATGAATGGAGAGTCCTCCCTTCGGCCCATCGCCCCATGAATGGAGAGTCCTCCCTTCAGCCCATCGTCCCATGAATGGAGAGTCCTCCCTTCGGCCCATCGCCCCATGAATGGAGAGTCCTCCCTTCAGCCCATCGCCCCATGAATGGAGAGTCCTCCCTTCAGCCCATCGCCCCATGAATGGAGAGTCCTCCCTTCAGCCCATCGCCCCATGAATGGAGAGTCCTCCCTTCGGCCCATCGCCCCATGAATGGAGAGCCCTCCCTTCAGCCCATCGTCCCATGAATGGAGAGTCCTCCCTTCAGCCCATCGCCCCATGAATGGAGAGTCCTCCCTTCAGCCCATCGTCCCATGAATGGAGAGTCCTCCCTTCGGCCCATCGCCCCATGAATGGAGAGTCCTCCCTTCGGCCCATCGCCCCATGAATGGAGAGTCCTCCCTTCGGCCCATCGCCCCATGAATGGAGAGTCCTCCCTTCAGCCCATCGCCCCATGAATGGAGAGCCCTCCCTTCAGCCCATCGCCCCATGAATGGAGAGCCCTCCCTTCAGCCCATCGCCCCATGAATGGAGAGCCCTCCCTTCAGCCCATCGCCCCATGAATGGAGAGTCCTCCCTTCGGCCCATCGCCCCATGAATGGAGAGTCCTCCCTTCAGCCCATCGCCCCATGAATGGAGAGCCCTCCCTTCAGCCCATCGCCCCATGAATGGAGAGTCCTCCCTTCAGCCCATCGCCCCATGAATGGTGAGTCCTCCCTTCAGCCCATCGCCCCATGAATGGAGAGCCCTCCCTTCAGCCCATCGCCCCATGAATGGAGAGCCCTCCCTTCAGCCCATCGCCCCATGAATGGAGAGCCCTCCCTTCAGCCCATCGCCCCATGAATGGAGAGCCCTCCCTTCAGCCCATCGCCCCATGAATGGAGAGCCCTCCCTTCAGCCCATCGCCCCATGAATGGAGAGCCCTCCCTTCGGCCCGTCGCCCCATGAATGGAGAGTCCTCCCTTCAGCCCATCGCCCCATGAATGGAGAGTCCTCCCTTCAGCCCATCGTCCCATGAATGGAGAGTTCTCCCTTCGGCCCATCGCCCCATGAATGGAGAGTCCTCCCTTCAGCCCATCGCCCCATGAATGGAGAGTCCTCCCTTCGGCCCATCGCCCCATGAATGGAGAGTCCTCCCTTCAGCCCATCGCCCCATGAATGGAGAGTCCTCCCTTCAGCCCATCGCCCCATGAATGGAGAGTCCTCCCTTCAGCCCATCGCCCCATGAATGGAGAGTCCTCCCTTCAGCCCATCGCCCCATGAATGGAGAGTCCTCCCTTCAGCCCATCGCCCCATGAATGGAGAGTCCTCCCTTCGGCCCATCGCCCCATGAATGGAGAGTCCTCCCTTCGGCCCATCGCCCCATGAATGGAGAGTCCTCCCTTCGGCCCATCGCCCCATGAATGGAGAGTCCTCCCTTCGGCCCATCGCCCCATGAATGGAGAGCTCTGTGTTCAGCCCATCGCCCCATGAATGGAGAGTCCTCCCTTCAGCCCATCGCCCCATGAATGGAGAGTCCTCCCTTCAGCCCATCGCCCCATGAATGGAGAGTCCTCCCTTCAGCCCATCGCCCCATGAATGGAGAGTCCTCCCTTCAGCCCATCGCCCCATGAATGGAGAGTCCTCCCTTCAGCCCATCGCCCCATGAATGGAGAGTCCTCCCTTCAGCCCATCGCCCCATGAATGGAGAGTCCTCCCTTCAGCCCATCGCCCCATGAATGGAGAGTCCTCCCTTCAGCCCATCGCCCCATGAATGGAGAGTCCTCCCTTCAGCCCATCGCCCCATGAAGGGAGAGTCCTCCCTTCAGCCCATCGCCCCATGAATGGAGAGTCCTCCCTTCAGCCCATCGCCCCATGAATGGAGAGTCCTCCCTTCAGCCCATCGCCCCATGAAGGGAGAGTCCTCCCTTCAGCCCATCGCCCCATGAATGGAGAGTCCTCCCTTCAGCCCATCGCCCCATGAAGGGAGAGTCCTCCCTTCAGCCCATCGCCCCATGAATGGAGAGTCCTCCCTTCAGCCCATCGCCCCATGAATGGAGAGTCCTCCCTTCAGCCCATCGCCCCATGAATGGAGAGTCCTCCCTTCAGCCCATCGCCCCATGAAGGGAGAGTCCTCCCTTCAGCCCATCGCCCCATGAATGGAGAGTCCTCCCTTCAGCCCATCGCCCCATGAATGGTGAGTCCTCCCTTCAGCCCATCGTCCCATGAATGGAGAGTCCTCCCTTCAGCCCATCGCCCCATGAATGGAGAGTCCTCCCTTCGGCCCATCGCCCCATGAATGGAGAGTCCTCCCTTCGGCCCATCGCCCCATGAATGGAGAGTCCTCCCTTCGGCCCATCGCCCCATGAATGGAGAGTCCTCCCTTCGGCCCATCGCCCCATGAATGGAGAGTCCTCCCTTCAGCCCATCGCCCCATGAAGGGAGAGTCCTCCCTTCAGCCCATCGCCCCATGAATGGAGAGTCCTCCCTTCAGCCCATCGCCCCATGAATGGAGAGTCCTGCCTTCGGCCCATCGCCCCATGAATGGAGAGTCCTCCCTTCAGCCCATCGCCCCATGAATGGAGAGTCCTCCCTTCAGCCCATCGCCCCATGAATGGAGAGTCCTCCCTTCAGCCCATCGCCCCATGAATGGAGAGTCCTCCCTTCAGCCCATCGCCCCATGAAGGGAGAGTCCTCCCTTCAGCCCATCGCCCCATGAATGGAGAGTCCTCCCTTCAGCCCATCGCCCCATGAATGGAGAGTCCTCCCTTCAGCCCATCGCCCCATGAAGGGAGAGTCCTCCCTTCAGCCCATCACCCCATGAAGGGAGAGTCCTGCCTTCGGCCCATCGCCCCATGAATGGAGAGTCCTGCTTTGGGCCCATCGCCCCATGAATGGAGAGTCCTGCCTTCAGCCCATCACCCCATGAATGGAGAGCCCTGCTTTGGGCCCAGTTACAGGTTTGGTTCAGGAGGCCGAGAGTTCAAGAAGCAGGGTACTCTGTTAAGAAAACGGTGCTACTTCGCGTGCACGGTGATATTAGACTAACTGCAAAAGCCCTGTACTTTCCTCAGGATGCGTACACCAGGCTTTACATAATGCGTTGGGGACATGTGAATTGAACCGCCACCTCATTGCTCTGGGTTACTGATAGTCCTGAAATCTTTTGAGGGCTTCCTGAGTGTAAGTTATTCACTTGGTCGAATATCAAACACAATATTCTCGTCAATTATATCTGTGGGCTCTAGTTAGTCTGTGTAAACAACTTAGAGCTTCCTAATTAATTGGAACATTATGCAATGGAAGAGGAAAACAAACTAGTTCTGATAAGAACTCTTATTAATATTTTCCATAAATGTGATAAACAACACTATTTATAGAAGGCATTGGCAAACTCATCTTTTAAGGGCTCAGGGATCCATCTGAGAGCCGTGAGGAGGCGAGGCATTATATTAGTGCAAGTTCTGTCTTTCTCAGAACCACCCTATTAGAATTTGGACTGGGAGGCCTTTCGAATTAGGAGTACGCTTGCAATGTAGCAATCTCAATTTCGGGAAGGGGAGGGATGTCTCCTTCTGAACAGATTCATTAACAAAAAAAACACACCGTGAAATTACTTTTTACAAGTATTCATGTACTTAGCGCAGTCGTATGAAATTTGTTTGCCTAGTATTTTAATGAAGGCGCTGATCATTAATTTTAAGCTGGCTGACGCCTCTCTTTAATACTAATACATTAAGTGTTTGTAGCTAATATACACCCAGTGTAATTTCAAGGTCCAAGCAATGACAGTAGATGAACATACGAAAATGACAGGACAGGAAAAAGCCCTATCCCACATAACTGTGATGCCCAGTGCATCACAATACAGACGCCGCTCCCCATTTACCCAGAGCCATGTAATCTCCTGCCCCTCCTTGCTCCATAGTCAGGAAAGCAATGGTTTTCGAACAACGCTTTTTGTGGCAGATTCCAGCAGTCTCTTTAAGGACCGCTGATCTGGCAGCGCTAGGCTCGAGAAAACTGACCACAGCATGCACAGCACATGGCATGATCCAGTATGGGAAAGGGACCTGAATTAGCCCCTGGATTTGCATAGGCAGCGGGCCTAGTGATAGTTTCAGGCGTGCAGCCTGGACGATTCCAGGGCACCCTTACTAATCTGGCATGCTGCGCTCTCCTGGTGCGGAATGAGGGCGTAGCAATATTTAACACACAGGTTTGTCAAGATCAAATTTAAAGGGGTGGTATCATCTAGTGCTTTGTAAGATGCTGATAAAAGGCCAATATATTGATTCAGTGGTGTCAGACATCACTGACTACGTCTGGCATTATAATTTTCAGATTAATTAGCAGTGAGAATTGCAACATTTCTCTATTTCGTGCTTAGGGACGGCAACCAGCACTCAAAACAATAGGCGTTCTCATGGAGCAGATAAAATGCATCATTTCATTTATTAAAAATTCATTCTCGGGATGTGGACACACTGGCAAGGCTGGCATTTATTGCCCATCCCTAGTTGCCCTATTTGATACAACTGAGCGGCTTCCTAGGCCACTTCAGAGGGCAGTTAAGAGTCAACCACATTGGTGCGGGACTGGAGTCACATATAGGCCCCAGACCGGGTGAGGACGGCAGGTTTCCTTCCCTAAAGGACATCTGTAGTGTATGTACCTTTAAGGGGAGAACTACCTTTTACAGCTCCTGTATACTGTAGTACCAGCAGTGACCACACCTGTATATAACCCTGAGTAGGGATCTGTACTGTTAGTTTTAGAGTAACCCTCATCCAGTAAACACCTGTTGATTGTTCCTCTGCAGTCTCTGTCTATTTATTGAAGGACACCATACATCAAGATTCACGGATTTAACATTGGCGACGAGTCGATTCGAACCTACCTGCAACTCTGCAGAAGAAGGCCGATTCCAGGGGCACGGGCGTCGACCATCCGGCGGAGACTCCAGCGAGACGGGCTGGCAGCAGGTACGGCGCAGACCCTTCCCGGACGGCGGCGGCTGGAGCCGACCGACGGCACAGGGGAAGGCCGAGCAGCGCCGACGGGGTAAGAGAGAGGGTAAAGCGCACAGGGCGCAGCCGGGGTTGAAGACCAAGCAGCGTCGATGGAAAAAAAAAAAGAGAGAGAGGGTAAAGTGCACAGGGCGCAGCCGGGGTTCGGGACTGAGCGGCGTCAACGAGAGAGGCACGCAGGAAAACGCACAGAGCGCGGCCGGTGTTCAAGGGCTGAGCAGCGTCCGCGGGGGAAGAAAGGAAAGCGCGGGAGACGCCATTTGAGCCGCAGCGGAGAAGAAGGGAGAGTGCGGGAGACGCCATTTTGAGCCAGCGGAGAAGAAGGGAGAGCGCGGGAGACACCATTTTAGCCACTCTAACCACACCCAGGGATGCTGAAGAGTGGCAGTGTCAGCGTTTGACAATGAAGTCGAAGATTGGGCGACATATGTAGAACGCATAGAAGTGTACTGCAAGGCGAATGAAGTGCCAGATGCCAGGAAAGCACTGGTATTGTTGAATTCCATGGGTGTAAAAACGTATGGCTTACTGCGAAACCTAGTAACCCCAGAGAAGCCAGTGGAAAAGGATTTTGAAAGCATAGTGGCAACCCTACAGGCCCACTTAAACCCCACACCGCTGCTGATAGCAGAAAGATTTAAGTTTCACAAAAGGAACCAGCATAAAGACGAAAGTAATGCTGAGTATTTAGCGGAACTGCGCAAGCTATTGAAACACTGCCAGTTTGAAACGGGACTAGCAGATACTTTAAGGGACAAGTTTGTGTGTGGGCTTCAAAGTGAAGGAACCCAGAAACGGCTTCTATCAGAAAAGGATCTTACGCTGGACAAGGCTTTCAGCATGGCAGTATCACATGAAGCAGCCGCACGGGGCACTGCAGAGATACAACGGAGACCGCAAGAATATGGCACAAATGGAATGTCATATGGAGCAGTGAAGTGTTATCGCTGCGGCAGAACAACACACGACCATAAGGATTGTTGGTTCAAGGACCAAGTGTGCAGACAGTGTGGAAAAGTAGGACACATAGCAAGAGTCTGCAGGTCGGGAAAGAAAACCAGCAGCAAGAAATCTCCACAGGAGAAGTACAAAAAGGTACATAAGGTGACGGAGAGTAGTTCAGATGAACAGGGAAATGATACAGACTCCGGAAGCAAGGAGCTGGGTTGTCTGAAACTACATAATGTAATCAAAATGGAGGATCACCAAACTATCTGGGTCACGCTCAAGTTAGACGGAGTCCAAGTGAAAATGGAATTGGACACAGGATCAGCCCTAACAGTCATAAACTGAAGGGACTACAAGCGGCTATTCTCACATACACCCTTGACAGATACAGAGATTGTCTTGAAGACGTACACGGGGCAAAAAGTCTACCCCAACGAAAAAATAAGGGTGAACGTTATATATAACGGCAAGGAAACACCAAAAATGGACCTATATGTATTGCCAGATGGAGGACCACCACTACTAGGACGTGAATGGATCTGGAAGATACAGCTAGATTGGCATTCCATACAAGCACTGACTGTAGATGCCAAAAAGGATGACGACGTCACACCTGGACGACTGTCAAAAATGCTAACTGACGCACAAGAAGTGTTCCAGGAGGGACTCGGAACACTAAAAGGCATAACAGCGACGATCAAAATAGAGGAAAATGCAAGCCCAAAGTTTTTTAAGGCCAGACCGGTACCTTATGCGATCCGCCCAGCCGTCGAAGCAGAGCTGGAAGGGTTGGAACGTTCAGGAGTACTGTCCAAAGTGGACTGGAGCGAGTGGGCTACACCCATCGTTCCTGTAATGAAGAGGTCATTGAGTAATACGCCTGGGGAACCAAAGAAGGTTTGCATCTGTGGGGACTTTAAGGTGACAGTGAACCCAATCCTTCACACGGTACAATATCCGCTTCCGCGGATTGAAGGTATTTTCTCCTCGCTATCTGGAGGAAAATGCTTCACTAAGATTGATCTAGCCCAGGCGTACCTGCAAATGGAGGTAGAAGAAGCCTCGAAACAGTACCTCACGATCAACACTCATAAAGGTCTCTACCAGTACAACTGGCTGGTGTTCGGGGTAGTATCAGCTCCGGCTTTTTGGCAAAGAGCAATGGATCAAGTCCTGCAAGGGATTCCAGGGACCCAGTGTTATTTGGACGACATCCTGGTCACGGGCGAAAATGACAGTGATCACCTCGCCAACCTGGAGCAGGTGCTCACTAGATTGAAGGAATATGGGCTCCGAGCTAATCGCCACAAATGCGAGTTTTTCCAGAAGCAGATCTCGTATTGTGGCCAAGTTATTGATGAAGAGGGGTTACATAAGTCCCCTGAAAAGATTGAGGCAGTAGTCAAGGCTCCAACACCGGAAAATGTGTCACAACTGAGGTCGTTCCTCGGGCTGGTGAACTACTACCATAAGTTCTTGCCGAATTTGTCTACAGTACTACATCCACTGAACACCCTACTGCAAACGGGGGTACCATGGAAGTGGAATGACGAATGTAAACGAGCTTTCCAGAAGTGCAAAGAATTGATCACATCAAAAGAGGTGTTGGCTCATTTCAACCCAGCACTACCAATTCGGTTGGCGTGTGATGCATCACCCTATGGTATTGGAGCGGTGCTGTCGCACAAATTCCCGGACGGTTCAGAGAGGCCAGTAGCCTTTGCGTCTCGGTCACTAACCTCAGCCGAGCGTAACTACGGCCAGATTGACAGGGAGGCCCTCAGCCTAGTGTGGGGAGTGAAAAAGTTCAACCACTATCTGCACGGGCAGAAGTTCACCTTGCTGACCGACCACCAACCACCTGTCTCCATCTTTAATCCAAAGAAGGGTGTTCCGGTGATGACTGCGCAACGGCTACAAAGATGGTCCCTTTTTCTCGGGGCGAACCAATATGAAATAGAGTATAAGGGCACGAAAAAGCATGGAAACGCTGATGGGCTATCACGCCTGCCACTGCCTACTGCGGAGGAAGCACTAGCAGTGGACCATGTCGAAATATTTTATTCGACATTAATTGAACGCTTGCCAGTAACTAACGCGGATATAGAGAAGGAGACCCGAAATGACCGACACTGTCTCGGGTATATGACTTGATGGTGAAGGGATGGCCAGCACATGGCGACTCACTGTTGCCAGCATTCTCATCCAGAAGAGAACAGCTGTCAGTATGCCAGGGGACCTTGATGTGTGGATCCCGAGTGGTAATTCCACCCAAGTTAAGGGAGAGAGTGCTCAATGAGTTTCACGAAGGCCATCTGGGAGGGGTGAAAATGAAAAGCCTTGCTAGGGCTTATGTGTGGTGGCCGGGGATCGATCAGCAAATCGAGGACCTGACAAAGAGCTGCTCAGGATGCCAGAAGGTCCAAAATGCACCACCACATGCCCCTCTACACCCATGGGAGTGGCCCTCCTCTCCATGGCAATGGGTGCATATTGATTTTGCTGGTCCATTCATGGACTCAATGTTTTTAATAGCTGTGGATGCGCACTCGAAATGGCCTGAGGTGATCAAAATGTCCTCCACCACCACGGAGAAAACTATTGCAGTCCTACGGACCATATTTGCCAGGAACGGCTTGCCAGAGCAGATTTGCTCTGATAATGGACCACAGTTTGTGTCCGAAGAGTTTCGGAAATTTATGAAAAGGAATGGGGTAAGGCATTACACATCCGCCCCGTATCATCCAGCCACAAATGGATTGGTTGAGAGGTTCGTACAAACCTTTAAAAAGGCAGTAAGGGCCATGTGCGATGACGACATTCCACTGCAGCATAAGGTGGACAATTTCCTGTTAGCCTACAGAAATGCGACACATGCAGTCACCAACCAGACCCCGGCCATGATGTTCTTTAACCGAAGGTTGAGATCTCGTCTGGATTTGCTCAGACCAAATGTACAAAGAGATGTTGAGAATAAGCAATTCCAGCACATCAATGAGAAGCCGACAAGGAGCTTCAATGTAGGGCAACCAGTCTTGGCCCGCGACTACCGAACAGAGAAATGGCAACCAGGAACGATATGCACATGGCAGGGGCCACTAATGTACACAGTGGATGTTGGGGAGAACATTGTGAGACGCCATGTCGACCAGATCCTAGAGTCACAGGAACGAGTCAACCCCATGTCTCGCGTACCTGGTAATGAACCCGACATACAGGTAGCATCTACCCCAGAAACAGTAGCATCGGAAGCTGATGAACCAACCGACGACAGGGGGCCAGAATCGCCTCCGCACCAAGGGCAAGACACTCAGGAAAGGCGCTATCCAGAAAGGATCAGGAAGCCGCCCCAAAGACTGAATTTATAAATGGACTATTTTCAGTTAATGTTGCATGTTAAAAGTGTTAATTGTTAAATGAATGTTATGGTACTGTTAATCTAAAAGGGGAGGAATTGTAGTGTATGTACCTTTAAGGGGAGAACTACTTTTTACAGCTCCTGTATACTGTAGTACCGGCAGTGACCACACCTGTATATAACCCTGAGTAGGGATCTGTACTGTTTAGTTTTAGAGTAACCCTCATCCAGTAAACACCTGTTGATTGTTCCTCTGCAGTCTCTGTCTATTTATTGAAGGACACCATACATCAAGATTCACGGATTTAACAACATCAATGAAGCAATTAAGTTCTAATGACACTCCAGCAGCTTCATGGTCACTTTTATATTTACTGGTACCAGCTTTTTATTTCCAGATTTGTTTTTTTTAAACTAAATTCAAATTCTCAAACTATCGTGGTAGGATTTGAACTTGCGTTCTATTGGATTATTAGTCCAGGCTTCTGGATAACTCATCCAGCTTCTACTTCTACCAATCTTTAATTTAAGCAGAGGCCTAGAATAAAATCCAGGACATTGGAAAGATGCTCCAGCATTTGCTATTTAGCAAGGAAAACATTTTCAGCTTTGAAAATATGTACTCTCATTGAATGTCTCCAAAAGGAGTTTTCTGTCCTCCAATACCCACATTTTTTTTTATTAACTAAGAAACCCATAGTACAGAACGACAACCAAGGTTGTGAAGTTGAGGTAAGTCATAAAGTATTGAGATTAGGGGACACCGAGCTTGTGAGTTAAAAGTCTGTAAATTCAAGGAGGAAGGGAAGTCTTAGACAGGCAACAGTTTTGAGTCCAGGCATCAAATGAGTTTGATTAAGAACTTGTGCAACGTGTTCAAGTAAGGAGTTTGTGCAATGCGCTTGAGTCGGGGTCTGTGCAACGTGCCTTGTTTTAACACATCTAAATCACAAAAGTAACAATCCATGCTGTAAGATACACCTTGAATTTGATGTGAAATATTCACACTGCAGGTCCAGTAACTCTCAACCACTCAGCAAAATAGCACCGCCACCTATGAGGTACAGTCAATTGAAAGTTTCTTTGTTGGCGGTTACTTTTCTATGAAGCTTGGCTGAATTATTCTGACAGGACCGTCAGGCAGGATGAAATTGGGAAAACACTGAATCTAGGTCAACAAAAAGAGATGCTGCACCAGAGTCTCATTTCAATCTGCTGACTCCCAGTCTCTCAAACTAAATTATTCATTTTTTTGCATGTTTTATTGAACTGGAATAGGTTGCCACAGTGTCCATTATCGGTAAGAACACAGTGCAACTTTGAGGAGCACAACTAGCCAGGTATTCAACTGCAGCCAACGAGAGCGAAAGGGATGTTCTTTTATTTTGACATCTCTCTTCTTCTGTATTCATTCAAACCTGGTTGACACAAACTTGTGGTAAGCAATTTGGTGCTTATGGGGACCCTCTGCTGAAGGCATAGAGCTTCAGCCTGGAACAGAGGACTATCATAAAACACCTGGATCTTTGAGGTTACAAAGAGGTCCAGTGTAGTGCAGGAATGTCTGTTAGGGGACAAATTAATGGCTGCACAAAAAATAACATACACAGGAATGTAGTGCAGGCGTGCTCAGTGAACTTTGCCGATTGGGAATGCTACTCTGCTGAGAAAGTTAGGTGTCGGGCCCAGGCCCTTAGCACAGGGTCCCACCAAGGTTCTAAAGAGTAGGAGAGAAGATTAAGCAGTATTTTGATTACACCAAGTTTTCACTTTACAAATCGTAGATTGTTGGAGGGAAGGAAGACTGAATTGGGGGGGCGGGTGGGGCATGGGGGGAGGCAAGAAGCTTTGAGGTCCTGGGAAAGAATGAGTTACAGTAGGTGACAGTGGGGTATATTGCCCTCCATTTGCTGATTTCAGTCTAAATGGCAGGCCGAGTATAAAGTGGGTTTTTTCGTTTTATACTCACATTGTATTTTTGTCCTCTCCCTAGCACAAGAGCAAAATGGTCAATTGCAACAGGCATTCCAGCGCCTCAGCTGCGGTCAGCTCTCTGACCTGTAACCTTTCCAGGTTCAGTACTGTGGTGTATGTAACCTGTTCCACCTTAAGAGAACTACCTTGAGAGATGTACTACTTTCTCTTGGCTGCTGTATACTGTAATACCGGTGGTGACCACACCGGTATATGTGTTGTGTAGGGATTTGCTGGGCAGTTCAGCCCTGACCTCCGAATAGTAAAGACCTGTTAAAGTTATTCTTGTGGTCTGTGTCCAGTGATTTATAATAAGCATAACTGGGACACACAGACTTAACAAGTACGACGCAATGTTGTTTCTGTATCTGCTAAGCCATTGGGGGAGCTCCTATTAAAATATATTCATTATATTATTGCTAGTCTTCCTCCTGATTCTTGGGTACAGTAGCACAGTGGTTATGTTACTCTACTAGTAATCCAGAGACCTGGACTAATAATCCAGAGACGTGAGTTCAAATCTCACCACGGCAGCTGGGGAATTTAAATTCAGTTAATTAAATAAATCTGGAATAAAAAGCCAGTATCAGTAATGGTGACCATGAAACTATCGGATTGTCGTAAAACCCATCTGGTTCACTAAATGTCCTTTAGGGAAGAAAATCTGCCATCCTTGCCCAGTCTGGCCTATAGGTGACTCCAGACCCACAGCAATGTGGTTGACTATAAGCCGCCCTCTGAAATGGCCTAGCAAGACACTCAGATTTATTCAAGGTGGCGGTTCACTACCTTCTCAAGGGCATTCATTAGAAATGGGCAATAAATGCTGGCTTTGCCAGTGACGGATGTCGTGTATTGATTGCGAGTTTGACACCAGTCAATATGGTAATGTGATGTGTATTGCATTATGGGAATTACCCGGGAAAAGGTCGGTCGGCCATTTTAGGCAATAAAGTGAACATCGCAGTTATAAGCCTGTCTGCCTGACTCTGATTTAATTCGACGTATCTACATGCTTGATTGAACGCATTAAAGCATAGATACAATGTTGGCGACGAGGATAACGAACGGAATCATTTTAGATAGGTAGTTGCCCAAGCTTTAGTTAGCTAGGATGGAGAAGACCGGCATTCAAAATTTTGCATGCTTCGCCGAGCCAGCCACGTTAGGTCCAAGATGGACGAGGTGGTTAACGTCTTTTGAGCTTTATGCCGACGGCAAAGGACTCATTATCGATGATACCTCTACAGGTGCCACAAAGCAGAGGAGAAGAGCTCTACTTCTACACCTAGCAGGACCAGATGTCCAGGATATCTTTTCAACTCTGCCGGACACAGGAGCGCCAGCAGACTACACGGCAGCGGTTAGTGCTTTGAATCACTACTTCGTGCCCCAGGTCAACGCAGCATTTGCTAGACAGACTTTTCATAAGTTGTCCCAGGAGACAGGTGAGACTGTGCAACAATTTGCTACTCGCTTGTGGCAGGCTGCTAAAGATTGTGCTTTTGGGGGGGGTTGCGGATAATCAAATAAGAGATGCTATCCTGAGTAGGCGTACGTCAGCCTATGTGCGGAGGAAATTGCTAGAGGAAGGGCAAGGTCTAACGCTCGTCCGCACGTTACAATTGGCCTCACAATGTGAAAACGTCAAGGAGCAGATGTCAGCCATGTCATGTACAGAGAAGGCAGAGACAGATACTGTTCGTCGTGTTACACAGAAAAGAGGGTATTATGCGAAAAGCTCGACAGAGAAACCAAAGGGAAATGGTGATAGGAACAAAAGGAAATGTTACAGATGTGGACACACAGACCACATGGGCAGAGATATGAAATGCCCAGCACGTGGACAAACGTGTCATAAGTGCAAGGGAAAGGATCATTTCTCCAAAGTATGCCACACAAAGGGTACAAAGAAACACAGTGTGAACAATGTAGAGGAACAAAATAACTGTGCATTTGCTGTTACTGGAAATAACGTGACAGAGAGACTTACCTTTTGTGTGGGGGAGTAAACCTGAGAATGTTAATTGATTCGGGGGCAACTAATAATGTGATAGATGAGAATACATGGGAAGGATTAAAGTCAGAACACATTAAGTGTCAGTCACATGTCCCTAAGACAGAGCGATGCTTCTAGCCGACCACTGTCAGTTAAAGATTGTTGTGTATGTACCTTTAAGAGAATAACTGGTCTCAGACTGCAGTACCGGCAGTGACCACACCTGTATAAAAGGCGCTAGAGAGCCTCTGTTGGTTAGTTTCGTTTATGCCTTTCACCAGTAAAGACTTGTTTGTTTCTCTCCTGCTAGTCCGTGTCTCAATCATTCACGGACTTAACACTGGGGACGAGTTAGAAACGAACTTACCTGCAACTCAGCAGCAGCTCCGACGACGTGTCGAAGGTCGGAGCCAGAAGAAAAAAAAAAATAGGCCATTGAAACTCGAGAAACGGGCGTCGACCGTCAATCATCGATTTCAAAACTTGCAGGAGAGACTGTCCAGAGCCAGGCTGGGTTCCTCGGTCCGTGGTTTCCCAGCTAATCGGGCTGGTGGCAGGTAGTGCTCTGATCCTTCCTGGGCTGCAACGGGGCCGGGCAGCGAGTCGGGAAGCAAGGAGAGAGAGAGAGGGTGGAGCATACAGGGCGCGGCTGGTGTTTCAAAGCTGGGCAGCGTTCGGACCTCAGAAGAGGGAGGGAAGTGTCCCAGAGGGTCCGCTACACGACGGGAAAATAATAAAAGAAAAAGAATACGCGCAAGAAACCGTGGAAAGCAGCGCTAACAACAGCGGGGAAGAAGGAAAAGCGCGGGAGGCGCCATTTTGTTAAATCGGAGAAGAAGGCAAAGCGCGGGAGGCGCCATTTTAGATTTGCAAGATGCCGAAGACTGGCTGTATCACTGCTTTTGATAATACATTAGAGGACTGGACCACGTATGTGGAAAGAGTCGAGGTATATTTCGAGGCAAATGAAATAGCAGAGGGGAAAAAGGCATCAATATTGCTACACGTAATGGGCGCTAGAACGTACGGCCTATTGCGGGATCTGATTACTCCAGCCAAACCGAAGGCGAAGAGTTTTAACGAAATTGTTGCTGTTCTACAGGAGCACTTAAACCCTGCACCGCTGTTGATAGCAGAAAGATTTAAATTCCACAGGAGAACTCAGCACAAAGATGAGAGCAATGCTGAGTATCTTACGGAACTACGCAAGCTATCAAAGCACTGCCAGTTCGGAGCAGGACTGGCAGATACCCTACGGGACAAATTTGTCTGTGGACTCCTGAGTGAAGGAACACAGAAGAAGTTACTCGCAGAAAAAGAGCTGACGCTAGATAAGGCTTTCAGCGTGGCAGTATCGTATGAAGCAGCAGCCAGGGGAGCTGCAGAAATTCAACAAAAACCACAGGAATACGGCACCCACGAAATGACACGGGGATTTGCAAAATGTTATCGCTGTGGCAGAACTAACCATGACCAGAAGGACTGCTGGTCCAAAGACAAAATATGCAGACAATGCGGGAAGATTGGACACATTGTACGAGTTTGTAGGTCTGGGAAGAAGACCAGCGACAACAAAAAGGCTACTAAGGAACCGTACAAGAAAGTACAAAAGATGACGGACAGTAGTTCCGAAGACCAGATGAGCGATAGTGAATCCGAGAACAGGAGATTAAGCTGTCTCAAACTTCACAATGTAATTGCAAAAGAGGATCACCGAACCATTTGGGTCAACCTCACGATAGCAGGGTCCCAAGTTAAAATGGAATTGGATACAGGATCAGCGCTAACCGTCATGAATCGACGAGACTATGAGCGGCTATTTTCACACATACCCTTGAGAGAGACATCCATCGTCTTGACGACGTATACGGGGCAAAAAGTATACCCCAGAGGAAAAATAAGGGTGCCTGTCGAATACAATGGCAAGAAAATACGGAAATTGTATCTCTACATACTGCCAAATGGTGGACCACTGTTATTGGGACGGGAATGGATCAGGAAGATAAACTTAGATTGGCATTCCATTCATGCAATGACGGTGGACGGTAAAAAAGATGAAGACGTCACTCCTGGACGATTGTCAACAATCTTAGCTAACGCCAAAGAGGTATTTCAACAAGAACTGGGCACGCTTAAAGGCGTAACCGCCTCGTTAAAAATAGAAGAGAATGCAGTTCCCAAGTTTTTCAAAGCGAGACCGGTACCATATGCAATTCGCCCAGCTGTCAAGGCAGAGCTGGAGAATCTGGAGAAGGCGGGCATGTGGTCTAAGGTCGACTGGAGCGAGTGGGCGACACCCATCGTTCCTGTCATGAAGAAAACGTTAAGCAATAAGTTCGGAGAGCCAAGGAAGATTCGCATCTGTGGGGATTTCAAGGTGACGGTGAACCCTGTCCTTCACAGTGCAATATCCTCTTCCAAGGATAGAAGACATCTTCGCCTCACTGTCTGGAGGGAAGCGTTTTACAAAAATTGACCTAGCACAAGCATATTTGCAGATGGAGGTTGAAGAGTCCTCTAGGAAGTATCTCACGATAAACACTCACAAAGGTCTTTACCAGTATCATCGATTGGTATTCGGAGTAGCATCGGCTCCGGCGATATGGCAAAGAGCGATGGAACAAGTCCTGCAAGGGATTCCGGGGACTCAGTGTTACTTGGACCACATCCTTGTAACAGGTGAAGATGACAGTGAACACCTTAACAACCTAGAACAGGTGCTCACTAGACTACGGGAACATGGGCTGCGAGCCAACCGCCCGAAGTGCGAATTTTTTAAGAAACAGAAATCGTATTGTGGCCACGTGATTGATGAAGAGGGGTTACATAAGTCCCCTGACAAAGTTGAAGCGGTTGTTAAGGCCCCAGCGCCTGAAAATGTGTCGCAACTGAGGTCATTCCTCGGGTTGGTGAATTACTATCGTAAGTTTTTGCCGAATTTGTCGACAATTCTGCACCCACTGAATGCCCTGCTACGAACGGGGGTAGCATGGAAATGGAGCGATGATTGTAAACGTGCTTTTCAGAAGAGTAAGGACTTAATCACTTCGAAGGAAGTATTGGCTCACTACAACCCAGCACTGCCAATCAGGCTGGCGTGTGATGCGTCTCCCTACGGCATTGGGGCGGTACTGTCACATAAATTCCTTGATGGTTTGGAGAGGCCGATAGCTTTTGCGTCACGCTCGTTAACTTCTGCCGAGCGTAACTACGCCCAGATTGACAGAGAGGCCCTCAGCCTAGTGTGGGGGGTGAAGAAGTTCAATCACTATCTGCACGGTCAAAAATTTACTCTACTAACCGATCATCAACCTCTTGTCTCCATTTTCAACCCTCAGAAGGGCGTACCGATAATGACAGCACAACGGCTGCAGAGATGGTCCCTTTTCCTAGGGGCACACCAATATGATATCGAGTACAGGGGAACTAAACAGCATGGAAATGCTGATGGATTGTCATGTCTACCGTTGCCGACGGTGGAAGAAGAAGACCTTGCAGTGGATCCAATGGAGTTATTCCACTCGACTATAGTCAAATGTCTCCCTGTGACGAATGCAAACATAGAAAAGGAAACACGGAATGACTCGACACTATCACGGGTCTATGATTTAATGGTGAAGGGATGGCCAGCACATGGCGAACCACTGCTGCCAGCATTTTCGCCAAGAAGAGAACAGCTGTCAGTGTGCAGAGGAACCTTGATATGTGGATCCAGAGTAGTAATTCCACCTAAGTTGACGGATAGAGTGCTCAATGAGCTTCATGAGGGTCATCTGGGTGGGGTAAAAATGAAGAGCTTAGCTACAGCGTTTGTGTGGTGGCCGGGAATCGATAGAGAAATCGAAGAGATGACCAAGAGCTGTGCAGGATGCCAGAAGGTCCAAAACGCCCCACCACAAGCTCCTCTGCATCCATGGGAGTGGCCCTCATCTCCATGGCAAAGGGTGCACATTGATTTTGCTGGTCCCTTCATGGACTCGATGTTTTTAATTGCGGTGGATGCACATTCAAAGTGGCCAGAGGTAATAAAAATGTCCTCAACCACCACGGAAAAAACTATCGCAGTTTTACGAACCATATTCGCCAGGAATGGGCTGCCTGAACAGATTTGCTCTGACAATGGACCACAGTTTGTGTCTGAAGAGTTCCGGAGGTTCTTAAAGAACAATGGTGTTAAGCATTACACATCTGCCCCATATCATCCAGCCACTAATGGATTGGCCGAGAGGTTTGTCCAAACATTCAAGAAGGCTATCAAGGCAATGTGTAATGAAGATATACCCCTACAACACAAGGTGGACAACTTCTTGTTTGCCTACCGGAATGCGACACATGCCGTTACCAACCAAACTCCAGCCATGATGTTCTTCAATCGAAGACTACGATGCCGCTTGGATTTGGTTAAGCCAAACGTCCGAAGAGATGTGGAGAACAGGCAGTTTCAGAATATGAATGAAAGGCCAACCAGGAGTTTTAAGATAGGTCAACCAGTTTTGGCCCGGGACTACCGCACTGAGAAATGGCAGCCAGGAACGATTTGTACACGACAAGGACCTCTCATGTATACCGTGGACGTTGGGGAGAGCATTGTAAGACGCCATGCTGACCAGATTCTAGAGTCACTGGAAAATGTCAACTCCACACCATGATCTGATACACCTGGTAATGAAATCGACGTTCCAATTGCAGCTACCGCAGAACCGGTAATATTGGAAGCAGATGAACCAAACAACGACATTGATTCTGACTCAACATTGCCAGAAGAACCTGATACTCCAAAGAGGCGTTATCCAGACAGAATCAGGAAGCCTCCTCAAAGACTGAACTTATAATTGCTTAAACTTAACCAATGTATCTAGCAACAGTAATTGTGATTGTAATTCGTTATCATTAGTTGTTAAATGAATGTTATGTACTGTTTATCTAAAAGGGGAGGAATTGTTGTGTATGTACCTTTAAGAGAATAACTGGTCTCAGACTGCAGTACCGGCGGTGACCACCCCTGTATAAAAGGTGCTAGAGAGCCTCTGTTGGTTAGTTTCGTTTATGCCTTTCACCAGTAAAGACTTGTTTGTTTCTCTCCTGCTAGTCCGTGTCTCAATCATTCACGGACTTAACAAAGGTGTATTCACCTGTGGGATTACAATAGGTAAGAGAACTGAGCAGGCGGAGTTCATTGTGGTTAAAGGTTATGGAGAGCCGTTGCTAGGAAGGGAGACAGCCATGAAACTGGGAGTTTAAAAAATAGGCGCAGATGTCTCAGCTGTGGTAGATGTAAGACAGCTACTAGAACAGCGGTATCCAAAGGTGTTCCAGGGAGTAGGAAGGCTGAACGCAAAACAGATCAGTTTGTATATCGACCCACAAGTGAAGCCTGTGGCCCAGCCACTCAGGCGTATACCATTCAACTTAAGGGGGGCAGTAGAGGCCAAAATAAAACAATTGATGGACATGGACATTATCGAACCTGTAACTGGTCCCACCCCATGGGTAAATCCTGTGGTTATTGTACCAAAAGCGGATAAGGATGTAAGGTTATGCCCAGACATGAGACGAGCAAACCAGGCAATAGTGAGGGAATGATATCCAATCCCCACCGTTGATGAGATACTCCAAGGTATGAACGGCTCGACGGTGTTTAGTAAGCTAGACCTGAAATGGGGTTATCACCAGCTAGAACTGACCCCTGAGTCACGAGAAATCACAACGTTTGCAGTACACAATGGAGTATACAGGTACAAGAGGCTGATATTCGGTGTATCCTCAAGCTAGTGAGCAATATCAGCACGAGATAGCTAATGCCTTAGCTGGAATAGAGGGTGTTGAAAACATCTCAGACGACATTATCGTGCATGCACACGACCAGGAAACGCACGACAGACGCCTGCACGCTGTCATGACCAGACTAATGGAAAGTGGACTGACACTAAACTCAGAGAAGTGCCAATTCAACATGGACCGATTGATTTTCATGGGAATCCTGTTGTCTGAAAAGGGCATCGGACCAACAGCAGAGAGAGTGCGAGCGGTGGCAGAAGCTCGGGAACCAGAGAATGCTACAGAGGTGAGGTGTTTCTTGGGACTCGTTGGGTACAGTAGCAGATTCATCCCGCAGTTTGCAACGCTATCAGAGCCACTGCGACGCCTGACAAGAAAAGACACACCATTTAAATTTGGATCACAACAGAGACAGTCATTCAGTGCACTCAAGGAAGAGTTGGCCAGAGCCGGCACTTTAGCATATTTTGATAAGGACGCACCAACCAAGGTGATAGCAGATGCCAGTCCTGTAGGTTTAGGCGCAGTACTAGTTCAGGACCAACAGGGACAAGAGGTGCCAATATGCTATGTAAGTCGTAGTTTAACAGACTGTGAGAGGAAATACTCTCAAACAGAGAGAGAGGCCTTAGCTCTTGTATGGGCTTGTGAGAGGCTGCATCCATATGTGTATGGCTGAAAATTTAACTTGGTAACTGACCATAAGCCATTACAAGTGATATACGGCCCACACTCTAAACCCTGTGCCCGTATAGAGAGATGGGTACTTAGATTACAGCCGTACGATTTTAAGGTGATACATATTCCAGGCAAGCAAAACATTGCAGACCCACCGCCACGATTGCTGGGGGAGACAGCAAAACAGGAGAGACATTCTCATGGCTCAGATGAATACGTGAGATTTGTAGCTGTGAGTGCGACACCAAAAGCACTCACTACTAGAGAGGTGGAGGAAGCCTCTGCTACCGATCCAGAGCTGATTGAGGTATGGAAGGCAATCACAAACGGACATTTTGAGAACTGTAAAGCTTATGCAGCAATTGCAAACGAGCTGTGCGTAGTGGGGTACCTAGTTCTTCAGGGAACATGCATCGTGCTACCCACAGTGTTACACGCACGAGCCCTGGTGTTAGCACAGGAAGGACACTTGGGAATAGTTGGAACAAAGCAACATCTCAGAACCAAGGTTTGGTGGCCTGGCATGGACAAGGCAGCTGAAAAACACTGTAAAGCGTGCCACGGCTGTCAGATAGTAGCCAGACCCGACCCACCTGAACCGTTGAGACCAACACCATTACCGGAGGGCCCCTGGCAGGATGTAGCTATAGACTTACTGGGACCCTTGCCATCCAACCACTCCATTCTTGTGGTAGTTGATTATTATAGTTGCTACTATGAATACGACATCATGACCTCCACAACAACAGAGAAGGTTATTGATAGTTTAGAGTCAATCTTCAGCCATCATGGTTTGCCAATCACCTGCAAATCTGATAATGGTCCCCAATTCAGATCTGAATTATTCAAAGAATACTGTGAAAACAACAGGATCAAACACCTGAAAACGACAGCAAAATGGGCTCAGGCTAACGGAGAAGTCGAGCGCCAGAGTGCATCGCTGATGAAGAGAATCAGAATTCCTCAGTCAGAAGGACTAGATTGGAATGGTGAACTTAGAAAATATGTGACTGTATACAGGAGCATTGACCATGCCACGATAGGAAAGAGCCCGGCAGAGCTGCTCTTTAAACGGAAAATGAGAGGAAAGCTGCCAGACATCACAGAGTCGCGCGCAGACATGGAAGTACGTGACCGGGGCGTAGAACAAAAAGGCAAGTCCAAACTGTATGCAGATGAACAGTGAAGAACACAATACTCAGAGGTGGAAGTTGGCGACACGGTGCTGGTACGGCAGGACAAAGTGGACAAGTTCACCACTCCTTTTAATGCCACACCCCAGAGTTTTGAGTAAAACAGGGAGTCAAGTAGTAGTAGAATCTCCAGACGGAGCACGCTACTCGAGAAACACTACGTTTGTGATGAAATACAGAACCAATGGGCCAAACGAGACACTCCATGAGCAGGAGGAAACACAAGGGACTGAGGACAGTATAGTAGACCCTGACACACATACCACTGGGACACAGGCAATACCCACTGACACCAACATGTCAGACATACCCACTGCAGCCAGACCTCAAAGGGTTAAAAGAAAACCCCAAAGACTGTCTGATTATGTCACAACCTAAACTGTGCGAGAACTGCATGGGTGATGTTAAATGTTTAAACCTGGGAATTATTTAGTTGTGTGGTAAGACAGAAGTTTGTAAAAAGTTTATAAACCAAATAAGTTATGCAGTGTTATTGTAAGTGTAATGTATACAACATTGAAGGGACTACTTTGTTTTGCGGATGTACATCCTTAGTTGCGAGCGTATATAACAGACGCGTATCGATTTGTACAGTCAGTGCCGAAGTTCCAGTTACCCAGTAAAGATCACTTGAAGTTAGTCTCAGTCTCTGCTGCTTTATTATTTTATGTAGCTGTGTATAGCGGTACAAACACAACAAATTGGCGACGAGAATTATGAACCTACGTCTTCCTATTCTGGCATCGCATCCAGAGGACACCGAAACTTGGAAGAAAGGAGCGAGAAGGTAGAGAAAACGGAGCACGCTTGCTAAGCTAGGCAGGGGATACGTAAGTCAAGTGAAAAGTGCACAGGACTTGCATGATGTTAGCTAACTAGTAAAGAAAGAAAAACGGGTTTGGAAAAAAAATTGCGACGATTGGCATGATTGCAGCATTTGATAGCAACATTGAAGACTGGGCAACTTACATTGAAAGAGTGGAGTTGTACTGTGAGGCTAACGGAGTGGAGGTAGAAAAGAAAGCCACTGTTTTGCTGAGTGTTATGGGTGCAAAGACATACGGGCTGCTACGTAGTTTATTAACCCCTGAAAATCCAGCAAACAAAACATTCAAACAAATAGTGGACACACTCCAAGACCATTTAAGCCCCAAACCACTGCTCATAGCCGAAAGATTTAAATTCCATAAACGGAACCAGAGCAAAAATGAAAGCATTTCTGAATATTTGGCAAAGTTGCGCAAATTATCAGAACATTGCCAATTTGGAGTGGGCTTATCAGACGCATTGAGGGACAGATTTGTGTGTGGCATGCAAAGTGAAAGCACACAAAAGAAGCTCCTGTCTGAAAAAGACCTCACATTGGAGAAGGCTCTAAGTATTGCAATTTCAATGGAAGCAGCAGCACATGGCGCTTTAGAAATTCAACAAAAATCCCTGGAATATTCAACTAATAAAATGTCACTGAAACAAGAAAAGAAGTGCTATCGCTGTGGCAAAATATCACCTGACCACAATGACTGTTGGTTTAAAGATAAAGACTGCAGACAATGTGGCAGACGAGGGCACATTGAAAGAGTCTGCAAAGCAAATAAGAAGCCGAAAACTGATACAATACAGAGTAACAAAAAGGTACATCAAGTGACTGAAAACAAGAAACCTTTCAAAGATAGATACAAGAAGGTACACCACGTGACTGGAGACAGTTCAGATAAAGAAAAAAGTGACACAGACTCAGAGGAAGAGGATCTGGCTTGTCTAAAACTACACAGTGTGAAAGAGACAGGGGATCACAGAATAATATGGGTTACTCCAGAAGTGGCAGGAGTTAGGCTGAAAATGGAGTTGGACACAGGCTCAGCTTTAACAGTGATCTCTGTACATGACTACAAACGACTGTTTTCACACATACCGCTAAGGCCAACTAAAGTACTGTTAAAGACATACACAGGACAAAGAGTGTGCCCCAAAGGTAAAATAAAAGTGCCAGTGACATACAAAGAAAAAAAAATACCGCAATTGAACCTCTATGTAGTGGAAAATAGAGGACCACCATTACTGGGACATGAATGGCTCAGGAAAATACAGTTGGATTGGCACACCGTCCAAGCACTGTTTGTGTCAGCAAAGGAGGACAGCAACGCCACTCCTGAAAGACTGTCACAAATACTCTCTGACTCTCAGGAAGTGTTCAAGAAGGGAATAGGAACACTTAAGGGCATGAAAGCAAAAATTAAGATTGAGGAGAACGCAAATCCAAAATTCCACAAGGCCAGACCAGTGCCTTATGCAATTCGCCCTTCAGTAGAAGCAGAGCTGGAGAACTTGGAGCAGTTAGGGGTCCTGTCCAAGGTGGATTGGAGTGAATGGGCCACACCTATAGTGCCAGTGATGAAGAAAACCCCCAGCACAAAACCAGGAAAGCCAAGAAAAGTGCGCATCTGTGGAGACTTTAAAGTGACTGTTAACCCAGTCTTCCACACAGTACAGTACCCATTGCCTCGCATTGAGGACATCTTTGCTTCCCTGTCAAGAGGGGAACGCTTCACAAAGATTGACTTGACCCAGGCCTAGCTCCAAATGGAAATTGATGATGCATCAAAGAAGTACCTGACAATAAATACGCACAAAGGCCTTTATCAGTGCAATCGGCTGGTATTCGGAATAGCATCAGCTCCTGCAATCTGGCAAAGGGCAATGGACCAAGTCCTGCAGGGGATCCCAGGTACTCAGTGTTATCTTGATGACATCATCATTACTGGCAAGAATGACAACGACCACCTTTCCAGCCTTGAACAAGTGCTCATCAGGTTACGGGAGTATGGGCTCTGAGCGAACCGAGACAAGTGTGAGTTTTTCAAAAAGGAAATCTCATACTGTGGACATGTGATTGACAAGGACGGTTTACACAAGTCTCCAGACAAGATTGAAGCTGTGATTAATGCACCAACACCTGAAAATGTGTCTCAGTTGCGATCATATCTTGGACTGGTGAACTACTATCACAAGTTCTTGCCCAACCTATCCACAGTGTTACATCCACTAAATGCACTGCTACAGACAGGGTCACAATGGAAGTGGAGTGACAGCTGTGAACAAGCTTTTCAAGAGAGTAAAAGACTCATTACTTCAGAAGAGGTGCTAGCTCACTTTGAACCATCCTTACCTATTCGACTGGCATGTGATGCTTCACCCCATGGCATTGGTGCCGTGTTGTCACATAAGTTCCCAGCCGGCTCAGAAAGACCAATAGCCTTTGCTTCAAGATCATTGACTACAGCTGAACGCAATTATGCACAGATTGACCGAGAGGCCCTCAGCCTTGTGTGAGGAGTCAAGAAATTCAACCACTACTTGTATGGTCAACAGTTTACACTGTTAACTGACCACCAGCCTCTCGTTTCAATCTTCAACCCAAGGAAGGGTGTTCCAGTGATGACGGCACAACGGCTGCAGCGATGGTCACTCTTCCTAGGGGCTCACCTGTATGACATTGAATACAAGAGGACCAAGCAACATGGCAACGCCGATGGTTTGTCACGTTTACCACTGCCGACCTCAGAGAGAACTACAACAGTTGACTCAGCAGAGGTATTTCACGCGACAATAGTTGAGCAGCTACCAGTGACAAACTCCCTCATTGAAAGAGAAACACGCAATGACCCTACAGTGTCAAAAGTTTATGACATCACTGTGAAGGGATGGTCAGCGCTTGGTGACTTATTGTTTCCAGCATTCTCAGCTAGGAGGGAGCAGTTATCAGTGTATCGGAGAACACTGATGTGCGGCTCACGAGTTGTGATTCCTCCCAAGCTTCATAACCGAGTGCTAGATGAACTGCATGAAGGCCACTTAGGTACGGTAAAGATGAAAAGCCTTGGCCGTGGATACGTGTGGTGGCCGGGAATTGACAAACAGATCGAGGACCTGACAAAGAGCTGCTCAGGATGTCAAAAGGTCCAGAACGCACCACCACAAGCCCCTCTCCACCCATGGGAATGGCCCTCATCACCATGGCAACATGCGCACATCGACTTTGCTGGACCGTTCATGGACTCCATGTTCTTGATTGCAGTCGATGCACATTCCAAATGGCCCGAGGTCATTAAAATGCAATTAACCACATCTGAAAAGACCATTTCAGGTCTGAGGACCATGTTCGCTAGAAATGGCCTACCAGAACAAATCTGCACAGACAATGGACGACAATTTGTCTCTGACGAATTCCAAGGGTTCATGAGGAAAAATGGAATCAAGCACTACACATCTACCTCGTACCATCCAGCTACAAATGGCTTGGCAGAAAGATTCATACAGACTTTCAAGAAGGCCATCAAAGCAATGTACAGCGAGAATCTACCACTGCAACACAAGATAGACAATTTCCTCTTTGCTTATCGGAACGCAGTACACGCAGCCACTAATCAGACTCCAGCGATGATGTTTCTGAACAGGAACCTGAGATCTCGCATGGACCTTCTTAAACCGAATGTACGTCGTGATGTAGAGAACAAACAGTTCAAACATTTGAATGCTAAGCCAACAAGAAGCTTCAGTGTGGGACAGTCAGTTCTTGCTCATGATTTCCGGACGAAAAAGTGGCAACCAGGTACAATATCCACAAGAGAGGGACCACTGATGTATACTGTGGATGTGGGAGAGAACGTTTTGAGACATCATATGGACCAAATTCTGGATGTTCAGGTGGAAAACACCCCTATACCTCGCCCAGACTCACCTGACATAGAAACAGACACTCCTGATTCATCAGCATCAGCACCAGCCTCATCCACAGCTGAGGGCTCTACCTGTGCTGATAGCTCACCTAATGCAACTGTACCTGTACAGTCTCATTCCCCAAAGCAAAAGAGTCTGGCGAGACGTTACCCAGAGAGGCAGAGGAGGCCTCCCCAGAGACTTGACTTGTAAAAGGGCTGTTGACAAAATAAAATGTTATGTTGGCATTTGAATTTTGTTACTGTAAAGACAGGCTCTGTAAGTTAATTATAGAAATTTTGCATTAATATACTATTAAACTAAAGGGGGAGGAAGTGTAATGTATACAACATTGAAGGGACTACTTTGTTTTGCGGATGTACATCCTTAGTTGCGAGCGTATATAACAGACGCGTATCGATTTGTACAGTCAGTGCCGAAGTTCCAGTTACCCAGTAAAGATCACTTGAAGTTACTCTCAGTCTCTGCTGCTTTATTATTTTATGTAGTTGTGTATAGCGGCACAAACACAACAGTAAGCAACTGTTTGTAAACTGAAGTTTGTTTCCAAGGAAAAGGGGGATGTCGTGTATTGATTGCGAGTTTGACACCATTCAATATGGTAATGTAATGTGTATTGCATTATGGGAATTACCCGGGAAAAGGTCGGTCGGCCATTTTAGGCAATAAAGTGAACATCGCAGTTATAAGCCTGTCTGCCTGACTCTGATTTAATTCGACGTATCTACATGCTTGATTGAACGCATTAAAGCATAGATACAACAACGCCCACATCCCGTGAATGAATGATAAGAAGGTTCCTGCTCTCGGTCACCTGGATAGTGTGTGATGTGTGTGGACGTGGGATGAGCAGAGGATAAAGTGTGAAGGGGAATCCGCCATGAGCCTGTGACAACTCACTGTTCACACATGAGAGGCACAGAAGGCTGGGTATCAGGAGCGAAGGGGAAGAAAAGCAAAAAATACATCCAATAAAACATTTTAAAACAAAATGAAACTTTGAACAGCCTCCCACGGCTCAGGAATAATTATGTAAATTCTGCTGCGAGTCATTTGCAACTTAGTGCCTGAGCAAAAGGCTGACACAATGCAGACTGCAGCAGTTAAGTGAGTTGAACGTAACAGGGGCCAACTAATTGACACCCACATTGTTGAAGTTGCAGTAATATTTCATTGCTCCTGGCTCCTTGTACAGAAAGCTCTGTTGCTCCCCTCTGAACAAAGCCCTTTTACAACATCCAGACAAAAACACAGGCCCCGGTTTTAAAGTGGGGTGGGCAGGTACATTGCAGACGAGCCCCGCAGTGGGCTGCAAACCCGGGGAGTCTGGAAACGAGGTGGACCGCTCGATCTTAGCCGCTGTTTGAATGAATGTTCCTGGCGTCCCGCCCAAACTGGGCCGGATCCGCTCCCTGGCCGCGGTGGGAGCTGGAGCTGAGGCGGGAGTCAGCAGAGGACCTCAGGGAACGGGCCTCGCCATGAGTGTGGGGAAAGGGGGGGTGGCAGAGGGCCAGAGATGAGAGAGGCCCAAGGATTTCTTTCTGTCCCTCTGAACAATCAGAAGTTTTACTTCCCTTGGCCTCCTCTGGCCACTCTGGCATGTCGCCGGGTTTCTCCGACGGCTTTGACCCCGGGCAGGACTCCCCCTGAGGCTTCGTGAGAATCAAGTCGCTTGCCAGCAGCCGGAACCTCGGCCACCTTCAAAGTCGGTGAAGGTAAGATGTCACCAGGTGGGAGATCAATGCGACCTCAGGCCAGTAAGTGGATTCGGCCTGATTTCAACTCCTCCCCCCACTCCATTCTCACTGGGCGGTGGGCTTAAACAATCCCACAACCTTTGTTTGAACATTAATTTTCTCCGTTCATTCCCCCTGCCCCCCACCTCCCCCTTCTCTCTCTGCCATAGAGGGAGTGCAATGAAGGTTCACGAGATTGATTCCTGGGATGGCGGGACTGTCGTATGAGAAGAGATTGAGTAAACTAGGCCTGTATTCTCTTGAATTCAGAAGAATGAGAGGGGATCTCATTGAAGCATACTAAATTATTACAGGGCTTGATAGGGTGGATGCTGGGAGAATGTTTCCCTTGGCTGGAGAGTCTAGAACCAGGGGCCACAGCCTCAGGATAAAGGGTAGGCCATTCAGGACTGAGATGAGAAGAAATTTCTTCACACCGAGGGTGGTGAATCTTTGGAATTCTCTACCCCAGAGGGCTGTGGAGGCTCAGCCATTGGGTATATTCAAAACAGAAGTCAATAGATTTCTGACTAGTAAGGGCATCAAGGGATATGGCGATAGGGCCGGTGAATGGAGTTGAGGCAGAAGATCAGCCATGATCTCATTGAATGGCGGAGCAGGCTCGAAGGGCCGAATGGCCTACTCTTGCTCCTATTTCTTATGTTCTTATGCCTCTCTTCAAGGTGCTCCTGGTTGAGCTGAGTTGTCATGGGCAACCATTGATCTTTCAGTAGCTCAAGCGGTCTGGACAGTGTGTTGGCTGTCTGTTCGAACATAGGGGGAAGGGGGACTTCACACCCAACGTCCTGCTAACTTTTTTTCTGGCTGCGCAGCCCCTTTAACAGGCTGCGCAGCCCATTCTCGTGCATGCACGGTTATTTCAATTGTAAAGCCGTCGAGCAGCCTACGCGGGGCCTCCAGATCGATGTGTGGCCACGCAGTTGCACAGCTTAATGGGAAACATTGATCACAGCCGAGTAAAACCCTGTCTTCACCCAACATTCTCACAAGGGCGCTTACAGCAGGGGGGACATTGGACACCTAGTGAGAGCAGCCACCCCTCAGCTGATTTCCCCGTCATTACCCAGAGATGCTCAGACCAATCTGGCGGAGGTCAGCGATCCTCAATCTGTGCTGATCAGAAAATGTTATTTATCTTGGCCCAGATCTTGCTGCAGCGGAGCATCTCATGGTGTGCCCCGTTAGTTAGACTTTTTCCCTCACCCTTCAGCTTAAAAAAATGTTGCCCCGTAAGTTGGTGGAAATGCGAGCCGGTATTGGTGAGGGCAATCGGCACTCTGGGATCTTGGTGAATGACCGGACCGACAGTGTAGCTCCTTAACCAATACAATTTCAGGATTGAGAAAGAAACAGAGGAATGCAGAGAAGGAGGGTGAATTGGAGTCAAATCAGGTGCAGAAAGAGAAATAAAGAGAGGGAAAGAAAGGTTGGATTAGAGAGAGAGGAGAAAGAGACAGGAAGGAAAAAGTAAGAAAACGATGAAAAAAAATTTAAATTTTAAAAATCTCCAACACCAATTAACTTCCTATAGGAGTGAATCACCACAGTTTAAATTGTTGAGTGGCATTGCAGGAACATAAATCTCCTCATTAAAAAAAGGTACTTAGGCTGCTAGGTTCCAGCCCTAACTATCTGCGGCAAGTTTAATTCACAATTAATGTGCAGATGCAGCAATTTCTTGAAAGTCACAGGGAGGTTGAGGGCGAGCTTCCATTTTCACGAGGATGATGGTGGAGCGGCGCCAATCGTCCGGTCACTTGTGGCGATTCAAATTTGTCACAAATTTTTTTGTCTTTCATACTCCTGTGAAGCGCCTTGACACATTAATAATGGCATGCGCCCTTAAACTCACCAGCAAATTCTGGCCCATTGTCAGCTGATTACTGTGTGTGTCCTCCCCACCCCCGCCTCAGCACAAGAACATTCCCAGTTGTCAAGTTATTTTCTGTTGTTGGTTAGGAGAAGATAAGAGGGAGGTGGGGAATATAATTTACTTTCTCTCTTCCTGTTTCGCATCTCTTATTCTGCCTTAGTGTACGCTTTCTAAGTGTACTCAGTTGCAAATGTTGCTTTGCAACCCAGAAGAATCTTGCAGTTGGCTGAATAAGCCCATAGGGACCCTGTGTAAACGGAGCGTTTATCGGCTGCACATTCATAAAAGAGAAGGGAAAAAGAAAGAAAAAAAATCTCTGCATCTGCTTCCAGCTTTAAATTACATCTTCGGGGCGAAAAGCCATTCCCAGTCCTATCACGTGGCTAAACAATGGATAATTTCAACCTCAATTTCCCCTGAAATTGATGGATTCCCACTCCGGTGAATGCGCGTGCTGGTTAATTGGCCCGCGTTAGATTCAACTCATTAAACCCCTGATGTCTGTGGTGAGACGGCCTTTCTCTCGCACAGAACTGCCTTATCTCGGAGCCCCCAGCGCAGCCCACATGAATATTCATGAGGGCGCTTCGTGAGAAGGATCCTCAGCCTAATTTGTGAAGGATAAATAAGAGATTAACCCGTTGGGTGCCGAGTCTGATTGACATAGTTCTTCCACCCTGCACAGTTCCAACTGCTGCCTTTTCCGTCAACTTATATTCAATTACATATGGAAGTGAAAGTGTTGTAATTGATCTTTCCCCACGAGTGGGTCTGGGGAAGGAGAAGTATGGAGGTGGGAAAGTTGAGGCAACTTTTGGGGAAGCTCTGTTGAAAATCCGTATGTCGCTTTGCTTTTCATTTCTTAAAATTTGTGAAGTATGGACGTGTTTAAAATTAACCAGAATGAAATCATTTTTAATTTTAAAAAACTCAATTTTCTAGAGAACCATGTCCCTTCAGCCCTCCCTTTAGAAATGCACCACCAATTTTGTTCCTGTAACATCTGGATTTCTCCTTCAGGCTTCAATATACTTGTGTCTTTTTCCTCCAATACACAGCGAAGGAACATTGGTTTTGCCTACAGCTCAGGTTACAAAACCCATGTAGCTCATTGTTTACACACAAAAGCTCTTCTTGATTTGTTAGCTTATTAGGGAGTGTGACAGGCTCATTGGTATTGACTCAGTGGCAGCACTCTCGCCTCTGAGTCAGAAGGTTGTGGGTTCAAGTCCCACACCAGAGGCTTGAGCACATAAACCTAGGCCGACACTCCAGTGCGGTGCTGAGGGAGTGCTGCACTATCGGAGTTGCCATCTTTTGGATGGGACGTTAAACCGAGGCCCCGTCTGCCCCCTCAGGTGGACGTAAAAGATCCGAAGAAGAGGTAGGGGGTTCTCCCCAGTGTCCTGGCCAATTTATCCCTCAATCAAGACCACTAAATAAACAGATTAGCTGGTCATTATCATATTGCTGTTTGTGGGACCTTGCTGTGCGCAAACTGGCTGCTGTGTTTCCTACATTACAACAGAGACTGCACTACAAAAGTACTTCATTAGCTTTGGGACATCCAGGGGTGGTGAAAGGCACTATATAAATGCAAGTCTGGGTATTCTGCAGCAAGTGTCTCACTTCTGACTCCCCAAAGCCTTTCCACCATCTACAAGGCACAATTCAAGAGTGTGATGGAATACTCTCCACTTGCCTGGATGAGTGCAGCTCCAACAACACTCAAGAAGCTCGACACCATCCAGGACAAAGCAGCCCGCTTGATCAGCACCCCATCCACCACCTTAAACATTCACTCCCTCCACCACCGGCGTACCGTGGCTGCAGTGTGTACCATCTACAAGATGCACTGCAGCAAATCGCCAAGGCTTCTTCAGCAGCACCTCCCAAACCCGTGACCTCTTCCACCTAGAAGGACAAGGGCAGCAGGCACATGGGAACACAACCACCCCCAAGTTCCCCTCCAAGTCACACACCATCCTGACTTGGAAGTATATCGCTGATCCTTCATCGTCACTGGGTCAAAATCCTGGAACTCCCTCCCTAACAGCACTGTGGGAGTACCTTCACCACACGGACAGCAGTGGTTCAAGAAGGCGGCTCACCACCACCTTCTCGAGGGCAATTAGGGATGGGCAATAAATGCTGGCCTTGCCAGAGACGCCCACATCCTGTGAACGAGTAAAAAAAAGTATTTCTTTTAAAGCTGTTGGTCAGCTTTTGCTGGTTTTCAAGGTTGTCACATCTGGTGCTGGAAAGTGAACAAGTGTCGGGTGAGGAACTGACCTGGCTCAACTGCAATGCACCTCTATTGAATATCCTGCTGATACTGACTACTTTCATTCACACACGATAAATGCCAAATGGCTGTGGAAGGAAAGGGATAAGAAAGGAAAGAATGGAGGGAAAGAATGAGACGGAAGGGAGGAAGCAAAGGAATCAGCTTGGCTTATTTAATAGCATCTTTGCTAAAGGTTGTGGGTTCAAGCTGCCCTCCAGAACGTGGGCACAGCACGGTGGCAGGTTAGCACTGTTGCCTCACAGCGCCAGGGACCCGGGTTCAAATCCGGCCTCGGGTGACTGTCTGTGTGGAGTTTGCACATTCTCCCCGTGTTTGCGTGGGTTTCCTCCGGGTGCTCCGGTTTCCTCCCACAGTCCAAAGATGTGCGGGTTAGGTTGATTGGCTATGATAAAAAAAATTGACCCTTAGTGTTAGGGGGATTAAATAAGTGGGGTTACGGGGATCGGGTGGGATATGTGTCGGTGCAGGCTCGATGGGCCGAAATGGCCTCTATCTGCACTGTGGGGTTTCTGTGATTCTGTGTGATTCTGTGATCTAGGCTGACGTGCACTGTTGGAGGTGCTGTCTTTTGGATGGGGTGGCAAATTGAGGCCCTGTCTGCCTGTTTGACTGGACATAAAAGACACCGAGGCACTAATAGAAGAGCAGGGAATTCTTCTGCTGAATATTACTTTCAAACTGTTAGCGCTGGCGAATGAACGAGATCAAAGTAAGCATGGCCTGCACTCAGCATTGGCTCTAGGTCCTAATGCAAACACATTCCTCACATTTGCACCAGTGACCATCAGACTGCCCAACTTCTAACTCCATTAAACCAAAGAGCTTCATTAACACCACAAAGGTTCAGCTGCAATTCTCCAACGACTCAATTTTAAAATTCTCATCCTTGTTTTCAGATCCCTCCATGGCCTCACTCCTCCCTATAACCTCCTCCAGCCCTACAACCCTCCGAGATCTCTGCGCTCCTCCAATTCTGACCTGTTGCACATCCCCGATTTTCATCACCCCACCAGTGGCGGTCGTGCCTTCAGTTGCCTGGGCCCTAAGCTCTGGAATTCACTTCCTAAACCTCGCCGCCTTTCTACTTCTCTCTCCTCCATTAAGACCCTCCTTAAAACCTACCTCTCTGACCAAGCTTTTGGTCACCTGTCCTAATGGGCTGGATTTTACCAACCTTGGCGGGTCCGTGGTGGGCAACGTCGGTGGCGGGTCACGGCCTCGCTGCTGGCTCCAACCCGTTGTCCAAAATGATTTTCCCCTGATTGGGCCAATTGAAGGAAGCGGGTCTAGTGATGTCATTTGATGACACGTCATCAGCCGGTTTCCTTAAAGGGACCATGCGTAAATTGATTTTGACGGTTGTGCTGTCAGTGTTCTACAGCATCGAGGTGCTGCAAACACTGACAAGCAATACACAAAGGTGGACGGCTGCACCCAGGCTTTCCCATGACTCCCTCCATATGATTACGGTGGGAGTCACAGCATGCAGGGAGGTTCTCTTCCCTTCCCATGGGCAGAAGAGGCCTCCCCAGGAGACCAACACAGCCTGCTTGCACATTGTACAGGAGGACACAAGCAGGGATGTGGTCAGGAGGACCTGGGTGCAGTGCTGCAAACCTTTCAATGATCTCAGTAGATCACCAAATGTTACTACAAAGCCACACTCAACCTCATCCTGCTGTGCCACTCATCACATCCCCATCACTCTGCCTTCCCTACCCTACTCCTGCACATCCTTACGCACACCAACTTACCTTGCACCTCCACCCATCCCTCTCTATCTAAATTATCACATCTCCATCTCACTAGCCACCCCTCACACTCACCCTCATCCTAGTGCAATCCTACCAACTAACAGCACACAAGGTGTTTTATGCAATGTTCATGTAAAGTTTCTGTTAATGTGCTGTCAAACATTGAAACCTTTATTTTCAACACTTTGTGTTCTTGGACAGATTTGTGTGCACCTTTGGAACTGGCTTAGTAAGTTGCAGTGAATGGTGAGACATAACGGTATCCCCACAATGGTCAGGAGTGTGAAAGGAATGGCTTGGGCATTGTGGGATGCTTTATGGTGTTGGTGTGGGGTGGTGCCAACCTGGCGCATCATGTGGCAGCCAGGGTGTGCAGCGTCAAGTGAAGTAAATCTGACCATGGTGAGGCCATCCCTGGCCTCCCGGGCAGAATGTGGTCGGGTTCTGATGCCCTGTGTCCTGTGTGGCATCAGTTGATTGCGGAGAGGGTTGGTGTTGTTGTTGGTGCTGCTGGTGTGCCTGGTGCTGCTGGTGTTGGGGCTGATTGTGGTGGGATTCTGAGGACTCAGGTGAGAGAGTATAAACCATATCCATGCTGATGGAATAGATGGCAGGTGAACTTGAGATGACAGAAGCGATCAGTCAATGGGGAGAGAGGTTGTTCCAATGAGGTGACACTGGATAGGGAGTTTGCTCCAAACACTTGAAACCTGCATAAAGCTCAATCTGCCTCCCAAATGCAGTAAACAACAGCTTCTGAGCTTGGAAAGTGAACATCTTGAGATGGGAGCTTTTATAGGCCATTTGCAGCTGTCAAGTAATGAGATGATTCCATGGCCATTCAACACCTGCCCTGCTTACCTGACATGATCCCCAAGCAGCGTGGACCCCGTGGGCGGCCTGGTAAACGCTGAAGGTGAGCTGAAAATAATTCTTAATCCTCTGTTAACAAGGTCATAATGACCTGAATTGCCTCCCCCGCCGCTGCGTGTTGGGTTTGCTCAGCGCTGACAGACTCGACATTTGGGAAAGGTGCGTGGTGGCGGGTTGACAGCGGGGTCCCAACCCGCTGTCAAAAAAAAAACATTTTCCCACCAGAGCCACGCCCGCTAACCCCCCATAAAATTCCCCCCAATATCTCCTTATTGGTGGCTCAGTGTCAAATTTTGATTGATAACACTTCCGTGAAGTGCCTTGGGACTTTTAACTACGTTAAAGGCGCTATATAAACTCAAGTTGTTGTTTCTAAGAATGCTTTCTGAGAATGACTCAGCGCTCCGAGTCCTCAGAAGAAGCCTTCACTTGCCTGATGTGTTTGTTAACTGCAGATCCACGTGAGAAGTTAGAAGCCCAGGTGCATCAACACTAGGGCACTGACACGCACCCAGCCTTTACTCACCTCCAATCCAAATGTGGCGCTGGCATCGAAATATTAACTGGTGCCCTTAATACAACTGTATTGTTCTTTCTCCTTTTTTTGACGTAAGTTATTTACAGAAAAGGACATGACGTAGCAAAGGAAGGCGTGATCACAACAAGATGTTATCAAAGTTAAACAGCTTTATTTTCTATTGCGATCCGTGGAATTGTTAACTTTACCCATTTATCACATTGATGCGGATTTATTTTCCGTTGATCCTATAAATAGTTTGATTTCCCCCCACCGCCCCACCCCCCCCCCCACCTCCCGCCCCACCGCCCCCCCCCTTTCTTGCTTTAATCACTGGAAAAATATCTTGGATTGGAACCCCAAAGACTTTTATTCCTTTGGGCACTCAAAATTTTCAGCAGGCTGACCCATCAGTCACTTTACCTAAACCACTTTGCCTTGCCACCTCTCTCCTTTCCTTCAAAAGTTTCTTCAAAATCAACCTCCATGACCCCATGTTCATCTCCCCCCTCCTTCCGCTTTCTGGTCTCGAGCTTAGCGTTCCCACTCTGCCCTTGGTAAAACGTTGAGATGTTCTTCTAGGTGCTGGGCTTGATAGAAATGCATGTTTCTGCTACCACGTGCACTGCTTTTAGTTCACATAATCTGTATAATCTCTTTGACCGAGCTTTTGCTTACTCCCCCTAGTATCTCCTTCTTTGGCTTGGCATCCATATGCTATTTGATTACGTCTCTGTGAAGCACTTTTAGACATTTTTCTATGTTAAAGGCGCTCACTATATAAATAGTTGTTGTTCGTGGCTTTGGTGAGACCACACCTGGAGTACTGTGTACAGTTTTGTTCTCCGTACCTAAGGAAGGATATACTTGCCTTAGAGGGAGTGCAACGAAGGTTCACCAGACTGGTTCCTGGGATAAGAGGGCTGTCCTATGAGGAGAGACTGAGTAGATTGGGCCTATACTCTCTGGAGTTTAGAAGAATGAGAGGTGATTTCATTGAAACATATAAAATTCTGAGAGGGTAGATGCTGAGAGGTTGTTTCCCCCTGGCTGGAGAGTCTAGAACTAGGGGTCACAGTCTCAGGATAAGGGGTTGGCCATTTAAGACTGAGATGAGGAGAAATTTCTTCACTCAGAGGGTTGTGAATCTTTGGAATTCTCTACCCCAGAGGGCTGTGGATGCTGAGTTGTTGATTATATTCAAAGCTGAGATCGATAGATGTTTGGATTCTAGGGGAATCAAGGGATATGGAGATCAGGCGGGAAAGTGGAGTTGAGGTCGAAGATCAGCCATGATCTTATTGAATGGCGGAGCAGGCTCGAGGGGCCGAATGGCCGACTCCTGCTCCTATTTCTTACGTTCTCATGTTCTTATGTGGTGGTGATGGTATTGATAGTAGCAGTGGTGGCGGAGGGGTAGCTATTAAGCCCTGTGTGAGGGGCACCAGCCAAGTGAACTGCAGAGAACTGCCTTGTGTGGGATATGTGAAAACCCGGCACTGATGCCACAGAGATTGCCCTCGTCAGGTTGGGCCAGAGACCCATTGTTGGGGTCAGAGCAGAGGGACCTGGGAATTCTCAATGCTGACACTGGGTGCCTGAAATGGAAAGTGTTCCCTTTCCCAACGCTAACACCTTTCACCTTTACGAGCAGAAAAATTCATTAAAAAAAAAATGAAGCTTAGAAAAAAACACATGAATTATTGATCCGGCTGAACCGGGCCTAAAAAAAAACTTACGGCCCACATTATCGGTTTCACCAGCTACTTAATAACATGTAGCAAATATTCCAGTTACATTAGGTTAAAATGTTATTTTATAGACTTTGGTATACAACACACACAGAGTTCCTGCTCTAATTGCTTTGCTGCTCCTTCATTATGGTTGAAGGGTTCTGGTAATACAGCATCATTAAATATTCAAGGGCTGGGCTGATGGAGACCTCCTTCTGGGACTCTTTTCCCCATTCCAGAGTCAGTGAGATTCCAACCTTGGGCCAGTTCATGTGTGCAAATACCGCTCTGCTTTCACTGCCTGCATTAAAGACTGCAATCCAAGGCTGTAATGTGAGATTATCCAATAAATTAGCACTCTTAGATATATCAGGGGACTGTTACATTTTCAAAACCTCTGTATTTTCACTCAGCCTGCATGAATTAAACAAACCCACCACCTCGCTAGAGATCATGGAAGCTCATTTGAGAAGGTGGAGACCTCTGATTTTATATCTTTTTTTCTTACACACACACGAACACTATTATCACAATTGCTTTCTCTACTGAAATAAGAAAAGCAAATTGATCAGAATTGGCCCTTTGGGTCACAGGTCAAAACAATGGCACTTCACCTCCCGGGCCCCAGGAGTTTAATTCATTGGCGTGAAGAGTTCTAAGTGAAATGAGTCTGCCAAGACTCACTCCAGTTCTTAGTGAGTTTGATAGTATAAAACTACTTACAATTTGGCATAAATTGGCAGTTTCGTTGAAAACACTTACATGGGTAGTTAGCATAAGAACTGGAAATGTCAAAATGGTGCAGTAATTGGTGCACTGCTGAAGACAGGGTTATGAGTGCATGACAGGTGCAGAGTCGCTGGAGCTTTACACACACAATCAGTGCTGGGACACTCAGTCCTGTTACACACACAGTCAGTGCTGGGACACTCAGTCCTGTTACACACACAGTCAGTGCTGGGACACTCAGTCCTGTTACACACACAGTCAGTGCTGGGACACTCAGTCCTGTTACACACACACACAGTCAGTGCTGGGACACTCAGTCCTGTTACACACACAGTCAGTGCTGGGACACACAGTCAGTGCTGGGACACTCAGTCCTGTTACACACACAGTCAGTGCTGGGACACACAGTCCATGCTGGGACACTCAGTCCTGTTACACACACACACAGTCAGTGCTGGGACACTCAGTCCTGTTATACACACAATCAGTGCTGGGACACTCAGTCCTGTTACACACACAGTCCGTGCTGGGACACTCAGTCCTGTTACACACACAGTCCGTGCTGGGACACTCAGTCCTGTTACACACACAGTCAGTGCTGGGACACTCAGTCCTGTCACACACACAATCAGTGCTGGGACACTCAGTCCTGTTACACACAGTCAGTGCTGGGACACTCAGTCCTGTTACACACACAGTCAGTGCTGGGACACTCAGTCCTGTTATACACAGTCAGTGCTGGGACACTCAGTCCTGTTACACACACAATCAGTGCTGGGACACTCAGTCCTGTTACACATAGTCAGTGCTGGGACACTCAGTCCTGTTATACACACAGTCAGTGCTGGGACACTCAGTCCTGTTACACACACACACAGTCAGTGCTGGGACACTCAGTCCTGTTACACACACAGTCAGTGCTGGGAGACTCTGGCCTGTTACACACACAGTCGGTGCTGGGACACTCAGTCCTGTTACACACACAGTCAGTGCTGGGAGACTCAGTCCCGTTACACACACAGTCAGTGCTGGGACACTCAGTCCTGTTACACACACAGTCAGTGCTGGGACACTCAGTCCTGTTACACACACAGTCAGTGCTGGGACACTCAGTCCCATTACACACACAGTCAGTGCTGGGACACTCAGTCCTGTTACACACACACAGTCAGTGCTGGGACACTCAGTCCTGTTACACACACAGTCAGTGCTGGGACACTCAGTCCTGTTACACACACAGTCAGTGCTGGGACACACAGTCAGTGCTGGGACACTCAGTCCTGTTACACACACACACAGTCAGTGCTGGGACACTCAGTCCTGTTACACACACAGTCAGTGCTGGGACACACAGTCAGTGCTGGGACACTCAGTCCTGTTACACACACAGTCAGTGCTGGGACACACAGTCCATGCTGGGACACTCAGTCCTGTTACACACACACACAGTCAGTGCTGGGACACTCAGTCCTGTTATACACACAATCAGTGCTGGGACACTCAGTCCTGTTACACACACAGTCCGTGCTGGGACACTCAGTCCTGTTACACACACAGTCCGTGCTGGGACACTCAGTCCTGTTGCACACACAGTCAGTGCTGGGACACTCAGTCCTGTTACACACACAGTCAGTGCTGGGACACTCAGTCCTGTTACACACACAGTCAGTGCTGGGACACTCAGTCCTGTCACACACACAATCAGTGCTGGGACACTCAGTCCTGTTACACACAGTCAGTGCTGGGACACTCAGTCCTGTTACACACACAGTCAGTGCTGGGACACTCAGTCCTGTTATACACAGTCAGTGCTGGGACACTCAGTCCTGTTACACACACAATCAGTGCTGGGACACTCAGTCCTGTTACACACACAGTCAGTGCTGGGACACTCAGTCCTGTTACACACAGTCAGTGCTGGGACACTCAGTCCTGTTACACATAGTCAGTGCTGGGACACTCAGTCCTGTTATACACACACACAGTCAGTGCTGGGACACTCAGTCCTGTTACACACACAGTCAGTGCTGGGAGACTCTGGCCTGTTACACACACAGTCGGTGCTGGGACACTCAGTCCTGTTACACACACAGTCAGTGCTGGGAGACTCAGTCCCATTACACACACAGTCAGTGCTGGGACACTCAGTCCTGTTACACACACACAGTCAGTGCTGGGACACTCAGTCCTGTTACACACACAGTCAGTGCTGGGACACTCAGGCCTGTTACACACACAGTCAGTGCTGGGACACTCAGTCCTGTTACACACACACAGTCAGTGCTGGGACACTCAGTCCTGTTACACACACAGTCAGTGCTGGGACACTCAGTCCTGTTACACACACAGTCAGTGCTGGGACACTCAGTCCTGTTACACACACACAGTCAGTGCTGGGACACTCAGTCCTGTTACACACACAGTCAGTGCTGGGACACTCAGGCCTGTTACACACACAGTCAGTGCTGGGACACTCAGTCCTGTTACACACACACAGTCAGTGCTGGGACACTCAGTCCTGTTACACACACAGTCAGTGCTGGGACACTCAGTCCTGTTACACACACAGTCAGTGCTGGGACACTCAGTCCTGTTACACACACAGTCAGTGCTGGGACACTCAGTCCTGTTACACACACAGTCAGTGCTGGGACACTCAGTCCTGTTACACACACACAGTCAGTGCTGGGACACTCAGTCCTGTTACACACACAGTCAGTGCTGGGACACTCAGTCCTGTTACACACACAGTCAGTGCTGGGACACTCAGTCCTGTTACACACACAGTCAGTGCTGGGACACTCAGTCCTGTTACACACACAGTCAATGCTGGGACACTCAGTCCCATTACACACACAGTCAGTGCTGGGAGACTCAGTCCTGTTACACACACAGTCAATGCTGGGACACTCAGTCCCATTACACACACAGTCAGTGCTGGGTCACTCAGTCCCATTACACACACAGTCAATGCTGGGACACTCAGTCCAATTATACACACTAGAAAACTAGCAAAATCTGATCAATAGCTTCAAGAAATGCTGACACTGGCTCCAAAATCTCTTGTATCAAAAATAAGCAATTACATTGGAAGTGCAGTGGGAGAGGGGATGAATCCCAAGCTGTAGATACACACAGCATTCCTTCGTTTATATTGGTGGAGAAGAAAGGCAAGTCATTTTCTCCCTCCAACCACCCTGTTCCTCCACGGTGCACAGACTCTCGACCGGCTTTAAGAGCTGCATTTAACACAATTTCCCCCCCACGACCCCTCACCAGTGAACACTCGATGCCAGCTCCCGCAGGGAGCTTGTCCACACTGTGTAAATGAAGCTGACTCTGTGGATCAGGCGGATCGGCCTATCAATGATCAGGTGGGCATAACAACACTAAAGATGAACGACTAACGCTCAGTCAGAAAGTCTACCTCACTGGAGTGTGAGCATTACTTGAAAACCTTTAGTTCCCCTTGAACTTTATTTGGAAATGGTAACTTCTAGAAAATTCTCCTACAAGGGAGCTGACCCTTAGTCTTCACCATATCTTTGCTGGTCAACCTTTGATAACTGGCACTAATTGCTCCATCATGCCAAATGGCCTCTTCCTGTGCTATGATTCGATGATTACACTGCTGCAAGCACATAGGGGAAAAAATTCAGTTGTTTGCACCTCCCGTTTGTGCCTCAGAAGGGCGCTAATGGGGCGCAAAGCAACTAGCGCCCGGGCGCGGCGATGTTTGCGCCGCTCGCGAAACTAACCAGACATTTTGCGGCGGCGCTAAACACTACCGCCACGATCTCCTGCGCCGGCAGATTGTGACGTCAGTCGAGTGCGCAACGCCCCATTAGCGCCCTGGACTGGATAATGAGTGGCGCCCCCCTGCCTTACTGCCTGCCACTAGCAACGACAGGTTGAGGGGAGCGTTTTGCAATCAGAAAGGGACTAGGGGAGCGCTATTTAAAGGCGCCCGCTTCCTGCCGTTTTTTGTCGGTGACATTTTTGCACCACGCTTTCTGAGCGAGAGAGAGGCTTCTGGAGAGATTCAACGCTGTGTGAAGGAGTTTTGGGTACTGAGCACAACTTTGCAGGTTTATTTTGATTTGCCCTTCCTTGCTTCGCCAGTGCTCTGAGGTAGCACCTCGCTCCTCGGCCTTTGCACCTTAAGACAGGTGTGAAGCGCCTGATTTAGCGCTCCAATCACCTCCAGGGGCAATAAAAGCCAAGTTTGCTGTCAGAGGCGATAATTAGCGCCAGGCGCTAAACTTTGCGCACGGCCGATAACGGCGCCCCAAACAGGGTGATACTGAATTTTTCCCCCAGAGGGGTAGATTTTCCTGGAGCCGTCAGGCGAGGTTTCAGGCGTGTGGGGGGGGGAAAATCCCGAAATCGGGGGTCCCGACACCATCCCGCCCAAAACCCACCTCCACGTAAGTTTCACAGGTAGTTAACAGGCAGTTTTTAGCCTAATCCCTATTTTGAGGGGTGTCGTGTGGGATTCCCGACGGCTCCAACCCACGCCAGGTTAGAGCAGGCGGGCCGTCGGGTTGAAGGACTTGGAGGGGTCGCGATGTTGGTGTTCAGGTGAGTGATGGGTGCATGAGTGCAAAGGTAAGTGTGTTTGGTGTGTCTAAAGTGTGTAAAGAAGTTTAAATTACCTGTACTTACCTTAACAGCCTTCCTTCCTCCAGGTTTCGGGAGTCCATCACTCAGCCGGAACTGAAAGCTGAACGGCTGCGATCTGTCAAAAGTGACAGCCTTCAGCTTTCATTGCAGGTGACAGTTCTAACTGAGTCTGTGTAGAAGGACTCAGGTTAGAAGTCAGACTGTCAGTGTTTGACAGCTTCAAACAGCTGTGAAACACTGATATTTCATCTGTCTATAACTCTTGACAGATGAAATTTCAGTCTGTGACGTCACCTGTTGCCGGGTGGCCCTTAATTGGCCTGCTGAGCCCGCTGGGCGGGCTCAACAAGGTCAATCAAGTGAAGATCGCCCAGAATGGCCAGACGTCGATGTAGGCGGGACTAAAACCCAAAAGTTGTAGTCCCGCCTCCTTCCCGACAGCTTCAGGAAAATCTACCCCAGAGTCTTAGGGGTAAAAATTGGGCAGCGCCCCCTTTGGAGCGCTACTGGAAGCACCCCGCATCCCTCTTGGGGCATTGCGAGCCAATATTGCGGCACTATGTGCCGCGGTACTGCAGGCCTTCCTCCCCTTATTAAAGGGGAGGGGCCTGGCGCAGTGCGTCCTGGCGCCCAGCTGGGCCACCAGGGATCGGGAGTGCCGGCAAACAAGTGCCGGGCTCATGGAGAGCAGCTGGCACCCCGCAGAGGGGGCATCACGGGGGCTGGGGACAGCAGAGGGGGCAGGTGCAGGCAGGCAGCGCGCAACAAAAATGGCCACCCACCACCTCCCCTTTAACTAGCGCCGCCCCGGCCACAGGTAGGCCCCCCTGACCCCGTTGGCCATGGTGTCTGGTGGTAATTCGGGGGGCGCCACCCAATATTACAGCCGGGGCGCGTGCGGGGCGCTGCGCACGGCGATGACGTCATCGGCCGCGGCGCAGCACCGAGCGGCGCTAACAGTTAGTGCCGCCGCTAACCTCCCGCTGAATTTTGCAGGAGGTGTTAGCGGCGCCGCGCCCAGTCGCTAGTTGATTTGTGCCCCCCGTTAGCGCGGGCGCTAACGGGGGGCACAAATATACCAAATTTAGCCCCCATAGAATCAAAACGGCACAAAAGGAGGCCATTTGGCCCATCGAGTCCATGCCGGCTCTCTGTAGAGCATTCCAGTCAGTCCCATTCCTCCGCTCTATCCCTGTAGCCCTGCAAGTTTATTTCCCTCAAGTGCCTATCCAGTCTCCCCTTGAAAACATTGAGTGTCTCCACTTCCACCACTTCCGTCGGCAGCGAGTTCCAGGTCCTCACCACTCGCTGCATAAAAAAGTTTTCCCTCACTTCTCCCCTGTATCTCTTGCCCAAAACCTTAAATCAAGTCCTTGTACCATCAACTAGTGGGAACAGCCTTTCCCCGTCTAGCCTATCCAAACCCGTCATAATCTTGTACACCTCTATCAAATCACCCCTCAACCTTCTTTGCTCTAACGAAAACAAATCCAGCTTCTCCAACCCGTCCTTGTAGCTAAGATCCCTCATCCCCAGAACCATTCTGATAAATCTCCTCTGCACCCTCTCAAGCGCCTTCACATCCTTCCTAAAGTGTGGTGACCAGAACTGGACGCAATACTCCAGTTGTGGCGTAACCAACACTTTATAAAGGTTCAACATAACTTCTCTACTTTTGTACTCAATACCTCTATTTATGAAGCCTAAGATCCCATATGCTTTGTTAACCACTCTCTCAATATGTCCCGCCACCTTCAGCGACCTATGCACATTAACTCCCAGGTCCCTCTGTCCCTGCACACTCTTTAAAACTGTGCCATTAAGTGTATATTGCTGCTCCCTGTTCCTTCTGCCAAAATGCATCACCTCACACTTCTCTGTATTAAATTCCATCTGCCACTTGTCTGCCCATTCTGCTAGCCTTTCTATGTCCCGCTGCAGTCGATTGGTATCATCCTCACTGTTTGCCACACCCCCAAGTTTGGTGTCATCGGCAAATTTAGAAATTCTACTCTGTATTCCAATATCCAGGTCATTTATATATATTAAAAAAAAGCAGTGGCCCCAGCACTGACCCTTGGGGAACACCTGATGTCCACCAAAGCCATTCTCATGAAGCCTTGTGGAGGGTACAGAAAAGATTTACTAGAATGGTTCCAGGGCTGGGGAATACAGTTACGTGGATAGACTAGAGAAGCTGGGGTTGTTCTCCTTGGAGCAGAGAAGGCTAAGAGGAGATTTGATAGAGGTGTTTAAAATCATGAAGGGTTTAGATAGAGTAAATAAAGAGAAACTGTTTCCAATGGCTGAAGGGTCGATAATGGGAGGGCACAGATTCAAGGTGATTGGCAAAAGAACCAGAGGCGATGAGGAAAGTTCTTTTACACAACGAGTGGTTAGGATTTGGAACGCGCTGCCTGATAGGGTGGTGGATGCAGATTCAATAGTAGCCTTCAAAAGGGGATTGGATAAATACTTGAAGGAGAAAAAATTACAGGGATATGGGGAAAGAGCGGGGGAGTGGGACTAACTGGATTGCTCTTGGAAAGAGCTGGCACAGGCTCGATGGGCCGAATGGCCTCCTTCAGCGCTGTACTATTTTATGATTTTATGATTCTATGCTTCCCCGCCCCCCTACCCCATCATCCAACCATATTTTTCTGGAGGGAACCTGACACAAACTGTGAATTTACCTCAGACAGTACCGGCTAGGCAAAGGGTAAATTAAGAAAAGAGCTTGGAGCTGGACTGTCAGGTTCTGCAGTCCAGTGTGTGCCTTCAAACAATTGTTGAAATAGAGCCCATTTCCTCCAATCTAATTAACGCCGTTATCGGTGTGAAAGATAGAATGTTTCTGCATCAGTATGAAACTCCGCTCAGCGTCTCACCGATTTTAAGGTTGTATCACTGCATTTTAAAAGGATTCTCATCTCTCAGGATTTCATAACCAACATAACATGGTGTGACATCTTTCTAAATTGCTGTCTGGATATCTTCAAGAGCTGTTCCCTCTTATTCATTCATTGCATCACTGCTAATTGTGTATGGTTTAGGAAAACAGTTTCATATGTTAATCTGATGCCGCTAGAAATGTGGAGATCAAAGAAGAAATATGTGGGACGAACAGTTCCGGTCACAACGTGAAGCGACTTGATCAAGGGTTTCCTGAAGGTTTACTCCAGTATAAAAAAAAATTGTAAATAGGTCAATAAAGATTTTTGATTAAAAAAATACCGACCGGTGGCTGTCTGCAGTGATCAACTTACTACTGTACATATAACAACAGGGTGAAACTAGCTCTACCCCTGTTCTCCAGGAGCTGGTTAGGGGTTCTATCAAAGCATTCGCTTAAAGTACTTCGAGCAGAGAAGGTTAAGGGGATATTTAACAAAGGTGTTCAAAAATATGAGGGGTTTTGATAGAGGAGGTAGGGAGAAACCGTTCCACTGGCAGGAGAGTCAGTAACCAGAGGACACAGATTTAAGATAATTGGCAAAAAATCCAGGGGGAGATGAGGAGATTTTTTTTTTAATGCAGCGAGTTGTTACGATCTGGAAGGTACTGTCTGAAAGGGCGGTGGAAGCAGATTCAATGGTAACTTTCAAAAGGGAATTGGATAAATACAGGAAACTCGTTTTTATCCGGCACCGACGGGACCGGCGTGGTGCCGGTTGATCAAAAAGTCCAGATTACAGAGAGGTATACTTACCAAGGTACGAGAGCCCCGTACACGGCCACAGGTCCAGGCGTTCCTGTTGCATGGCAACAGGTGCAGGAACCCCGGTTACACGGCCACAGATCCAGGAACCCCGGTTACATGGCCACTAATATGAAGTAAAACTTACCTGAACCCACTGCTGAATCTTGCCGGTTAAGAGAGATTTCCGGTTATTTAGGTGCCGGTAAAAAGAGAGTTTCCTGTATTTGAAAAGGCTAAATTTGCAGGGCTATGGGGAAAGGGTAGGGGAGTGGGACTAATTGGATAGCCCTATCAAAGAGCTGGCATAGACACAAAGGGCCAAATGGCCTCCTTCTGTGCTGTGTGATTCTATGATCAGGTGGAAGATTTTTCTTGTTACAGAGGATTACCAGGAAGCGCTCCGGCTCTAAATTCTGGGTTGACATCCAGCGGGTTACTTGCGTCCGTGGGTGTGGGTGGCCCCCCCCCCCTCGTATGGGTTGTGGGAGCCCGTAAAACCCTCCCGCCATAGGACTAACCACCCTAATGGCTGGTACGAAGATGGTTACGGTCATGGAAGGAGCGTTAATCGCGGCCAGAAATCCTTCCACCACTTCATACAGTTCCCCAAAGGGAACAGTGTGAAGACACGTACGACGACGACCAGGAAGCTTGTGCTGGAAGAGTGTTTGATGGACTGTTATTCAAACCTATAAATGGAATGGAAAGAATGGACAGGACTTGCATTTATATAACCCCTTCCATGAACTCAGGGTGGCCCAAATCGCTTCACGGCCAATGAATTACTTTGGGAGTGCAGGCAATCTTGGTTTGTGGGCAAACACAGCAGCTGATTTGCGCACAGTAAGATCCCACAAACTCCAGTGAGATAAATGACCAAATCATCTGTTTTAGTGATATTGGTTGAGGGAAAAAGTTGGCCGGGGAGAACTCCCCTACTCTTCTTCAAATCGTGCTACGGGATCTTTGCTATGGGAGCAGACGAGACTAAATCCCATGTTTTGTGGAAGCAAAATTTTTGGAGTGGGTAACTTAACCCCTTGTGATCTCTGTAATCATAAGAACATAAGAATTAGGAGCAGGAGTAGGCCATTTGGCCCTTCGAGCCTGCTCCGCCATTCAATAAGATCATGGCTGATCATCGACCTCAACTCCACTTTCCCGCCCGATCCCCAAATGCCTTGATTCCCCTAGAGTCCAAAATTCTATCTTAGAAGCATAGAATCATAGAATGCTCACAGCACAGACGGAGGCCATTTGGCCTGTCAAACCCATGCCGGCTCTCTGCAAGAGCACTTCAGCTATCTATCTCAGCCTTGAATATATTCAACGACTCAGCATCCACAGCCCTTTGGGGCAGAGAAGTCCAAAGATTCACAACCCTCTGAGTGAAGAAATTCCTCCTCATCTCAGTCTTAAATGGCCGACCCCTTATCCTGAGACACTGGCCCCTAGCTCTAGATTCTCCAGCCAGGGGAAACAACCTCTCAGCATCTACCCTGTCAACCCCCCTCAGAATCTTACATGTTTCAATGAAATCACTTCTCATTCTTCTAAACTCCAGAGAGTATAGGCCCAGTCTACTCAATCTCTCTTCATATAACAACCTTCCCATTCCAGGGCATTTCCAAGTGATCATTTTACTCCATAAAATTTCCTTCAATTTAATTTTGGTTTGGTTTATTTGTGCTCTGTAATTTGTCAATAAATAGCCTGCAAATTTTTGGACCTGTGTGATAATATTCCATTCACTGAGGTGAATAAAAATGCAAGATGGGCCTATGTAAGGAGTTGACTGCAACTGGATTCATTATTAGGAATAAAGTGAGAAGGAGACAGGTTATGTTGTTTCAGGTGTGGACCCTTTGTCAAAACTACTGTGTACTTCCAGCATTTTTCTGTCTTCATTTCAGAGTTCCAGCTTTTCCTTTTGAATTTGCGGGTTAATCATTAGATCTGGGTCACGTCACCTCTATGTATCGTGCAAAATGGAGGAAGGATAATTGAGGGTGAGTCGTCCTTTGGTTGTTTCTGTGCTGCAGTTTCCTGGTGGCATTAAGAGACAGTTGGGAACAGGCCGCCACCCTCATGGGTGTGAATGATGTACAGTGAGGAGACCGTCAGGGAGCAGATCACTTTCAAAAGAGAGGGAGTAGATGGGGAAAAACTGTTCCCGCTGGCAGAAAGGTCAATAGCCAGAGGACACAGATTTAAGATAATTGGCAAAAAAAATCCAAGGGGAGATGAGGAGATTATTTTACGAAGTGAGTTGTTATGATCTGGAATGCACTCTGAATGGGTAGTGGAAGCAGATTCAATAGTAACTTTCAAAAGGGATCTGGATATATACTTGAAAAGGAAATATTTGCAGGGCTGAGGGGAAAGAGCGGGGGGAGTGGGAATAACTGGAGGGCTCTTTAAAGATCGGCGCATGCACAATGGGCTGAATGCCCTCCCTCTGTGCTGTAAGATTCTATCAGTATTAACCTCACCAAAACATCAACATGACAGATGGTTTGAATTTATTGTTGGCTGAATAGGATGTGTCACATTTATTTCCCTTTTACCCCCTTGCACAGTCATCAACGACATTCAAACTTTGTTCAAGAGAGACACTGCTTGGGTTTTTATTGCTGAGCCACTAGGGAGGGAGCAGGGACAACGATTGTATCAGTATCAGAATCCCCCACCATCAATATCCTGGGGGTCGCCATTGAGCAGAAACTTAACTGGACCAGCCACATAAATACCGTGGCAACAAGAGCAGGTCAGAGGCTGGGTATTCTGCAGCGAGTGTTTCACCTCCTGACTCCTCAAAGCCTTTCCACCATCTACAAGGCACAAGTAAGGAGTGTGATGGAATACTCTCCACCTGCTTGGATGAGTGCAGCTCCAACAACACTCAAGAAGCTTGACACCATCCAGGACAAAGCAGCCCGCTTGATTGGCACCCCATCCACCACCTTAAACATTCACTCCCTCCACCACCAGTGTACCGTAGCTGCAGTGTGTACCATCTACAAGATGCACTGCAGCAACTCGCCAAGGCTTCTTTGGCAGCACCTCCCAAACCCGCAATCTCTTCCACCTAGAAGGACAAGGGCAGGAGGCGCATGGGAACGCCACCACCTCCAAGCTCCCCATCAAGTCACACTTGAAGTATATCGCCGATCCTTCATCGTCGCTGGGTCAAAATCCTGGAACTCCCTCCCTAACAGCACTGTGGGAGTACCTTCACCACACGGACTGCAGCGGTTCAAGAAGACGGCTCACCACCACCTTCTCAAGGGCAACTAGGGATGGGCAATAAATGCTGGCTTTGCCAGCGACGCCCACATCCCAGGAAAGAATTTTTAAAAATGTTTAAGGTGCATCAAGTGCCGTTAACACAATACCTCATTTCCCAAATTGGTATGCAATGCTTTCAGCTGGAAGCCACACTTGATGCTCCGGAGAAGTCCAATGTGCATGCTGAGCACTGGAGTCTAATTATAGGCCTCAGCCTGAAGGCCTATAATTAGACTACAACTCCCAGCATGCACAACAGGGCCTCTAACCAGCTGCTGCAGAATGGGGGCAGAGCTGTCTAATTTCTTCCTGTTGCTATGACCACAGTGGAGTTGCCCGTACAATATATTTATGGTAAATATAGCATTATCAAAGTATTACTTCGATGTTTTTTTTTTGCTTAAATTATTTCCTAATTAAAAAAATCACTTCCTAAATTTTATATCTACTGGCTTTACATTGTAATGAAGCCTACCCTGCATGGCGTTACTTCTGACTTCAAGGTTAATTTTGTGACTCCGTATAATCAGCTGTCTAATATTAATTACAGACCTTCCGACTCACCCTGATTTCAAGGGTGACAGCTTCACTTCTGGACAATCACCGGCTTACCCCCATACGACTGAATGTCACCCGCAGCTTTTAATATACTTCCACTTATCTCGTTATGTATTTTTTGCTTGCTGCTGTGTTTTTGTATCAAACAGAATAGGCAAGCCTGGTCATTTTAAGCTAACTTGCAGGGAGAAAACCCACGAAGGACCCCAGCAGCTGTCCTGCCTGCCTGCTCAGAAGCGGAAGTTGAGTAGGAACTCGGCTGGTAAGTCTTCCGGGCGAGTTTAACCGGGCGCCTCGTCTCCGCCGGGAGTGTGGGGTTAAAATCGCCCCTGTACACACAGAAATTTGCAGAGAAAAAGGATTTTCACTTTAAATCTCAGACTACTGGGATACCTATGCTGCCCGTGTCCTAACTCACACCAAGTCCCGTTCGCCCATCACCCCTGTGCTCGCTGACCTACATTGGCTCCCGGTTAAGCAGCGCCTTGATTTCAAAATTCTCATCCTTGTTTTCAAATCCCTCCATGGCCTCGCCCCCTCCCTATCTCTGCAAACTCCTCCAGCCCCACAACTCCCCCCCGCCGAGATATCTGCGCTCCTCTAATTCTGCCCTCTTGCGCATCCCTGATTACAATTGCTCAACCGGTCTTGTTTTGCACACTTTGTACAAAAATAATAAATTGCAGGACAACGGAGTATTACAGTTTAAACTCTTTTATGAAGCATCAGGGCTGTGATCTCAATCATACAGCACAGTGGGGACAAGATGGAGTTAAGACCCCTAGCCTGGGTCTTCCAAAACAATAGCAGTCCTTACAGATGCCTGCAGGCCAATGACAACTCAGCATGTGATCACATGTGAATATAATAGGTATTCCTTACAGATGCCTGCGGGCCAATGATAATTCAATATGCAAATGTGACACAACCTTTGGTGGCCGTGCCTTCTGTTGCCAAGGCCCCAAGCTCTGGAATTCCCTCCCTAAACCTCTCCGCCTCGCTACCTCTCTTTCCTCCTTTAAGATGCTCCTTAAAACCTACCTCTTTGACCAAACTTTTGGTCATCTGTCCTAATTTATCCTTATGTGGTCGGTGTCAAATTTTTTGTCTTAAAATACTCCTGTGAAGCGCCTTGGGACGTTTTACTACGTTAAAGGTGCTATATAAATACAAGTTGTTTTTGTTGTTGATGCAATATTTACTCAGGGGCGTGAAGAGATTGTGGGGGGAGGGTCAGGGGTGGGGGGGGGATTTCCAGATGTGAAACCCAATCCAGAAGTAAGCCTTTCCCAGACATCCTGCACGATTTAACTGCAGGATGTCTTTTAAACTTTTTCAGTGGGTCTCCAGCCCAACAGGAAAAGCAGCCTAGGCGCGAGTGCCAGGTAAGGAGATCAGAGATCACGGGGGGTGGGGGGGGGCAGGAGATCGGGCTGTGGGATCGGATCATGGTGGGAGGGGCAGGAGATCGGGGTGCGGGATCGGAGATCATGGGGGGTGGGAGGGGCAGGAGATCGGGGTGCGGGACAGGAGGTCACGGGGGGGTGGGGGTGGGATCAGAGATCAGGGGGCAGGGGGGCAGGAGATCGGGGTGCAGGATCGGGGATCATGAGGGGGTGGGGGGCAGGAGATCGGGGTGCGGGATCAGAGATCACGGGGGGAGGGGCAGGAGATCGGGGTGCGGGATCAGAGATCACAGGGGGGTGGGGGGCAGGAGATCGGGGTGTGGGATAGGAGATCACGGGGGTGGGGCTGGGTGTGGCGGGGGGTCGGAGATCGCGGAGAGTCTGGGGGGTTACCGATGGAAGCTTGTTGGTCCTGGAAGTATAGTAATCTGGGATGTTATGATTAAGGTTATCCACCAGGTGGTGCTGTAGCTGGTGCTGCTTTTAGTTAAGGTCAGCAAGCTGGAATGTAAGGATGCAGGCCTGTATGTTTGCTACGCAGTTGTTAATAAAATACATGAACTAATTCTACTATCTCGCCTCTTTGAGTTCCTTGGTTCACTACATGGAGTTATCACATTTGGCGACGAGGTAAAAAGGACACTGAAGAAAGAAGAGAAGTCTGACGGAAAACAGACAAAACAAACAAAAAGAGAACCATGACAAAAGAACAAAGAGCCAAAGTTTTGGAGAATGAGATGTGGTCCTTACCAGGAATTTCAGTTATGGACCGAAGTGGATTCCTGGCTTCATAGACTCAATGACAGGTCCAGTATCATACAAGGTCAGGGTGGGAGATGGTAGGGTACTACGCAGACATGCCGATCATATACTTACCAGACAAGGGGAAATGGAAATCGAGGTTCCAGATGTAATGGCTGAGGACAGGGTTGCCCCCAGTTATCCAAGTGCATCTGTGGTGCCACCACCATGGACAGAGACAATTCCACAAGAACACATTCATCAAGAGGAAACCATCGTTGTGGAGTCAGATACTCTGAGCACTGCTCAGGAGCAGCTGGTGGCTTCACCACAAACAAGCAAGGACTCTACTGTTAGACGTTCACAAAGGCTTCGCAAGCCACCAGAGAGATTGGTACAGACCTGTTAGATTCATTAAGTATTGAACATAGTGAATGGAGACTTCTTATGTGACCCTTAGGAATGGTTGTTTGTTAAGAAATTCATACTGAAATCTTAAGCGGGGAGGAATATAGTAATCTGGGATGTTATGATTAAGGTTATCCACCAGGTGGTGCTGTAGCTGGTGCTGCTGTTAGTTAAGGTCAGCAAGCTGGAATGTAAGGATGCAGGCCTATATGTTTGCTATGCAGTTGTTAATAAAATACACAAACTAATTCTACTATCTCTCCTCTTCGAGTTCCTTGGTTCACTACATGGAGTTATCACAGGAAGAAACACTCCTGTTCCTCCTGGCCCACAAGCAGTGCTGTAAATAATATGATCGAATTCTTCATTAAGATGGAGAATGAAGTAGTTGACTCAGAGACTAGGGTCCTAAATTTAAATAAAGGAAACTACGATGGTCTGAGGCGCGAGTTGGGTAGGATTGATTGGGGAATGTCACTCAAAGGGTTGACGGTGGATAGGCAATGGCAAACATTCAAAGACCGAATGGATGAACTACAGAATTTGTTCATCCCAGTTTGGCATAAAAATAAAACAAAAAAGGTGACTCAACCGTGGCTAACAAGGGAAATTAGGGATAGCATAAGAGCCAAGGAGAGGACATACAAATTGGCCAGAAAAAGCAATAATCCTGAGGATTGGGAGCAGTTTAGGATTCAACAAAGGAGGACAAAGGGATTAATTAAGAAGGGGAAAATAGAGTATGAGATTAAGCTTGCGAGGAACATAAAAACTGACTGTAAAAGCTTTTATAGATATGTGAAGAGAAAAAGATCGGTGAAGTCAAGCATAGGTCCCTTGCAGTCAGAATCAGGAGAATTTATAATGGGGAACAAAGAAATGGCAGACCAACTAAATGCATATTTTGGTTCTGTCTTCACAAAGGAGGACACAAATAACCTCCCTGAGGTGCCGGGGAACATAGGGGCTGATGAAAGGGTGGAACTGAAAGAAATCAGTATTTGTAGGGAAATGGTGTTAGGAAAATTGATGGGACTGAAGGCCGATAAATCCCTAGGGCCTGATAATCTACATCCTAGGGTACTTAAGGAAGTGGCCCTAGAAATAGTAAATGCATTGCTGGTCATCTTCCAGAACTCGATAGACTCTGGAACAGTACCCATGGATTGGAGGGTAGCTAATGTTACCCCACTATTCAAAAAAGGTGGTAGAGAAAAGGTGGGGAATTATAGACTGGTAAGCCTGACATCGGTAGTGGGGAAAATACTAGAGTCCATTATAAAAGATGTAATAGCAGAGCACTTGGAAAACAGTGACAGGATCGGACAAAGTCAACATGGATTTACAAAAGGTAAATCATGCTTGACTAATCTACTGGAATTTTTTGAGGATGTAACTGGTAAAATAGATAAGGGAGAACCAGTGGATGTGGTGTATTTGGACTTTCAGAAGGTTTTCGATAAGGTCCCACATAAGAGATTAGCGTGCAAAATTAAGGCACATGGGATTGGGGGCAAGGTATTGACTATGATAGAGAACTGTTTGACGGATAGAAAGCAAAGAGTTGGAATAAACGGGTCGTTTTCCGAGTGGCAGGCAGTGACTAGTGGGGTACTGCAAGGATCGGTCCTAGGACTCCAGCTGTTCACAATATATATTAATGATCTGTACGAGGGAATTGGATGTAATATCTCCAAATTTGCAGATGACACAAAGCTGGGTGGGAGGGTAAGCTGTGAGGAGGATGTCGTGAAACTCCAGTACGATTTGGACAGGTTGGGTGATTGGGCAGAAACATGGCAAATGCACTATAATGTGGATAAATGTGAGGTTATCCACTTTGGTGGCAAAAACAGAAAGGCAGACTATTATTTGAATGGCAATAGATTGGGAGAAGGGGAAGTGCAAAGAGACCTGGGTGTTCTTGTGCACTGTTAAGTCTGTGTGTTATAATGAGAATTATTCCACAGACCACAAGAGTAAATTTTAACAGGTCTTTACTAGTCGAAGGTCAGGGCGGAACTGCCCAATAAATCATTACACAGCACTTATATACCGGTGTGGTCACCGCCGGTATTACAGTATACAGCAGCCAAGATAAAGTAGTGCAACTCTTAAAATAGTTCTCTTAAAGGTGGAACGGTTACTAAAATAGTTCTCTTAAAGGTGGAACGGTTACATACACTACAATCCTCCCTTTTTAGCTTAACAGTATATATATTCCCCATTAAACATAACATCATAACATATATACACAACTTCATGTAAAAACAGTTCACAGATTCAGTCTCTGCGGAGGCGTCTCCTGCGCTTCCTGACTCGGTCCAGATAACGCCTCGGTGGTGTAGTAGTTCTCGGTGGTGTAGTAGTTTTCGGTGGTGTAGTAGGTTCTCATTGCTGGGGTGACTCATCTAATAGTCCTTCACTGGACTTAACAGCTTGAACTTTCGTAACTTCAGAACCAGCATTGCTGACTTCTAAAGGCTCGAGTACCTTGGGAAGTTTTTCTACTTCCAGACTGATTTGGCTCAGTTCGGAGGGACCACGTGCGTGACCTGCTGGGGTTATAATGGTTCAGATGAGTCATCATCTTCTGCTTCTTCTCTATTGTCTTCTGGTAGGGGTGATAATGGTTCAGATGAGTCATCATCTTCTGCTTCTTCTCTATTGTCTTCTATTTCCTCCATCACTTCAGCTTTTGCCTCTGCCACCAATTCCCTGAGTGGCTTATTACTGCTGACACTGCTCACAAAAGGGTGCTCTTTCTTCTTAGCTTTCAACTGATCGATGAATTTGACATATTCCCTTTCTTGCTCAGCTTTGATTCGTTTGGCCTCATCGCGCAGACGGTTTGTGTGTTCCTGTTCCATTTTCTCAATCAGCTGCTTCTGCTGTCTTCCCAAAATCTCCCACTCTGTGTCAAAGAACTTTTTCATTGCATTCATCTCTTGCTCAAAACGGCGAATCATTTGTTCTAATTGTTGTTGTAGTTTGAAATGGAGTTGAGTTCGAGCCCGGTGTTCCTCAGAAATGTGCATGTCTGTAGACTGGACAGACTCAGAATTCTCTGTCAAACTATGTTGTTGTTGTTCAGTGGAATTCTGTTCTGATACTTTGTTCTCTTCTGAAGCATTTATGCACTCCTTCGTTTTTCCATCATTAGTCTGCAAGTCCATTTTAGACTTGTCTTTTGCACATGGGCTGGTCTTACCATCATCAGTTCCAGAGTCTAAGCTGATTGTCTTCACCGAGTTCTCACTCTCTGCTTTGTCACTGTCACTGCTGCATATGCCCTCATCCAGTACTCTGGACAATCGTTCAGGTTTGACATCTTTTCTTTTTCCGGAATCTACCGTCATTGCTTTTAGGGGGTGCCAGTCCATATTTATTTTCCTGATCCACTCCCGTCCCAGAAGTGGTGGACCTCCCTCAGGTAGTACATATACGTCCATTCCTTGGTGTTCTTTGCCCTTGTGTCTCACCTTGACTTTTATCTTTCCGATGGGGTATACTTTTTGCCCCGTGTATGTCTGCAATACTATCTCCATATCCCGTAGGGGAATATGTGTGAATAACTTTTTGTAATCTTGCTTATTCATGACCGTCAACGCCGATCCGGTGTCCAATTCCATCTTCACGTGGACTCCTGCTATCCGCAGTGTGACCCAGATAGTTTGTCGGTCAGCTTCCTTACTCACATTGTGAATTCTCAGACTACACAGTTCCTTGCTGTTGGAGTCTGAATCCGAATTCTGTTCATCCGAACTCTTCTCAGCCACCTTATGTACCTTTCTGCACTTTTCCTGCGGTGACGTTTTGTTGCTGGTCTTCTTTCCTGACCGGCATACTTTAGCTATGTGACCAAGCTTGCCACATTTTCTACATTCCTGGTTTTTAAACCAGCATTGGTTCTGATCGTGTGTTGTCTTCCCACAATGATAACATTTCGTTGTACCCAAAGCCATTTGATCTACGCTGAGTACCGCTGCCTTCAGCTGCATTTCCGCAGTGCCTCTCGCTGCGGCTTCGTGCGATGCTGCAATAGTGACAGCCTTATCAAGTGTAAGATCATTCTCTTCAAGCAACCGCTTTTGTGTTCCTTCTTTCGACAATCCACACACGAATTTGTCTCTCAGTGCCTCTGTCAGGCTTTCCCCAAACTGGCAGTATTTCGCTAGCTTACGCAGTTCAATTAAATACTCCGCGTTGCTTTCCTCTTTCAGCTGCGTTCTCGCATAAAATTTAAATCGTTCCGCTAACATCAGCGGTGTGGGGTTCAAATGATTCTTCAGGACAGCAACAATATTAGCGAAAGTCTGATCCGCCGGTTTAGCTGGTGATAGAAGATGCTTCAATAGCCCGTATGTCTTCGCACCCATTGAGTTTAGTAAGGTTAGTGCTTTATCTTCATTTGATATTTTATTTGCCTTACAATATATCTCTATGCGTTCTACATACGTGGCCCAATCTTCAACATCGGGATCGAAATCGTTGATGTTACCACGCTTAGGCATCCTCGCAATCTTCTTGAGAAAACAAAAAGGAATTTTTCTTTAACTTTTTTTTTCAAAATGGCGGTTTCCTGCGCTTGTCTTCTTCCCCGCCTACAAAAATGGCGGCTTCCCGCGTTTGCCTTTCTCCCCCGCTGGCTGTCTCTTGTCACTCCCGCTCGCTCGGTCTCGGTCTCCCTCGCTCGGTCTCCCTCGCTCGGTCTCGTTCTCCCTCGCTCGCTCGGTCTCGTTTTCCCTCGCTCGCTCGGTCTCGTTCTCCCTCGCTCGCTCGTTCTCCCTCGCTCGGTCTCGGTCTCCCTCGCTCGGTCTCCCTTGCTCGCTCGGTCTCTTCTCTCTCCCGCTCGCTCGGTCTCGCTCGCTCGCTCGGGCTCTGTCTCTCCCGCTCGCTGTAATGGCGATTGCCGTATTGCTGCGTTCGCCCTCCCCAGCGGTTTTCAAATCGTGGCTCCCAGCCCCTCTTGCAGTCCGGTCCTTTCCCCCCCGGCTGCGGCTGAGTTCTCCGCAGTTTTTATTTTCTCCCGCGCTTACACTGTCCCGGTCGCTGCGCCTCACGGCCTCGGTAGCTGCCCGGCCTTTTTCACCAGTCGCGGTCGAGCTCTCCCTCGACGCTGTTGCGTCTCCCAGCCCGCTATTTTCTCCCGCGCCTTACGCTGTCCCGGTCGCTGCGCCTCGCGGCCTCGGTAGCTGCCTGGCCTTTTTCCCCGGTCGCGGTCGAGCTCTCTCTCGACGCTGTTGCGTCTCCCAGCCCGCTTGTAGCCCGGTCTCTCACACCGGCTGCCTTTGCAATCACCGCGGCTTCCGTGCCTTACGCTGCCCCAGTCTCAGCGCCTCTGGCCCCGACTTCTGTCCGGCTCTTTTCCTCGGCCGTAGTCGAGTTCTCCGCCCTTATATCCTCCGTTTTTTTTTCTCCCCTACTCACAGTCAACATGGCCGACTTGCTGCTCGTCGCTGATCGGCTTACCCACCACCGTGATAGAAAGGATGATCACTGCCTGTTGCTGATGGAAGGCTTCGTGTCAGAATTCTTCCTTTGCTCAGCAGACCCGAGTCTTTTCTCAGCAGAATGATGAGGGCGGATGCCTCTTCTCGACGCCCGTTAAACTGCCTTGGATGTATCTCTGCCGCAGGGTAAGATCGTACTCGTCGCCACTGTTAAGTCTGTGTGTTATAATGAGAATTATTCCACAGACCACAAGAGTAAATTTTAACAGGTCTTTACTAGTCGAAGGCCAGGGCGGAACTGCCCAATAAATCATTACACAGCACTTATATACCGGTGTGGTCACCGCCGGTATTACAGTATACAGCAGCCAAGATAAAGTAGTGCAACTCTTAAAATAGTTCTCTTAAAGGTGGAACGGTTACATACACTACATGCACCAGTCGCTGAAGGTAAGCATGCAGGTGCAGCAGGTGGTTAAGAAGGCAAATGGTATGTTGGCCTTCATAGCAAGAGGGTTCGAGTACAGGAACAAAGATGTTTTGCTGCAGTTATGCAGGGCCTTGGTGAGACCACACCTTGAGTATTGTGTGCAGTTTTGGTCACCTTATCTGAGGAAGGACGTTCTTGCCATGGAAGGAGTGCAGCGAAGATTCACCAGGCTGATACCTGGGATGGCAGGAATGACGTATGAGGAGAGATTGGGTCGATTGGGCTTATACTCACTGGAGTTTAGAAGATTGAGAGGGGATCTCATCGAAACCTATAAAATTCTGTCAGGCCGGGCCGGACTAGATGCAGGAAGGATGTTTCCGATGGCCGGGGCGTCCAGAACCAGGGGTCATAGTCTAAGGATAAGGGGTAAGCCATTTAGGACAGAAATGAGGAGGAATTTCTTCACCCAGAGAGTGGTGAACCTGTGGAATTCTCTGCCACAGAGGGCGGTGGAGGCCAGTTCATTAAATATATTCAAGAAGGAGTTGAATATATTTCTTAAGGCTAAAGGGATCAAGGGATATGGGGAGAAGGCAGGGACAGGGTACTGAATTTGGATGATCAGCCATGATCTCATTGAATGGCGGAGCAGGCTCGAAGGGCCGAATGGCCGACTCCTGCTCCTATCTTCTATGTTTCTATGTATGTTTCTAAAGGCACTTGCGTTATGAATCCAGCCCTTTTCGCCTCCTCTTACCTGCCAGGATTCCCGAGCCTCGGGAAACCCAGCCAATATTAGTTAAATGTTAAAAAAACACTGTTAAAATGGAGGCACGCAGTCTCCTTAAAAAATTTCAGTTGCCGACCCGGTTCCTGAGAGCAGATTGGTCGCCTGCCACCCTGACCCGCCTCCATCAAAACCGGAAGTGGGCGGGTTGAGGTCGGGTTTGAAATTAAAAAAAAAAATTTTTTTACTTCCCACCAGACCCAAATCCACCGGTTCTTGGGGATTAAAATGATGGTGTCTAGTTTACATTTTAGAAAGTTCACCCAAAAAAAACCCAGTCAGTTCAGTCCAAAACTAACCACGTCACGCAGTCCTGTGGCACTGATACTGAGGGTCGGTCTATCACCGAGGGTCGGTCTATTCCGGGGGTCGGTCTATCACCGAGGGCCGGTCTATTCCGAGGGTCGGTCAATCACCGAGGGTCGGTCTATTCCGAGGGTCGGTCAATCACCGAGGGTCGGTCTATTCCGAGGGTCGGTCTATCACCGAGGGCCGGTCTATTCCGAGGGTCGGTCTATTCCGAGGGTCGGTCTGTCACCGAGGGTCGGTCTATTCCGAGGGTCGGCCTATCACTGAGGGTCGGTCTATCACCGAGGGTCGGTCTATTCCTAGGGTCGGTCTATCACCGAGGGTCGGTCTATTCCGAGGGTCGGTCTATTCGAGGGTCGGTCTATCACTGAGGGTCGGTCTATCACTGAGGGTCGGTCTATTCCGAGGGTCGGTCTATTCCGAGGGTCGGTCTATTCCGAGGGTTGGTCTATTCCGAGGGTTGGTCTATACCGAGGGTCGGTCTATTCCGAGGGTTGTTCAATCACCGAGGGTCGGTCTATTCCGAGGGTCGTTCAATCACCGTGGGTCGGTCTATTCCGAGGGTCGGTCTATTCCGAGGGTCGGTCTATCACCGAGGGTCGGTCTATTCGAGGGTCGGTCTATTCCGAGGGTCGGTCTATTCCGAGGCTCGGTCAATCACCGAGGGTCGGTCTATTCCGAGGGTCGGTCTATCACCGAGGGTCGGTCTATCACCGAGGGTCGGTCTATTCTGAGGGTCGGTCTATCACCGAGAGTCGGTCTATCACGAGGGTCGGTCAATCACTGAGGGTCGGTCTATCACCGAGGGTCGGTCTATCACGAGGGTCGGTCAATCACTTGAGGGTCGGTCTATCACCGAGGGTCGGTCTATTCCAAGGGTCAGTCTATCACCGAGGGTCGGTCTATTCCGAGGGTCAGTCAATCACCGAGGGTCGGTCTATTCCGAGGGTCGGTCTATCACCGAGGGTCGGTCTATTCCGAGGGTCGGTCAATCACCGAGGGTCGGTCTATTCCGAGGGTCGGTCTATCACCGAGGGTCGGTCTATTCCGAGGGTCGGTCAATCACCGAGGGTCGGTCTATTCCGAGGGTCGGTCAATCACCGAGGGTCGGTCTATCACCGAGGGTCGGTCTATTCCGAGGGTCGGTCTATCACCGAGGGTCGGTCTATCACCAAGGGTCGGTCTATTCCGAGGGTCGGTCAATCACCGAGGGTCGGTCTATTCCGAGGGTCGGTCTATTCCAAGGGTCGGTCTATTCCGAGGGTCGGTCAATCACCGAGGGTCGGTCTATTCTGAGGGTAGGTCTGTTCCGAGGGTCGGTCTATCACCGAGGGTCGGTCTATTCCGAGGGTCGGTCTATTCCGAGGGTCGGTCTATCACCGAGGGTCGGTCTATTCTGAGGGTTGGTCTGTTCCGAGGGTCGGTCTATCACCGAGGGTCGGTCTATTCCGAGGGTCGGTCTATTCCAAGGGTCGGTCTATTCCAAGGGTCAGTCTACCACCGAGGGTTGGTCTATCACCGAGGGTCGGTCTATTCCGAGGGTCGGTCTATCACCGAGGGTCGGTCTATTCCGAGGGTCGGTCTATTCCGAGGGTCGGTCTATCACCGAGGGTCGGTCTATTCCGAGGGTCGGTCTATCACCGAGGGTCGGTCTATTCCGAGGGTCGGTCTATTCCAAGGGTCGGTCTATTCCGAGGGTCGGTCTATTCCAAGGGTCGGTCTATTCCGAGGGTCGGTCTATCACCGAGGGTCGGTCTATTCCGAGGGTCGGTCAATCACCGAGGGTCGGTCTATTCCGAGGGTCGGTCAATCACCGAGGGTCGGTCTATTCCGAGGGTCGGTCTATTCCGAGGGTCGGTCAATCACCGAGGGTCGGTCTATTCCGAGGGTCGGTCAATCACCGAGGGTCGGTCTATTCCGAGGGTCGGTCTATTCCGAGCGTAGGCTGGCACCAGTTATTTCGTGACTCACACACAGACGGCAACCAGATTAACAGTAAAACGCTTCGGAAAAGGCGCGCTGAAAAAGCGGCAGATAGAGCTGGAGGTACTTCATCAAAATGTTGGTCAGATATGCAATCCGTCCCAACGGGAGCAGCGTGTTACTGAGCACCGCGGTGTTTCAACGATGTCTGATATCATAATGATTATGTTGGTTGCAAACGAACACTCCGTGCTGACCCAATTAGTCATTAGCAATTTTTTTTTAAAGATCCAAGTTTGTGTATTTAGTCCCAATTTATGACAAGATGGCCAGGAATTGTAGATTTTTAATTCAATGAGTCTATTAATCAAAGTACCATCTGCATTAAATAATGAAGAAAAACTGTAAGTGTGCGACCTGCTCTCAGTTATTGGAGGCCATATATTAGGGTGAAATAAGACTCTAACAGGATATTGGTTAAAGCCCATAACTTCTATATAGGACTGAGATGAGAAGAAATTTCTTCACACAGAGGGTGGTGAATCTTTGGTATTCTCTACCCCAGAGGGCTGTGGAGGCTCAGTCATTGGGTATATTCAAAACAGAAGTCGATAGATTTCTGACTAGTGAGGGCATCAAGGGATATGGCGATAGGGCCGGTGAATGGAATTCAGGTAGAAGATCAGCCATGATCTCATTGAATGGCGGAGCAGGCTCGAAGGGCCGAATGGCCTACTCCTGCTCCTATTTCTTATGTTCTTATGAAGGGGATTGCTGCTTGGCATCGGGCTTTGTCACGGAAAATGCCAATTTAACTTTTAGGGGGAGAAATTCGGTACCTTAGTGCTTCCCGTTAGCACCTCCCGGGCGCGCTAATGGAGCGCTACCGGCTTTGCGACCGGGCGCGGCGATAGTACCGATGCCCGTGAAATTGACGTGGAGGTTTGCAGTGGCGGTAACCACCAGCGCCACGATCTCCTGCGCCCGGAGATCGTGACGTCATTGCCGTGCGCATCGCCCGCCACCCTGACCCGCCTCCGGGCGACGTCACCGACAGCTGCAGGAGGCGTTGTTCAGGAGGCCGGGAGCTTCGGAGATGCAAATAAAAGGGGATGTTCACGCGGGAAGGAGAAAAATGTCAACAACGCTTCAAGTGATTTTTTTCGATTGCTCCTGGGCCGCGATCGATCAGCCCGGCACTCTGCCGGAGTGCATGGGGTTGATCGGGCCGGATCGTGGCCGCCGGCGAGGACCAGCTCACTGGTCCCAATGCAGAGCCTGCAGTGATGGCCCTTCCCTTTATGGGAGGGAAGGAGCCTCAGATCGCGGCAGTGCTGCTCGGGGCATTGTACAGCGCTGCACCACCACCGCCCCGCCTGCGTCCTTTAGCGCTCCAGGAAAGAAGAGGAGCGCTTGATTTAGCACTCCACTTCCTTCCTGGAGCGCAAGAACCGAATTTTGAAAAAGCTGGGACTCATTAGCGCCTGGCACTAAGTTTCCCAACTTTCAAAAGTTAGCGCTCCAAACGGGGCGATACTGAGCTTCTCCCCCTTGGAATTTAAGTTGCCCCGATGGCTTGTTAGTTCAATGCACGGCAATTGAGCAATGCAGACTGAGAGAGTCCAGGTTCCAGCCACAACCTGTGCTCAGATACCAGATCTCAACTGGGGAGCTGGAGCAGATGTACTCCAATTGGCCACAATACCTGCTAACTAGGGTGGGGAGGAATGAGCCTGCTACTGATTACCATTAAATGACCCAATGGTCGTGTAAAGAAAAAAGACAAGACTTGCATATCTGTAGTACCTTTCACGACCTCAGGATGTCCCAAAGCCCTTTACAGCCAATGAAGTACAGTCACTGTTGTAATGTGAGAAGCGCGGCAGCCAATTGTGCACAGCAAGCTCCCACAAACAGCAATGTGATAATGACCAGATAATCTGTTTTAGTGATGTTGATTGAGGGATAAATATTGGCCACGACACCGGGGATAACTCCCCTGCTCTTCTTCAAAATAGTGCCATGGGATCTTTTGCATCCACCTGAGAGAGCTGATGGGGCCTCGGTTTAACGTCTCAACTGAAAGACGGCACCTCCGACAGTGCAGCACTCCCTCAGCACTGCACTGGAGTGTCAGCCTAGATTTTTGTGCTCAAGTCTCTGGAATAGGACTTGAACCCACAACCTTCTGATTCACAGACAAGAGTGCTACCCACTGAGCCACGGCTGACATATAGTGAGGGCAGGAGCAGGCCCACCTGGGAGGCCATTCACAATCAAAGAGGCTGCTGCCGCTAACCGTCTGGGCTCACGCGTGAAGAATGGTCTCTCAGTTGAGCTACTGGATTTGATGAATGTAGTGTGGAATCATCAAGAGATGAATGGATAGGGTTGCATGATGCATGGTGAAGGGCGTTCATATGATGAAGGAGGAGAGTGGGGCAGAGCACCCCTGAGTTAATGGAGTCAGAGGATAAGCCAGTAACTACAGAGCTCTGAGAGAGACTGGAGAGGAAACTAGACAGCGGCGCATATAGTTTTGATGGCATGCCAGCTGATGATAATGGTGCAAACAAGGTGTGGGATGTAGTCCGGGCTTTTATGCCAGGAACGTGCTCCCCAGGGTCCTCCAGTACCGACCCCACAGGACCAGAGAGAGAGCACCTTCATTGCATGGTGCTTGACAGGTCCTTGTGCCACTATGGGCACCCACATGCCCCACGCTGCCAGAAACTCTGGTGCCCACTAACTATTTGGAGAGGTGTTGCCCAGCTTCACCCCCCTCCCACCCCCCCAGAAACCTCATTCTCTGTCCCCCCTCTTCACCTGCCTGTAATAATATACATATACATATTTGCTAATTATGTATAAATGTTTGAAAAGAAATGTCGCCATCTTCGGGGGTCTAGGCTGCCTGAATGCCCCTACCAGTGGGACCCACTTGCACCTTTCTGGAGGTTGTATGCCTAATCTGACTCAGGTTAGGGAGCCTCTGCCACCATTGCCCAGCTCCTTCTATGTCACTGGCCATGTAAGAGGTGAGTAGAGGCTGCACACCTTATAAGGCCAAACAGGAAATCCCAGTTCAGGTCAGGATAAGAACATAAGATGTAAGAGCAAGAGTAGGCCTTACGGCCCCTCGAGCCCGCTCCGCCATTCAATGCGATCATGGCTGATCATCCAAATTCAGTACCCTGTCCCTGCTTTCTCCCCATATCCCTTGATCCCTTTAGCCTTAAGAAATATATCCAACTCCTTCTTGAATATATTTAATGAATTGGCCTCTACTGCCTTCTGTGGTAGAGAATTCCACAGGTTCACCACTCTCTGGGTGAAGAAATTCCTCCTCATTTCTGTCCTAGATGGCCTACCCCTTATCCTTAGATTGTGACCCCTGGTTCTGGACTCCCCGACCATCGGGAACATCCTTCCTGCATCTAGTCTGTCCAGTCCTGTCAGAATTTTATAAGTTTCAATGAGATCCCCTCTCATTCTTCTAAACTCCAGCGAGTATAAGCCCAATCGACCCAATCTCTCCTCATACGTCATTCCTGCCATCCCAGGTATCAGCCTGGTGAATCTTCGCTGAACTCCCTCCATGGCAAGAACATCCTTCCTCAGATAAGGCAACCAAACTGCACACAATACTCAAGATGTGGTCTCACCAAGGCCCTGTACAACTGCAGCAAGACATCCTTGTTCCTGTACTCAAACCCTCTCGCTACGAAGGCCAACATACCATTTGCCTTCTTAACCGCCTGCTGCACCTGCATGCTTACCTTCAGCGACTGGTGCACAAGGACACCCAGGTCTCGTTGCACGTCCCCTTCTCCCAATCTATTGCCATTCAGATAATAACCTGCCTTCCTGTTTTTGACACCAAAGTGGATAACCTCGCATTTATCCATGTTATATTGCATTTGCCATGCTTCTGCCCAATCACCCAAACTGTCCAAATCATACTGGAGTTTCTCTGCATCCTCCTCACAGCACACACGCCCATCCAGCTTTGTGTCGTCTGCAAACTTGGAGATATTACATCTAGTTCCCTTGTCTAGATCATTAATATATATTGTGAATAGCTGGGGTCCAAGGATCGATCCCTGCGGTACCCCACTAGTCACTGCCTGCCACTCGGAAAAAGACCCGTTTATTCCAACTCTTTCTGTCTGCCAACGAGTTCTCTATCCAAGTAAATACCTTGCCCCCAATCCCATGTGCCTTAACTTTACATGCTAATCTCTTATGCGGGACCTTATCGAAAGCCTTTTGAAAGTCCAAATACACCACATCCACTGGTTCTCCCTTATCTATTTTACCAGTTACATCCTCAACAAATTCCAGTAGATTAGTCAAGCACGATTTACCTTTTGTAAATCCATGTTGACTTTGTCCGATCCTGTCACTGTTTTCCAAGTGCTCTGCTATTACATCTTTTATAATGGACTCTAGCATTTTCCCCACTACCGATGTCAGGCTTACCGGTCTATAATTCCCCGTTTTCTTTCTACCACCTTTTTTGAATAGTGGGGTTACACTAGCTACCCTCCAATCCATGGGCACTGTTCCAGATTCCATCGAATGTTGGAAGATGATCAGCAATGCATCTACTATTTCTAGGGCCACTTCCTTAAGTACCCTAGGATGTAGATTATCAGGCCCTGGGGATTTATCGGCCTTCAATCCCGTCAATTTCCCTAACACCATTTCCCTACAAATACTGATTTCTTTCAGTCCCTCCCTTTCCTCAGACCCTATGTTCCCCGACATCTCTGGGAGGTTATTTGTGTCCTCCTTTGTGAAGACAGAACCAAAATATGTATTTAATTGGTCTGCCATTTCTTTGTTCCCCATTATAAATTCCCATGGTTCTGACTGCAAGGGACCTACGCTTGACTTCATCAATCTTTTTCTCTTCACATATCTATAAAAGCTTTTACAGTCAGTTTTTATGTTCCTCACAAGCTTACTTTCATATTCTATTTTCCTCTTCTTAATTAATCCCTTTGTCCTCCTTTGTTGAATCCTAAACTGCTCCCAATCCTCAGGTTTACTGCTTTTTCTGGCCAATTTATATGTCCTCTCCTTGGATCTTATACTCCATCTGCCACCTTACTGCCTACTCACTTAGTCTATATATCTCCCTTTGCAGACTCTGTGTTCTCCTCACAGCTCACTGTCCCACCTAGCTTTGTATCATCAGCAAACTTGGATACATTACACTCAGTCCCTTCATCTAGATCATTAAATAACTGAGGCCCCAGCACTGATCCTTGCAGTACCCCACTAGTTATAGCCTGCCAACCGGAAAACGACCCACTTATCCCTATTCTCTGTTTTCTGTCCGTTAACCAATCCTCTATCCATGCTACTATATTACCCCCAACCCCATGAGCCCTTATCTTGTGTAATAACCTTTTATGTGGCATCTTATCAAATGCCTTTTGGAAATCCAAATATACTACATCCACTGGTTCCCCTTTATCTACCCTGTTCAAAAAACTCTAATAAATTTGTCAAACACTATTTCCCTTTCATAAAACCATGTTGACTCTGCCTAATCATGTTATGATTTTCTAAGTGCCCCGATACCACTTCCTTAACAATGGATTCCAGCCTTTTCCCGACGACTGATGTCAGGCTAACTGGCCTGCAGTTCCCTGTTTTCCCTCTTCCTTCTTTCTTCAATACCGATGTTACATTTGCGACCTTCCAATCCGCTGTAACCATTCTAGAATCTAGGGAATTTTGGAAGATTAAAACCAATGCATCCACTATCTCTGCAACCACCTCTTTTAGAACCCTAGGATGTAGGCCGTCAGGTCCAGGGGATTTGTCGGCTTTTAGTCCCATTAGTTTCTCTGGTACTTTTCTCTACTTATATTAATTACGTTAAGTTCCTCACCCTCATTAGACCCTTGGTTCCCCACCATATTTGGAATGCATTTTGTGTCTTCTACTGTGAAGACAGATACAAAATATTTGTTTAACGCTTCTGCCATTTCCTTATTCCCCATAATAATTTCTCCTGTCTCAGCCTCCAAGGGACCAACATTTACTTTTGCTACTCTCTTCCTTTTTACATACTTGTAGAAGCTCTTACAATCTGTTTTTATATTTTTTGCTAGTTTTCTCTCAAGATCCAGGGCCTGGCCTTAACCTGAGCCATTCCACTTGAACCCTGCCAGAGTTATGACGGGAGTCAGGCAGAATGGCTGAGGAAGTTCAGCCCCAACTTGTTTAGAAGTGCACGGTGCTAGACCCTATCAAAGGCTTCGGAGATACCACTGACGGAAGATTCAGCAACTGCCCTTAACTGCAGATTGGCACTAAAGTGGCAGGATGTCTGAGAGCCCACAAGGGTGCCAGGTGTGGGAAACAGAAAAACGTCACAATAAGAAAAGGAAGATAGAATAAACTTGCATATATATAGCGTCTTTCATGACCTCAGGATGTCCCAAAGCACTTTACAGCCAATTAAGTATTTTTGAAGTGGGGTCACTGTTGTAATGTAGGAAATGCAGCAGTCCATTTGTGCACAGCAAGCTCCCACAAACAGTAATATAATAAAGACCAGAAAATCTGTTTTAGTAATGTTGGTTGAGGGATAAATATTGCCTACTTGAGAGGGCAGATAAAAATTACTCACCTGAGAAGGAAGACTTGGTTTAACGTCTCATCCAAAAGACAGCACCTCCGCCAGTGCAGCACTCCCTCAGCACTGCACTGGAGTGGCAGCCTAGATTATGTGCTCAAGTCTCTGGAGTGGAACTTGAACATAGGAACATAGAAACAGGAGTGGGCCATTCAGCTCCTCGAGCCTGTTCCGCCATTCAATGAGATCATGGCTGATCTGTGACCTAACTCCATATACCCACCTTTGGCCCATATCCCCTAATACTTTTGGTTAACAATCTATCAATCTCAGATTTAAATTAACAATTGATCTAGCACCAATTGCCCTTTGCGGAAGAGAGTTCCAAACTTCTACCACCCTTCGTGTGTAGAAGTGTTTCCTAATTTCACTCCTGAAAGGTCTGGCTCTAATTTTTAGACTATGCCCCCTAATCCTAGAATCCCCAACCAGCGGAAATAGTTTCTCTCTCTCTCTACCCTATCTGTTCACCTTAATATCTTGAAAACTTTGATCAGATCAGCCCTTAACCGTCTAATTTCTAGGGAATACAAGCCTAATTTGTGTAATCTCTCCTCGTAACTTAACCCTTGGAGTCCCACAACCTTCTGCCTCACAGGCGAGAGTGCTACCACTGAGCCACAGCTAACACCTAGTGTGCAGTAGTGGGAGCTCTGCTGAGATTGGAACTGAGGCACGTTGTTACGGTAGAGTAGAGTGAGCTTTGCTCTGCATCTAATCTAAAAATGATGTTGACGTCAAATGCTTTCAGTAGGGGAAAAATGCTTCATCCCTCATCTTGATGAGAGCAAAAATTGTAAAAAGCCCACATTAAAATCCTTTACAGCAGTGAAGAAACTCTAAAAACAAGATTTATAGCAGCCAAGAAATATTGTTCAAGCAGTGATCTTACTCTCTAAGTTGAATCCAAGGAGCAGTTTTAACTGAATTGCTGGGAGTTGAGATTGAGTGTGATTGCTCAGTTCTAATTTATGTTGACTATAATCATAAAACAATGTTAAACACATCATCACTCAGTCGATAAAAGGAATAATTTCAGTTTGTTTAACATATTTATTTAATTTGAATGATTGTCATCTGAAATCTCCATCGCTTCTGTCCGTGGGTGATGCACAGTATAATTAAATGCAAATTACAGGCACAATGGCTATCGGATTACAAAGGAAAGGGGGATCCAGGGTCCTGCTTCCCTGCTGCGTTCAGACGTGCTGGGTGTGTGGGTACCTATACATGTATAGTGTGCCGGGGAGGAGAGAGCTGGATAGATACACGCACACACACCCACAGATAGAGAGAGAAAGAGAGAAAGACACACACACATACACCATGAGAGAAACTCATGCACTTGGATTGAAACAGATGCCTCTCAAAAGAGACAAACACACGAGAGAGAGACACTCACACAGATAGAGAAATAATCACCAGTCACACACCGTCCCGATTTGGAAATATATTGCTGTTCCTTCATCGTCGCTGGGTCAAAATCCTGGAACTCTCTCCCTAACAGCACTGCGGGAGTACCTTCACCGCACGGACTGCAGCGGTTCAAGAAGGCGGCTCACCGCCACCTTCTCAAGGGCAATTAGGGATGGGCAATAAATGCTGCCTTGCCAGCGACGCCCATAACCCAAGAATGAATTTTTTAAAAAAGACAGGCGCACTCAAGAGAGATGCACTCCCACAGATATAGAGAGACACAGATATGCAGACAGTGTGAGAGGGAGAGAGAGACAGATGGACAAGAAAGTGAACAGAAATGCAGAGAGACACACGCATATGCCTACAGTCGCAAAGACCTGGGGATCATTGTAGCTGTACAGAAATGAGAAAAAGAATTCTAAAAATAGATTTGATCAAGTTATGCTCCTTGCATGAAGCTTCATGGGCCAGGAGAGCAAGTCGGGAATTTGGGCGCAGAGGCAGAACTTACCAGCCACTAAAATTCACTGGCAGCGCAAGTTCGTAAAATTCTACCCTATAATCTAGAGGGGTAGTTTAAATGATTCCAAACCAGTCCTGATACTCACTTTAATCCATGCTATCAGGTTAGGCGGGGTTTGCAATTGTACCATTAGCAAAGAATTTCTTTTCAGTTTGCTCCTGCTCCCTTTTGATTTAGTTATTTTTGTCCTATTATTTTTCTATTGATCTTTTTCTCTCTCTCTCTCTCTGTCTGAAATGTATTTACAAACTTTGGACAGGGCAGCTCAACACAGCTGTATAACGAGGGCCCGTCAGAGAGATTGGACTGGAGATGATTGATCGCAGTGTGAGCAGAAGCCAAAAATAGCCGCAATAAAATACAACCAACCGGATCATAAAGAACGGAGAAAATAAATAACACAACAGAACAAACAACGGAGGAATATTAAGTGGCACAATACGTCAGTTGTGATTACAGTCCCTGCTTCCACTGGAAGCGACAATATATAATGAGCCCTTTCAACACTGAGCACAATTGTTTGATATCAATAGACATTTTTCCCTCTCCTCAGCCAATGCGGGAGAAGTAAAATTGACCAGTGTCAAGGGCAGATTCAACATAAGCAACACACACAAGGGCCCTGAAATTATACCGTGGTGTACTAGCGCATGAATGCTTAAAATTGTTCTTTTGAAACTCCTCTTTCTATAGGGTTGTGTCCCATTTTTAATGTTTGAGCTAATATAGCAGGGAGAGGAATTTCAGAGGAACACATGAAGCGTTCATATGCGAGTGTCCCTTAATACTTATATACTTAAAAAGCAAACATTTGCAGGGCTATGGGGAAGGAGCAGGGTGAGTGGGACTAATTGGATCGCTCTTTCAGAGAGCCGGCACAGGCAGGATGGGCCGAATGGCCTCCTTCTGTGCTGCATTGTTCTACGATCCCAAGCCGAAATATCAGGACCAGGAAACTTTAGTCAGAACCATTTTGAATTCTTACTGCAGGAAAGAAGTGTCGGCTATATCCTCCCCAAATTTAGGACAAAAGAAAATGTTGTTAGGGCAATTTACTGCAGTTTATAACGATTAAGAAAGGGGAGTCATGCAATCGCAGTCAAGAATCGTTTTCTTTTCGCAGTTGTTATTTCTTACTTTAAAGAGGAATAGCCGACAGTCTCGGGGATTTTTTTTTTCTTCCCCTCACAGAATGTTTCCACCATCAGGTTATTTGTCGCTCTCGCTCTTTGTCTGCAGCAGAGCAAGATGACAGTTTGCTTTGCACTCAGCCCAGTCTATCTCCCTCCTTGGGTTTCATATAAAACTGTGGCTATTTTTGGTTCAAGTGCACCAGGAGAAGGAGCCTTCAGGAGCTTTCACTTACTGCCAGAGCCTCTGACAGCTGATGTACCTGCAGGATTGGAATTGGCATCGCTTTGGTGATTAAATCACTCCCCCTTTTTTGTTCTGTCAGGGCTAATCTCCATCTCCTGTTAGATGGGGGTCACCCTAAGAAGACACTGGAAGGTGGATACAAGCGGATAGTGTGTGTGTGCGCGTCTATGTACATGAGCCAGAAAGAGAGCGAGAGGCAGAGATATTACCAATTTCTTTTCTGATTGAATTGTATTTTAATGATCTGTTGAGTTATTTCATTTCATTCATAACAAGATCACATCAGCAAAACGAACTGTAGGCCTGAATTATTCCACTCACGTTACTTGCAAAATAAAAGTCAGGACTACAGTGCCCCTGTGGCTGATAGATATTCCATGCACAAAATAAAAGCATTAGACGGTCAAGGACAGCAAAAGACTACTCGGCCCATCGAAACTCAGCCTTCTAGTCCCCAACTCTCTCAATCTGACTTCCAGCTACATTTTGAACCTCTTTAATACTTTTCCCTCCACCCGCAATTGACAAATTGTTCCTAACATTCATCATTCAGTAGAGATATTTTCTCAATGTCTGCCTGAAATGTATTTTTCACAAGATTAAATTTATTACAAAGCTGGGTGGGAATGTAAGTTGTGAGGAGGATGCAAAGAGGCTTCAAGGGGATATAGACAGGCTAAATGAGTGGGCAAGAACATGGCAAATGGAATATAATGTGGAGAAATGTGAAGTTATTCACTTTGGTAGGAAAAATAGAAAAGCAGAGTCTTTTTTAAATTGTGAGAGATTGGGAAATGTTGGTGTTCAGAGGGACCTGGATGTCCTTGTACACGAATCACTGAAAGTTAACAAGCAGGTACAGCAAGCAATTAGGAATGCAAATGGTATGTTGGCCTTTATTACAAGAGGATTTGAGTATAAGAGTAAAGACGTCTTACTGCAATTATATAGGGCCCTGGTGAGACCACACCTGGAGTATTGTGTACAGTTCTGGTCTCCTTACCTAAGGAAGGATATACTTGCCATAGAGGGAGTGCAATGAAGGTTCACCAGACTGGTTCCTGGGATGGGGGGATTGTCCTGAGGAGAGATTGAGTAGACTAGGCCTATATTCTCTGGAGTTTAGAAGAATGAGAGGTGATCTCATTGAAACATACAAAATTCTTACAGGGCTTGACAGGGTAGATGCAGGGAGGATGTTTCCCCTGACTGGGGAGTCTAGAACCAGGGGTCACAGTCTCAGAATAAGGGGTTGGCCATTTAGGACTGAGATGAGGAGAAATTTCTTCACTCCGAGGGTGGTGAATCTTTGGAATTCTCTACCCCAGAGGGCTGTGGAGGCTCAGTCGTTGAGTATATTCAAGACAGAGATCGATAGATTTTTGAACATTAAGGGAATCAAGGGATATAGGGATAGTTCAGGAAAGTGGAGATGAGGTAGAAGATCAGCCATGAACATTGAATGGCGGAGCAGGCTCGAGGGGCCGAATGGCCTACTCCTGCTCCTATTTCTTATGTTCTTATTATTTCTGGTCCTACTGGCCCTGAAATTCCTCATGTCGGATCCTAGTTGTTACTGCCTGATGGTGCCCTCCAGCGCTAATCTCAGTGGAGGGTGGTCCTATTTCATAGAATCATAGAAATTTACAGCACAGAAGGAGGTCATTTGGCCCATCATATCTGTGCTGGCCGAAAAAGAGCTAATCCCACTTTCCAGCTCTTTTCCATAGCCTTGTAGGTTACGGCTCTTCAAGTGCATATCCAAGTACTTTTTAAATGTGATGAGGGCTTCTGCCTCTACCACCCTTTCAGGCAGTGAGTTCCAGACACCCACCGCCCTCTGGGTGAAAAACGTTCTCCTCAACTCCCCTCTAACCCTTCTACCTATTACTTTAAATCTATGCTCCTCTGCTAAGGGAAATAGGTCCTTCCTATCCACTCTATCTAGGCCCCTCATAATTTTATACACCTCAATTAAATCTTCCCTCAGCCTCCTTTGTTCCAAAGAAAACAACCCCAGCCTATCCAATCTTTCCTCATAGCTAAAATTCTCCAGTCCTGACAACATCCTCGTAAATCTCCTCTGTACCCTCTCGAGTGCAGTCACACCTTTCCTGTAATGTGGTGACCAGAACTGCACGCAGTATTCTAGCTGTGGCCTAACTAGTGTTTTATACAGTTCAAGCATAACCTCCCTGCTCTTATATTCTGTGCCTCGGCTAATAAAGGAAAGTATCCCGTATGCCTTCTTAACCACCTTATCTACCTGTCCTGCTTCCTTCAGGGATCTGTGGACATGCACTCCAAGGTCCCTCTGTTCCTCTACACTTCTCAGTATCCTGCCATGTGTTAGAGCTGAATGTCACCCTCCACGGAGCACCAACACCAACCGAGCCAATGCGGTGACCCATCCGGCCTCAAGACCTGGGCTAGTGACTACAGCAAGCCGAAGGTGGGTGTGCACCTCACTTTGGCACACAATTCCTGTGGGACCCACCCAGCGTGGCACAAACCTGAGTCGGGAACTCACATACTCTCTGGGAAGTACCATTTCGAGCAATATGTGCCCCTTTCACACATGCTTTCATTGTGCCTAATATCTCGCCCAGAAGCATATGTTTACTCCTTTAAGCTGCCCAATTTCTCCCAAGGGCATCAAGCTCCCCATAGCAATCGTGTTTGATCTCTCACATGCTTTTCTTCATTTGAAAAAGAAGAAAGACTTGCATTTATATAGCGCTTTTCACGACCACCGGACGTCCTAAAGCACTTTACAGCCAATGAAGTACATTTTTTGAAGTGCAGACACTGTTGTAATGTGGGAAACGCAGCAGACAATTTGCGCACAGCAAGCTCCCACAAACAGCAGCGTGATAATGACCAGACCATCTGTTTTTAGTGATGGTGATTGAGGGATAAATATTGGCCAGGACACCGGGGAGAACTCCCCTGCTCTTCTTCGAAATAGTGCGAGAGGATCTTTTACGTCCACCTGAGAGCAGCCGGGGCCTCGGTTTAACATCTCATCTGAAAGACGGCACCTCCGACAGCGCAGCACTCCCTCAGCACTGCACTGGGGTGTCAGCCTAGAATTTTGTGCTCAGGCCTGTGGAGTGGGGACTTGAACCCACGACCTTCTGACTCAGAGGCGAGGGTGCTGAGCCATGGCTGACACTGATTTGAGTATGAAGTCCCAGGTCTAATCCCTCTTCTCGTCCCGACGACCTTTAAAAGACCTCAACAATCATATTTTTTCTTCTTCTTCGACTGACCATGTTTCCACTTCTGAACCAAGTTGATCTCAGTTATTAGCATGTCCTCCTTTCAATAAGAAGTCATTCCCCTCCCAGTTTATTCCTTCTGTCCCTGCAATGGCAACCCCTGTCAATATTTAGCCAGATCTATGTGAGGCCCATGATATTATGACCTTCTTAACTACATCACTAATGTTATTCCAAAGCTTCCTGGTATTTGTGATCTGGCTTCCTCCACTCCTTAGCCTGATATGGTGCTCATGGGGTCTTACTTCCCAATATGAATTGTATCCTTATACTCGGCCCAATTACTTTTTATATCAATTACTACACTCCAATCACTCGTCCTCAGAACTATAATATCTACATAGACTTCCATGGAATTTAAGGCACAGAAGCAGGCCATTCGGCCCAATTGGTTTCCATCAGGCACAAAGGGTTAAAATCGACCCCTCTGGATCTCAAATGGTCCAGCTGCTGCCGTTGAAAGTAATGCTGAGGTTACTACCTTGGAGTTTCACGCTTCAATCTATTCCCTACCTCCTGAAACTCCTCCATCCTACTATTTCCTATCTTGTTGGTTCCTACCCGATCCCTGATTCCTGGATGTTCTTCCACCCATTCCTGGCGCTTGTCCACTCTCCCGGTTGCTCGCTCTGATACATGAATGCCACTCTGGGTCACGGCTATCTGTCCCCCTGGTTGCCAGATCACCCACCTGCCTCCTTTCCTGTTTCAAACTTCCATCCATCAAGACAGCGGGTGCATGTGAGAAAGAGAGTTGAGCGAGAAAGTGAGAGAGAGAAAAGAGAAAAGAGAATAGAAAACAGAGAGAGAGAATAAGCGAAAGAGATGGGGAAATTGAAAATCCACAGAAGTTCCTAGTACTTAAAGTCAATTCATTCGATTCACTGCCACCAATCAGCTAGTCAGCAATGTAATTAGTGCAGAGTACCCTGATACTCATTTGGCAGCATTTTCAAATTACACACAGCAACAATTTTTCTGTCAGTTGGAACATATTCAGCAAACAGTGGTCGAGACACGAACCAAACCATTGAGCCCCGAATATGGATGTACAGCAACAAAGCCCCAACAGATTGAACTAACATTCAAAGTTCTTACCCTGAGTGTTACCAGCGCACAGCACAGTGCACTTATTATTGATGCATTTCTTTTGAGATGGCGGGGGAGTAAGGTTGTGGGTTCAAGTCCCACTCCAGAGACTTGAGCACAAAAATCTGGACTGACACTCCCAGTGCAGTGCTGAGGAAGTGCTGCACTGTCAGAGGTGCCGTCTTTCAGATGAGACATTAAACCGAGGCCCCGTCTGCTCTCTCAAGTGGGCGTAAAAGATCCCACGGCACTATTTCGAAGAAGAGCAGGGGAGTTCTCCCCGGTGTCCTGGCCAATATTTATCCCTCAATCATCATCACTAAAACAGATTATCTGCTCATGATCACTGTGGTGTATGTAACCTGTTCCACCTTAAGAGAACTTAAGCCTGGTCCACCTTAAGAAAGGTACTACTTTCTTTGGCTGCTGTATACGTAATACCGGTGGTGACCACACCGGTATATAAGCACAGTGTAATAATATTGTATTCAGTATAGTCCGACCTCCAACCAGTAAAGACCTGTTGAATTTACTCTTGTGGTCTGTGTAGTAATTCTCACTATAACACACAGACTTAACAGTGGCGACGAGTCCGATTCTTACCCTGCTGCAGTAATTTCCACGGCGACTTCGTCCACAGACAGGACGTCGAAGAGAGGTTTCCACCCTCATCACCTACGGGAAGACACGTCGAGCGGCAGGCATCGAGCAACCGGAGTGCAGAAGACATCCTGACCTCGAAGCCTCCATCAGCGACTGTCAGCTTCTTCTACTACCTCGTGGTGGGTAAGCCGGGCAGCGACGCGACAGAAAGTCAACCGCGTTGGCTGTACAGACGGGGCTGGGAAGACGGAGGAATAAGGGTGGTGAGGTCGATCGCGACCAGAGATAAGGGCCGGGCCGCTTTCGAGCGAGAGGCGCAGCGCAGGACATCGATCGCGACCGGAGATAAGGGCCGCATTCGGGCTAAAGGCGCAGCGTCTGGGGAAACTGAAGGCGCGAGAGCCGCGGTGAAGCGGAGACAGCGTCGGGGGACGGGTGAAGACCGCCAAGCGCGGGAAAGCCGCCATTTTGTGGACGGAGGTCGACGGCAAGAGCGGGAAGCCGCCATCTTGGATAACATTAAAAATCCGATAAATTGCTACGATGCCTAAACATGGGAACATTAATGCCTTCGACAGTGATATAGAAGACTGGGCTATGTATGTAGAACGCATACAAAACTATTGTAAGGCAAATAAAATTCCTGAGACAGATAAAGCACTAACATTACTAAACTTAATGGGTGCGAAGACATACGGGCAATTGAAACACCTGTTATCACCAGATGAACCGGCGGATAAGACGTTCGAACAGATTGTTACTGTCCTAAAAAATCATCTTAGCCCCACGCCGCTGATGCTAGCGGAACGATTTAAATTTTACGATAGAAGACAGCTGCAAAATGAAAGCAATGCTGAATATTTGATGGAATTACGTAAGCTAGCAAAATATTGTCAGTTTGGAACGGGACTGACAGAGGCACTTCGAGATAGATTTGTGTGTGGTTTATTTAAACAGGATACACAAAGGCAACTGCTCGAGGAGAATGAGCTGTCTCTCGAGAAGGCGGTCACTATGGCAGCAGCACACGAGGCCGCAGCGAGAGGCACGGCAGTAATGCAGCTACGGCCACCGGAACTCGGTACAAACAAATTGGGTTTGAGTTCTGTCAAATGTTATCGTTGTGGAAAGACAACGCACGATCAAAACCAGTGTTGGTTCAAAAACCAAGAATGCAGAACGTGTGGCAGGCTTGGCCACATAGCTAAAGTATGCCGGTCAGGAAAGAAGACCAGCAATAAAAAGTCACCGCAAGGAAAATATGCAAAGGTACACAAGGTGACAAAGAACAGTTTGACTGAACAGAAGTCAGATTCAGACGCTAGCAGTAATGAACTGGATAGCTTAAGAATACACAACGTTGGTAAGGATACAGACCTCCAGACAATTTGGGTCACTCTTAAGATAGCAGGAGTCCAAGTAAAAATGGAATTGGACACTGGATCGGCATTGACGGTCATGAATAAGAAAGATTACAGAAGGTTATTCCAACATATTCCCTTACAGGATACGGAGATTACATTGAAAACGTACACGGGGCAAAGAGTGTACCCCATCGGAAAAATAGAGGTAGAAGTGGTCCACAAGGGCGAAGGAAGCCAAGTAATGGACTTATATGTGCTACCTGAAGGAGGTCCACCACTACTAGGACGGGAGTGGATTAGGAAAATGAATATGGACTGGCACTCCTTGAAAGCACTAATGGTAGATTCCGGGGAAACAGCTGTCAAACCTAAACGATTGTCCAGAATATTGGATGAGGCTAAAGAGGTGTTCCAGCCGGGACTGGGAACACTGAGAGGAATTACGGCAAACATCAAGATTGATGAACATGCACAACCAAAATTTTTTAAAGCCAGACCGGTACCCTATGCAATACGACCTGCGGTTGAAGCGGAGCTGGAAGCACTAGAACGTTCAGGGGTACTGTCTAAAGTAGATTGGAGTGAGTGGGCTACGCCCATTGTTCCCATTATGAAACGTCCTGCGAACAATAAGCCAGGAGATCCAGGGAAGGTTCGCATCTGTGGAGATTTCAAGATCACCGTTAATCCGGTGCTTCACACGGTGCAGTATCCGCTTCCACGGATTGAGGATATTTTCGCTTCACTGTCTGGCGGGAAACACTTCACCAAGATAGACCTGGCGCAGGCGTACTTGCAGATGGAGGTTGAAGAAGAGTCACGCCAATACCTCACGATCAACACGCATCGAGGGTTGTACCGGTACAATAGGCTGGTTTTTGGTGTGGCATAGGCTCCAGCAATTTGGCAGAGGGCCATGGAGCAGGTATTACAGGGAATTCCAGGCACACAATGTTACCTGGACGACATTCTGATCACAGGTGATGGTGATGAACAGCATCTCGCTAACTTGGAACTGGTGCTCAACAGACTGAAAGAGTATGGACTTAGAGTAAATCGGCAGAAATGTGAGTTCTTCCAGAAGCGGATCTCGTACTGTGGTCATGTCATTGACCGGGAGGGGCTTCATAAGTCTCCTGACAAGATAGCGGCAGTTGTAAAGGCTCCCGCTCCGGAGAATGTCTCTCAGTTGAGGTCGTTTCTAGGATTAATTAACTACTACCATAAATTTCTGCCAAATCTATCCACGGTGCTGCATCCGTTGAACGCTCTTTTACAGAAAGGGGTACCATGGGACTGGGGTGAAAACTGTAAGAAGGCATTTCGCAAAAGCAAAGAATTGATCACCTCAGAGGAAGTGTTGGCTCACTTCAACCCGACACTGCCTATTCGGTTGGCTTGTGATGCTTCTCCATATGGTATTGGGGCAGTACTCTCACATAAATTGCCAAATGGCACGGAAAGGCCAGTCGCGTTTGCATCCAGATCATTGACCTCCGCTGAGCACAACTATGCGCAGATCGATAGGGAGGCCCTTAGCCTTGTATGGGGAGTGAAGAAGTTTAATCATTACCTACAGGGCCAAAAATTCACACTTCTGACGGACCATCAACCGTTGGTGTCCATTTTTAACCCTAAGAAGGGTGTTTCGGTGATGACAGCACAGCGTCTCCAGAGATGGTCTCTTTTCTTAGGGGCACATCAATATCAGATAGAATTCAAAGGTACGAAACAGCATGGCAATGCTGATGGCCTGTCGCGCCTGCCACTACCTGAAGATGAAGACACGACGGAAGTTGACCCTGTTGAGTTATTTCATTCGACCATTATCGAGTGTTTACCTGTCACCAACGCAAGTATTGAAAGAGAAACCAGGAACGACCCGACACTGTCCAGAGTCTACAAGGTGACAGTGAAAGGATGGCCAACACGGGGTGATCCTCTGTTACCGGCATTCTCGGCAAGGCGAGACCAGCTGTCCGTCTGCCATGGTACTTTGATGTACGGGACAAGAGTGATTATTCCTCCCAAGTTAAGGGAAAGAGTTTTAAAAGAACTACATGAAGGTCATCTGGGGGGAGTTAAAATGAAAAGTCTTGCTAGGGCTTACGTATGGTGGCCGGGTATTGACCAACAGACTGAGGAGTTAACGAAAAGCTGCGCTGGGTGTCAAAAAGTGCAAAATGCACCTCCGATAGCACCGCTACACCCATGGGAATGGCCTTCAGCCCCATGGCAACGCGTACACATTGACTTTGCTGGTCCATTCATGGACTCCATGTTCCTAATCGCGGTGGATGCACATTCCAAATGGCCAGAAGTCATCAAGATGAATACCACTACTTCAGAAAAGACAATTGCGGTGTTAAGAACAATATTCGCAAGGAACGGATTGCCAGAACAGATCTGTTCGGACAACGGACCACAGTTTGTATCGGAAGAATTCCAACAATTCTTAAAGAAGAATGGAGTTAAACATTATACCTCTGCCCCATATCATCCGGCGACAAACGGGTTGGCTGAAAGATTTGTCCAGACATTCAAAAAGGCTATTAAGGCCATGAATGATGATCAGATTCCGCTGCAACGCAAGGTCGATAAGTTCCTGATGTCATATAGAAACGCCGATCATGCCGTGACTAACCAAAGTCCTGCTATGATGTTTTATAACAGGAGGTTGCGGTCCAAGTTGGACTTGTTAAAACCAAATGTGCGGAGGGAAGTGGAAAACAAACAGTTTCGGCATATTAACAGCAAGACCACTCGAACTTTCGACGTAGGACAACCAGTGATGACAAGGGGCTATGGAAACGACAAATGGCAGTCCGGAACAATCCGGGCCAGACAAGGACCTCTGATGTACACCGTAGATATTGGTCATAATGTGATAAGGCGTCATGCGGATCAACTGGTAGAGTCGAGAGCAAGGGTCGAACCCATGGTTGTGACAGAGACAGCTGTGGAAGACGTTCATGAACCTGAAGCATCTACCTCGGCCGAGAATGTATTTGATGATGATGACACCCAATACATTGGCAACCAACTAGAGGAGGCACCTCAACAACAAGAATCAGAGACCACTGAAAGGCGTTATCCAAGCCGAATCAGAAAGCCTCCTGAGAGACTGAACCTTTGAACTGTTATACCTGAAGTTATATATGTATATATGTTATGTTTATTTGGGGATATGACTGTTAAGCTAAAAAGGGAGGATTGTGGTGTATGTAACCTGTTCCACCGTAAGAGAACTTAAGCCTGGTCCACCTTAAGAAAGGTACTACTTTCTTTGGCTGCTGTATACGTAATACCGGTGGTGACCACACCGGTATATAAGCACAGTGTAATAATATTGTATTCAGTATAGTCCGACCTCCAACCAGTAAAGACCTGTTGAATTTACTCTTGTGGTCTGTGTAGTAATTCTCACTATAACACACAGACTTAACAATCACATTGCTGTTTGTGGGAGCTTGCTGTCCGCAAATTGGCTGCTGCGTTTCCCACATTACAACAGTGACTAGAGTTCATAAAGTACTTCATAGGCTGTAAAGCGCTTTGGGACATCCGGTGGTCATGAAAGGCGCTATAGAAATGCAAGTCTTTCTTTTTTCATATATTGTCACTTTGTAAACTATTAAAGACTTGGTGAGTGAGGTGTGTGGGGGCGGGTAGTGGTGGGGTGGGGAGAGGGTGCAATGGGTTACACTCTGCCCTTTCAGCTCTGGGACTTGGGCTGGAATCCAGCCCAGACTGGTGGAATTGAAGTCTCCTCCCTCCTGCTGACTGTAACCTGGAAGAGGCCAACATGGAGTGAGCCTGTTGGGCGAGTTGGATCAATGGAGTTACCCGAAAAAAAGAGAATAGAAGGGGAGAAAAGAATGATTGGATGAGAACAGTGTTTTTTATTGTTATCTAGAATTGTGTTTGCACCTAGGGTTACTGAGGTAAGAAAACTACTAGGCACTTGGTCTAAGCGTTAATCAACTGTTTTACAACATGGAGGTCTAGTTGTGTCCTTCACTAGTTCCTGTTAAGAATGTCCTGCGCAAGCTGGGCCCGTGCCCGAGTATTTATACTCTCTCTGGACAGCGCCACCCGCAGGCCGCTCAGTTGATTCATGTCAGTTACTATTATAGTAATACCTCTGTTCCTGGTGTTTGAGTAATTTAATAACTCCACTATTAGTGCCTTTCCATATCTTGTGTTTGAATGGAAATGATATTAAAAACTGGTCAGCTGAGGGAGGTAAGAATTTCTTTCCAATTTAGACCATCCTAAGGTTAATGACCAGTTCTTTGTTTAATTACTGATCAATTGCAGCATCCATTCACTTAATGGAGATTTGTTTAACATTGGCTTTCAGAATGTGTACCATGTAGTGGTGTGTTTGAGTGATGTGGAGGCTGTTCAATGCTATTTGAAAATGAGGGGCAGGGCAGCATGATGTAGGGCAGTGGTACTCATAACGCAGCCTGCAGCCCATGTGCAACTCCTTCTTCCCCCGCCCCCCCGCCCCCGGCAAACCTACAACTTTTTGAGTCTTTGGGCCTCCATCCACATGTCTGAAAGAACATAAGAACATAAGAATTAGGAGCAGGAGTAGGTCATACGGCCCCTCGAGCCTGCTCCTCCATTCAATGTCATGGCTGATCTTCGCACCTCAACTCCACCTTCCTGCCCGATCTCCATATCCCTTGATTCCCCTAAAGTCCAAAAAAAACGACCTATCTCAGCCTTGAATATACTCAACGACTCAGCATCCACAGCCCTATGGGGCAGAGAATCCCAAAGATTCACAACCCTCTGAATGAAGAAATTCCTCCTCATCTCAGTCTTAAATGGCTGGTCCCTTATCCTGAGACTATGCCCCCTAGTTCTAGACTCTCCAGCCAGGGGAAACAACCTCTCAGCATCTAGTACGATAGCAAAATACTGCAGATGTTGGAAATCCGAAATCCCAGCCTATTACCATCTCGTCTAGCTTCTAATCTCTTTTACTTCTTTTGTTTCTTTTATTCTTTTGTCCGATCGCAGCCCTGCCTCCGATCTAGTTTCTTTTCTTTCCAGTTTTGAAGAAGGGTCCAACCCGAAATGTCAACTCAAATTTCTCTCCACGGATGTTGCCTGACCTGCTGAGTTTTTCCAGCATTTTCTGTTGTTCTCTCAGCATCTACCCTGTCGATCCCCCCTCAGAATCTTATGTGTTTCAATGAGATCACCTCTCATTCTTCTAAACTCCAGCGAGTATCGGCCCATTCTACACAATCTCTCATCACAGGACAACCCTCTCATCCCAGGAATCAATCTAGTGAAGATTCCTGAAGCCAAGCTATACATGCACAGAGAAAGAGAGTGAAAGAGGAGAGAGCAAGAGAAAGAGTGGCAGAAGGAGAAAAAGGAAGAGAAAGACAAAGCAACAGAAAAGAGGGAGAAAGATTGAAAGCGATATATAAAAAGACAGACAGAGAAAGAGCAAGTGAAAGAGAGATAAGGCAAGGAGAATAATCTAGGAAAAATAGAGGCAGAGAGAGACGGGGAAGAGAAAAAGTCATAAATAAATAACATTTGGATCTGTGGCTGGATTGATGTCGAGCAGGACAAAGCGTTTTTATTAGTTTTGACAGGGGAGCTGAAGCTGCACTGGATCGTGAGACAAGTATTAGATTACTGCAGTGTATCTTAACAGCATTTTACAGGAAAATCCATCTTCTTGTATATATTATACAGTTTTTGTCATACTGCATCTTCCAGAATGTTCTGAACTATTACTTGTTTCGGGGGGAAAAAAATCGCACAGCCAGTGCCTGCTTCCATGAGAAATGGGCACATTTGTTCCACCAGTACGTCTGATGGTAACATTTTGTAACATTTTCATGCATACACAGCTCAATGAAATAGCCTCCAGTCAGATAGTTTCCATCTAGTTTCATCCTATTACAGGCCAAGCGTGCAAACCAGCTCCTCAGAAACAAGCCAGGGTTTCTCTGCACGCTCATATCCGAGGCTTGCAGATGGTAAGATCATAAGATAACTACAGTATGAGGGAGGCCAGTTCAACCCATTTTAGCACATCCATCCAGAAAAATAAAACGACAGTGCCCTTCCTCACGGCATCCGAACTGAATCTTAAATGGCTCCTGGATTCTGCTTCTACTTCAGGATTCACCCCAACTCACCAAGACTTCTTCGGCTGCATCTCCCGAACCCGTGACCTCCGCCATCTAGAAGGCAAGTTACCACCACCACCTCCAAGCTCCCCTCCAAGTCACGCTCCATTCAGACTTGGGCATATATCGACCGTTCCTCTGCCGTCGCTGGGTCAAAATCCTGGAACTTCCTCCCTAACAGCACTGTGGGAGCACCTTCACCGCATGGACTGCGGCGGTATGACCCACCACCACCTTCTCAAAGGCAACTGTGGACGGGCAATAAATGCTGGCCACATTCCGATAATAAATTTTAACACACTAACCTACTCGGAAGTCCATTCCATGCGTTGATCACTCTTTGATTGAAGAAGAGCTTCCTGACATCAATCTAAGTTTGTCTTTCACCAGTTTGGTGTCACCTTGTCCCAGTGTTATGGTTAATAGTGCTACACATTTACCCTTTCTATACCATTTAATATCTCATATAGTTCTGTAGGTCCCCTTTCAGTTGCCTTCTTTTAAACCTACTTTCTCCAGACCTTCCTCATGTTTCAGGCCGCCTATGCTAGGGATTAGCTTCCTGCCTGTTCTCTGCACCGTCTCCAAGGCCTGATTGCTTTCTTTATGCTTCAGTGGCCAAAACTGGACACAGTACTCAAGGTGCAGTCTGACAGTAGAGTTTCGGCAGGACGTTTGTCCAACTTGAACCGGGTTAGCAATGCAGCTCAACATTGTATTACTTGTGTTCATTGCTGCTCCGCAGTGACTGGAGATGTCAAGTGCCCAGTCTCCTAACAGCCCGAGACCTCTTACTCTCCATGACGTATTTGCAGCTTATCCAGATCTCACCCTGGGCCCCAACAAATATGCTCTGAACCAATTGTGCTCAGCTGGAATACTGTGGACAATTCTGGGCACCACACTTCAGGAAAGATGTAAAGGCCTTAGGAAGGGGGACAGAGGAGGTTCACCAGGATATTACCAGGGATGAGGGACTTCAGTTATGAGGAGAAGTTGGAAAAGTTAGGATATTTCTCCTTGGAACAGAGAAGGTTAAGAGGTGACCTAATGGAGGTTTTCAAGATGATGAGAGGTTTTGATAGAGTAGAGAGAGAAAAACTATTCCCTCTGGCGAGTGGGTCAATAACCAGAGGTCATAGATTCAAAATCATTAGAAAAAGATCTAGAGGGGAGACGAGGAGAATTTTTTTCACTCAAGAGAGTTACCGGGATCTGGAATGCTCGACCTGGAAGCTGATTCCATCAATAATTTTAAAAGGGAGTTGGACGGGTTCTGGAGGATGAGGAACTGACAGGGTTACAGACAATAAGCGGGGGTGGGACTGACCACGACTGCTCTTTCGAAGAGCCAGCAAGGGCACGACGGGCCGAATGGCCTCCTTCTGTGCTGTAAGTTTCTATGAGTCTGTGAATTAATGCTACTACCTTGGTATGCAGAGCGACCTACACGTTGGGGTCTACAGATCAGTCTTGGTTGTACTGCAAGATGCAGTGTCTACACAGCGTTCTAAAACGGAGAGAATGATGACATAAAATGAGAGAGAAAGAAGGAGTCAGAGCAACAGAAGGAGGGAAACAAACAATGGTGCTCTGTCTCATTGACTGAATCAGTGGGCTGCTCTTTCATTAGTTGGTTTGTGAGATAACTTACCAACAGGGAATACCCCTTTAATTGTAATTTTGTGACACAGATTAATATGAAGTACACATGAGGATTATTTTTGTGTAATTACATTTTTTTTTCCAGAAAGAAATCATTTCACTGAAGTCTGCCAGTTAAATGTCTTTCACCTCTGTTGGTGACTGCCAGTCGGAAATGTTCTGCTCATTAAACGAGATTGGATGGGAGTGGACTGCTGCTTAGCTACACTAACAGTCAGTGAAAATGAGAGTAATGTTGACATTAGTGGCAGGCCTGATTCACGACTGAACTTACAAGAGGCACAAGCTGAGGATCACACACACAACACTTGTCTCTCAGAACAGCTACTTGATTTTTTTTTTTAAATATCGCTCGCAAAAATGGAAATAAATACAGAAGAACTGGAGCCAATTCCCTCGGCATTCATCGTGTACTTAACTCCTGTGGAGCATGCACAATGCTACTTGTGATGAAGGGTAACAAACATAAGAGGAGGACTGAATGCAATCTGCACTGCTGCAGTTTTACGAGAAAAATAAGTCAATTGTTAGGCTGTTCTGAGTATTACAAACTATTTACAGCACAGAAACAGGCCATTCGGCCCAACTGGTTCATGCTGGTGTTTATGCTCCACACGAGCCTCCTCCCACCCATCTTCACCTAACCCTAACACAGCATACCCTTCTATGCTTTTCTCCCTCGTGTGTTTATCTAACTGTCCCTTCAATGCATCTATGCTGTTCAGTAGAACATAAGAAATAGGAGCAGGAGTCGGCCATACGGCCCCTCGAGCCTGCTCTGCCATTCAATAAGACCATGGCTGAACTTCGACCTCAACTCCACTTGGGTTGGATCGGGTGGATGTGGGGAGGATGTTCCTGATGATGGGTGAAACTAGAACTAGGGGGCATAGTCTTAGAATAAGGGGCTGCTCTTTCAAAACTGAGATGAGGAGGAACTACTTCACTCAGAGGGTGGTAGGTCCATGGAATATGCTGCCCCAAAAAGCTGTAGAAGCTACATCATTACATAAATTTAAAACAGAAATAGACAGTTTCCTAGAAGTAAAGGGAATAAAGGGTTACGGGGAGCGGGCAGGAATTTGGACATGAGTCTAGGTTCAGATCGGTCATGGCCCTGTGGGTAGCGGAGCGGGCCCAGGGGCCGTGTAGCCTGATCCTGCTCCAATTTCGTGTGTCTAATTCTGTTAGATTCAGGAGATGGTTCTGTGATAGTGGATTGGCGGTTAGGATCAGATCAGCCATGATCTTATTGAATGGCGGAGCAGGCTCGAGGGGCCGATTGGCCTACTCCTGCTCCTATTTCTTATGTTCTTATGTTCTTATCCCCATATCCCTTGATTCCCCTAGAGTCCAAAAATCTATCGATCTCAGCCTTGAAAATACTCAATGACTCAGCATTCACAGCCCTCTGGGGTAGAGAATTCCAAAGATTCACAACCCTCTGAGTGAAGAAATTCCTCCTCATCTCAGTCTTAAATGGACAACCCCTTATCCTGAGGCTACGACCCCTAGTTCTAGACACTCCAGCCAGGGGAAACAACCTCTCAGCATCTACCCTCTCAGAATCTTAGATGTTTCGAGGAGATCACCTCTCATTCTTCTAAACTCCAGAGAGTATCGGCCCAATCTACTCAATCTCTCCTCATAGGACAGCCCTCTCATCCCAGGCATCAACCGAGTCACCTCAACTACTCCGTGTGGTAGCAAGTTCCACATTCTAACTGCTCTCTGGGCAAAGAAGTTTCTCCTGAAGTCCCTATTGGATTTATTAATGACTATCTTCTATTTATGGCCCCTAGTTTTGGACTCCTCCACGAGTGAAAATATCTTCTGTATGTGTATTAAAGGGGAATTGCTGACAGGGTAAAGGGTCTTGCAAAATAATGATTCCTATCTATTTGAATGTTTATTTTCTGTTAAAATGAATGGTTAATTTCAGATTGTCTTAATGTTGTCCGTTCAGCTGGTAAGTCCACTGCTCCCTGAGTCAGAGATCACGACAGCCCCAGGTTTCACCCGTTGTCTGCGCAGAGTTAAATGATCTCAGTTGAGGTGAGCAATATCGCCTCGGAGTCAGAAAGTAATGGGTTCAAGCCCCACTCCAGAGACTCAGCCCAGCATCTAAGCTGGCGCGTCGGTGCAGTGCTGTGGGAGTGCTGCATTGTCATAGGCGCCAACTTTCAGATGAGACTTTAAACCAAAGCCACACCTGCCCTCTCAGGAGGACAAAGAAGATCCCGTAGCACTATTCATAGAAATGCAGGGACGTTCTCCCTGAGTCCTGGCTACCGTTTATCAGTAAAATAGATTATCTGGTCATTTAGCTCATTGCTGTTTGTGGAACCTTGCTGTGCGTATATTGGATGTCACATTTTCCAACAAGTAATGCACAGAACATGCTACCAACTATTGCCCACACATAACACACTACCGACTATTGCCCCGCACATAACACACTTCCGACTATTGCCCCGCACATAACACACTACCAGCTATTGCCCCGCATAGAACACACTACCAGCTATTGCCCCGCACATAACAGACTATCAGCTATTGCCCCGCACAGAACACACTACCAGCTATTGCCCCGCACATAACACACTACCAGCTATTGCCCCGCACAGAACACACTACCAGCTATTGCTCCGCACATAACAAAATACAGACTACTGCCACACACATAAGTACCGACTAATGCCCCGCACATAACACACTACCAGCTATTGCCCTGCACATAACACACTACCGACTATTGCCCCACACATGACACACTACCGACTATTGCCCCACACATAACACACTACCGACTATTGGCCCACACATAACACACTACCAACTATTGCCCCACACATAACACACTACCGACTGTTGCCCCACATATAACACACTTCCGACTATTGCCCCACATATAACACACCTCCGACTATTGCCCCACACATAACACACTTCCGACTATTGCCCCGCACATAACACACTTCCGACTATTGCCCCGCACATAACACATTACCGACTATTGCCCCACACATTACACACTACCGACTATTGCCCCGCACAGAACACACTTCCGACTATTGCCCCACACATAACACACTACCGACTATTGCCCCGCACATAACACACTACCGACTATTGCCCCACACATAACACACTTCCGACTATTGCCCCGCACATAACACACTTCCGACTATTGCCCCACACATAACACACTACCGACTATTGCCCCACACATAACACACTACCGACTATTGCCCCGCACATAACACACTACCGACTATTGCCCCACACAGAACACACTTCCGACTATTGCCCTGCACATAACACACAACCGACTATTGCCCCTCACATAACACACTACCGACTATTGCCCCGCACATAACACACTACCGACTATTGCCCCGCACATAACACACTTCCGACTATTGCCCCGCACATAACACACCTCCGACTATTGCCCCACACATAACACACTTCCGACTATTGCCCCGCACATAACACACTTCCGACTATTGTCCCGCACATAACACACTTCCGACTATTGCCCCACACATAACACACTACCGACTATTGCCCCACACATTACACACTACCAACTATTGCCCCGCACAGAACACACTTCCGATTATTGCCCACATAACACACTTCCGACTATTGCCCCGCACATAACACACTACCGACTATTGCCCCACACATTACACACTACCAACTATTGCCCCACACAGAACACACTTCCGATTATTGCCCACATAACACACTACCGACTATTGCCCCACACAGAACACACTACCAGCTATTGCCCCACACATAACACACTATCAACTATTGCCCCACACATAACACACTACCGACTATTGCCCCACACATAAGACACTACTGACTATTGCCCCACACATAACACACTACCAGCTATTGCCCTGCACATAACAGACTTGTGATGGAATAGTCCTCATAAATACTCCCTGATCCCCAGAGTAATCGATTTTCTTTGCAGTTCAGGAAGTATTCATGCTGAATTTGCCCCCTGGAAATTAAGCCAATTGAAGAGAATTGACTACGGTGCTGATTGTGTGCTGTGTGCAGCGTTTCCTGGCCAAATATGCTTTTCTTATCAAACACGTGTCTGTAAGGCAACGAGAGAGAAACAGACGGACAGCAGATACACACACACACACAGAGATACACGATTGCACGCATGTGCACAGATATACACACATGCACTCAGACATATGTGTACACACTCACAGGTACACACATACAGATTCACATGCACGTGCACACAAGTGTAAATTCACTAATTCCATGCCTCTAGTGGAACAACACCATGCTCAAAGGGGAGCACAGACTGGAGAACTGATGTTAGTGTGGTAGCCCTATTTGCAACCTGCACTTCTTTCAAATGTGGCTCCCTCCCTGGGATCGGTGGACTTAGCTGAGTGATACACAGATATAGAGTCAATTATGTCTTAGTTTTATAGATAGCAATCTGGTAAGGTTACTCATCCATGTATATATATTACTAAGCTAAGTCGAAGTTAAATACTGACTGTAGTTCCTAATCTCTAGCTCATCACTGAATGAGTTGTGGTCGATTTGCTCCATACGTAACGTTATGCTTTTGGGTCTTTCCTATAGATATGGTTCTGTGTCTCAAACTACTACCAACGACAAGTCCTTGCTCCCTGTGACCGGGAATGTGTATTTAAGAAAAAATGAACTTGCATTTCATGACCTCAGGATGTCCCAAAGCACGTCACATTCAATGAATCGCTTTTGAAGTGTCGTCACTGTCATAATATACATGGCAGCCAATTTGTGCACAGCAAGGTCCCACAAACAGCAATGACAATAAATGACCAGATTATCAGTTTTAGTGATGTTGGTTGAGGAATAAATATTGGCCCAGGACACCAGGAGAACTTCTCTGCTCTTCTTTGAAATAGTGCCGTGGGATCTTTTAACGCCGCTTTTCAAGAATATTTTAGGAGTGCGATTTAGAATCAAGAAGAGTGAGCAAAGTTGAAAAGGAGTGAGAAGAATTTCTGTGGTGGTGAAATCAAAAGCATGTTAGCCTCAATATGACTTGGGATGCGATCCCAGCAGTTATCGGGTATCTCTGTGGCGCTCACCTGTCCCATGCTGTTGAAACTCTTGCCTTGTTGTGCCCTTGGTGGGAGCGGGCAAGCGATCGAGCTGCATTTTGAGAAAAACATTTTTTTTTTTAAGCCCATCAGATACAGCTCACGTCTCTGGGCAAACCAGTAGCGACTGCAAGCCTGGGGATTCCTTCCTGGTTCCACGAGCGAGAACCGCTGGTTTGGCCACAGCCATGTCTCCGTGGTTTCCCTGGGAGTTAGGCCGATCTCCTGCTAGAGTTGCGGTGGAATGTCAGGCCCCTTTTTTTGTTCAAACGCATTCATAAAATCACACAGCACAGAACAGGGGCCATATGGGCCACCGTGCCTGACCGAGTCCTTGAACGAGCTCTCCAATTAATCCCACTCCCCTGCTCTTTCCTCGTAGCCCTGCAAATTTCTCCTTTTCAAGGTTATATCCAATTCCCTTTTGAAAGTTACTATTGAATCTGCTTCCACCGCCCTCTCAGGCAGTGCATTCCAGATCATCATAACTCGCTGCTTAAAAAAAAAAGTTCTCTTCATCTCCCCTTTGGTTCTTTTGCCAATTATCTTAGTTTTACCAGAAATACTGAAATCATTGTGAACGCCTTTTGAATGTTGCTACACGAGGTGCTTGGAATAACTCTTCTCCCTGGGGCAGCTGCGTTTACTTTTTTTTTTAAAGTGAGATACATGAACTAAAATGAATGTGTCTGCAAATAATTGAGAGTTGATAGATCAGACGTCGATGGCATTGAATTCTGAAGAACAGGCCGTTTTTCTTATTATCTCATTTCTTTCCAAGGTAAACTGCATTGCTAGTGATCTCCTGCAACCTTGAACCTTCGAGCCCTGTGTCCTGCACCATTACACAGCCCTTAAGTGACTCAGAATCACACAAGAAGACCCTTAGAATGTGATAATGGACTCTACTCAGAAAAGTGCCAAAAGGAAGGTGAGATGTTATCTCACTTCAAGTCGATAGTACTGCATGCATGATGGGAAGGATAAGAGGAGGAGGAAGGGTTTCTTCTGGAAAATAGTGGATATTTTTAGTTGTCTTTTGAAAATAAATGTATTGCACTGTGTTAGAGTTCAATGGAGTAGAAATGACTGGTTTTATGACAGACTTGCCCCTTTCTGCTGATCATAAGGATTGTGGACAGATGAAGGTTTGTCCAATGGAATTTCTTTCCGCTCAGAAGTTTGGCTTTAGTCATATCGAAGGGCAGTCAACATTGAGGGCCAGGATGCTCCTCCACTCTCCCCAGTAAAGCTGCCCACTTCTGCTTGATTTGCTATTCATCATTGGCTATAAGCAACAGAATAAATTATGCAGATTCCTATCACCCTTCCCCTATCTCAGTAACCTCCTCCAGCCCTACAACCCTCTAAGAACTCTGCGCTCCTCCAATTCTGGCCTTGTGCGCATCCCCGATTTTAATCGTTTCCACCATTCGCGGCCGTGCTTTCAGCTGCCGAGGCCCTAAGCTCTGGAATTCCCTCCCTAAACCTCTCCGCCTCTCTACCTCTCTCACCTCCTTCAAGACGCTCCTTAAAAGCTACCTCTTTGACCAAGCTCTGCCCTAATATCTCTTTATATGGCTCGGTGTCAAATTTTGTTTGATAACGCTCCTGTGAAGCGACTTGGGACATTTTACTACGATAAAGGCGCCAGATAAATGCAAGTGGTTGTTGTTGGTGGTCTGGGAATGTCTCATCCAGAAACATGGTTACTTCCTTATTCAGCAGGCTGGATTCCTCTACCTTTCTTTCCTACCTGCAGTAAGGAACATAGCTGTGCCCCAGTTCCTCTCCCCTCACTGATTGGCACCTGATAGGCTTGGGTCCTCCCCCACCAATCCAATTTAATTTAATTCTCCCCCCGTCCCAATTTTCTCCTGAACGTGCTGACTTGGGTGAAGGTGTTGTTCCATGGAGACTGACTGCCTACCAATCTTCTTCTTAGGCAATCCCTCGGAACCGAGAATGACTTGCTTCCACATTAAAAATGAGTTCTCAGGTGACTGATGAGTCCAATGCGGGACCTACAGTCTCTGTCACAGGTGGGGCAGACGGTGGTTGAAGGGGTGGGTGGGTGGGGTGCTTGGGTTGACGTGCGCTCCTTGCGCTGCTTGCACTTGGCTTCCGGCGAAGAGACTCGAGGTGTTCGGCGCCTTCCCGGATGCTTCTCCTCCACTTTGTGTGGTCTTGGGCCAGGGATTCACAGGTGTCGGTGGGGATGTTACACTTTTTCAAGGAGGCTTTGAGGGTGTCCTTGAAGCGTTTCCTCTGCCCACCTGGGGCTCTCTTGCCGTGCCAGAGCTCCAAGTAGAGCGCTTGTTTTGGGAGTCTCGTATCGGGCATGTGGACAATGTGACCTGTCCATCGGAGCTGATCGAGCGTGGTCAAAGCTTCGATGCTGGGGATGTTGGCCTGAGCAAGAACACTGACGTTGGTGCGTCTATCCTGCCAATGGATTTGAAGGATCTTGCGGAGGCAGCGTTGGTGGTACCTCTCCAGTGCTTTAAGGTGCCTGCTGTACATGGTCCATGTCTCTGAGGCATACAGCGGGGCGGGTATCACTACTGCTCTGTAGACCATGAGCTTAGTGCCGGGTTTGAGGTCCTGGCCTTCAAACACTCTCTTCCTCAGGCGACCGAAAGCTGCACTGGCACACTGAATACTTCCTTCATGTGTAACTATCCTAACTTGCACCAAGTCGTGCTCACCCATCACCCCAGTAATAATAATAATCTTATTTACCTATTGACTATCATTCATTGATTGACATTGCACCTGTTACAGTGGGACCACCATTGTTTGACTGACATCACACCGTCTGTTACAAGGGGATTGTCAGTCACTGAGCAACATCACATTTCCCATTACAGTGAGACTGCACTTCGTTGACCAACATTACACCTCCCATAACGGTGGGACTTGTCTGCCGCTGACTGCCATTACACCTCCTGCTACAGTGAGACTGTCACTCGCTGACCAACTTCGCGATTCCTGATGCCTTGGGACTTCAGGTCGCGGACTGACATCACACCTTCTGTTTCAATGATGTAAATGAGCTGGCCTTGTACTTTCAGTATGCGTGTCAGGAGAGCGAAACAGAGGGGAAGGCAAACAGAGGAAAAAACACGACAGCGGGAGAGAGAGAGAGAGAGAGAGAGGCAGACGCGGATGAAGAGACAGATCTATCTATAGAGAGAGAGAGAGATTTACTAAAGAAATCACAGGCAGAAGCCTCCAGCAGAAAGCGTAGAGTTGCCTGCAGGGATGAAAAATATTCATTTTATAATTAAAACATTTTGGGGTGCTTTTATATTACACTCAGAATGGAGAATTTGACTTTGAGTTCTTCTCTCTGGAGTCTCCTCTTAGACTCCCCCACCCCCCCCCACCTTATTTTAATCTTTTAAATGCATTTTTATTTTTGCTCCATGCTCTTTTTATTATTTCTGTTGAACAATCTTTGTTAATATTGGTTAACTACGGGAGCATCAACTTGCATTCGTATAACGTCCTCGGCGTAATAAAATGTCCAACGGTGCTTCATGTAGGAAAAAAACAACACTGAGTGGTAGAAAAAGACAGGAGGGATTAACAAAATTGTGCTCAGAAAGGTTTTGAGAGACTTCGAAAGGCAAAGGGAGAAGAATGCGTTTAGGAGGGAGTTGCAGAGAGTAGAGCTAAGGTTACTGAAGGCTCTGCCACAGATGGAGGAGAGGCAGGAGAGAAGGAGTTCCACAGGGTTCAGAGAAACAGAGGCTGAGTAGGTTGAGACGTAAGGGCTGGAGGAGGTTGGAAAGGTAGAGTGGAGGGAGGCCATAAGTGATTTGCAACATAGGACAAGATCTCAGAATTTGTGGAAACAGGAAGTGGACGTCTTCAGGGACAAGGGTGATGGGTGAAGGGATTCCGTGTGGGGCAGAGTGCAGGCACCGGAGTTTTGGAAGAGTTGGAGTCTGTGAAGGGTGGAGCTCAGGAGGCTAGCAGGAAGGGCGCTGAAGTGAAGATAATAACAAGAAAATACCTCTTGCAGTCTGACTCTCAGTCAAGCTCAGGCCACCCAGGAGCATTTTGCGATGGTCCTGAATTAAAAATAAAAGGTTCCAAATCTCAAACCAGTGAGTTCTTGACTCCAACTGATTCTAATTACTAGAAAAATGTGTTAAACGATGGCCTGGGAATCGCGGATGCCTCTGAACCACAAGGAAACTCCGTACTTACCTGCTGTCTCTGTAGCTTCAGACTCTTGCGGTCCTGGGCCTGCAGGCGTAGGCCTGTGTAAAGGCCCACGGATCCCAGGGGCGCACGCGGTTCGCAAGCGTCCCTGAGATCACGTGGGCCAGGCCAACCAATGACAAAGGGAGATTCCCGTTATGCTTCTGGGTATTTTATTTACGTACGGAATCCCCATAAGCTTAATAGAAATCACCTAAAAAATACAACTTCACAACACTGGAATAAAAATAAATTATCACAGGTTCAAAATTAATTAAAATACCATTTAATTAAACATTTAAAATAAAAGTTTAATTTTTTGAAAAATAAATGTAATTTTTTTTTTAACCAGGACAAAATTGACCTAAACTAATTTTAAATGTAAATCAATGTATTTTAACATTTATTTTAACCCTTATGCTGGTAAAAGAAAGCCCTACGCCTGCTTTTACCAGGCGTAAGGGTTTGGCGGGTATTCGCTGGGCAGTAGTTGGGCAAATAGCCCAACCCTGCGTCAGTGAAAGTGAATTTCCAGCGGATGGGTATAATCTGTCAAGGAGAATCTTGACAGATCGCAAGTTCCGGGTTTTCGCGCCTTCGCATCGCACGCAGAAACCCGCAACATGCGGGGACACTTACGACAGCGTACAGTGTGCGTGCAGCATCACAGACCCTGTAAAATCGGGGCCACTGTATTCGCTACCAACAAAAGTAGATGACAGAAAATCATGAAAGCTCTTAACGCCTTGATGAGTTTGGGTGTTGGTGCATGTCTGCAGTCGTCCTGAACCATAAAAGCAAAACTCAGTACTCAGGAAAGTGCAACTTCTCTTCTGAGGCAGCAGGCATTTCATAGGCCTGCCTTCAGAGGTCATTTTTGTAGCTGTGTGTAGGCCGAGACCTCAGTCCACCTATATGGTCCACCATTGCTGTTTCATAATGTTGGCCCACACAGACCTTCCTCAACAGTTTAAATTAATTTGTCGTCTGTAACCAGAGATAATGACCATGAAAGCTGCCATATTGTCGTAAAAACCCAACTGGTTCACTAATGTCCTTTAGGGAAGGGTACTTGCCATTCCTAACCAGTCTGGCCTACAGGTGACTCCAGTCCCACACTCCATGGTTGACTTTTGATGCCATTTGAATTGGCCTAGCAAGCCTCTCATGTGTAAAAAGGATTGCCAGGAAGGGCAAATAGGGATGGGTAATTAATGTGGTCTTGCCAGTGTCACCCATGCCTTGAGAACAAGGCCTAGATTTTCAGTGTGCCGTGAGGCGGGCTTTTAGGCGTGCGGGGGGCTAAAATCCCGAATTCGGGGGTCCCGACACCATCCCGCCCAAAACCCGCCTCCACGTAAGTTTCAAAGGAGGCGGGTACCCGCCCCGCACTGGGACCCGCCGACCCGAAGCGGGAAGGGATTAGTGCCAATTAACTGCCTGTTAACAGGTAGTTAACAGGCAGTTTTTAGCCTAATCCCTATTTTGAGGGGTGTCGTGTGGGACTCCCGATGGCTCCAAACCACGCCAGGTTAGAGCAGGCGGGCCGTCGGGTTGAAGGACTTGGAGGGGTCGCGATGTCGGTGTTCAGGTGAGTGATGGGTGCATGAGTGCAAAGGTAAGTGTGTTTGGTGTGTCTAAAGTATGTAAAGAAGTTTAATTACCTGTACTTACCTTAACAGCCTTTCTTCCTCTAGGCATCGGGAGTCCATCACTCAGCCAGCACTGAAAGCAGAATGGCTGCGATCTGTCAAAAGTGACAGCCTGCAGCTTTCAGTGCCGGTGACAGTTCTAACTGAGTCTGCATAGAAGGACTCAGGTTAGAAGTCAGACTGTTAGTGTTTGACAGCTTCAAACAGCTGTGAAACACTGATATTTCATCTGTCAACACCTCTTGACAGATGAAATTTCAGTCTGTGACGTCACCTGTTGCTGGGTGGCCCTTAATTGGCCTGCTGAGCCCGCCTGGCGGGCTCAACAAGGTCAATCAAGGGAAAATTGTGTGGATTGGCCGGACGTCGATGGAGGCGTGACTAAAACCCGAAAGTTGTAGTCCCGCCTCCTTCCCGACTGCTGAATGAAAATCCAGCCCCAAATTTTTAAAAGATTTTTAAACATATGTGTGTGCAATTGTTTCAGTATTGCTGGTCTCTAAATCTACCCTGAAATATAGGGCCTACTACAGTTATACAGCGCCTTGGTGAGACCACACCTGGAGTACGGTGTGCAGTTTTGGTCTCCTTACCTAAGGAAGGATATACTTGCCATAGAGGGAGTGCAGCGAAGGTTCACCAGACTGATTCCTGGGATGGCAGGACTGTCGTATGAGGAGAGATTGGGTCGACTAGGCCTGTATTCACCAGAGTTTAGAAGAATGAGAGGGGATCTCATTAAAACGTATAAAATTCTGACAGGGCTAGACAGACTGGATGCAGGGAGGATGTTTCCCCTGGCTGGGGGGGGGGGTCGAGAACGAGGGGTCACAGTCTCAGGATACGGGGTAGGACATTTAGGACTGAGATGAGGAGAAATTTCTTCACTCAGAGGGTGGTGAACCTGTGGAACTCTCTACCACAGAAAGCTGTGGAGGCCAAGTCACTGAATATATTTAAGAAGGCGATAGCTAAATTTCTAGACACAAAAGGCATCAAGGGGTATGGGGAGAGAGCAGGAATATGGTATTGAGATAGAGGATCAGCCATGATCATACTGAATGGTGGAGCAGGCTCGAAGGGCCGAATGGCCTACTCCTGCTCCTATTTTTCTGTGTTTCTATAAATGGGGCAAATTGTACACAGCAGCAGCCTCACCACATTATAGCGATGTGGTGAAAAAAAAAAGAGTACAATAGTGTCAGCTTGGCGCAGTTGGTATTACTCTCACCTCTGAGTCAGAAGCTCATGGGTGCAGGCCCCATTGCAGGCCCTGAGCACCTACTCTAGCCGGCTCTCCAGCGCAGTAGTGGCCAAGTGCTGCATTGCCAGAGATGCCGCCGTGTGTTAGGGGAGATGTTAAAGCCAGGCCCTGGCTGCCTGTTCAGCTGCTTCAGGTGGGCATTTATGGTCCCACGGCACCGTTCAAAGAAGACCAAGGAATTCTCCCTGAATTATTGACCGACATTCCTTCCTCAACCGATACTATCAAAAACAAAATCTCATTACTGTTTTCAAAACGGCTGCTGCATTTGCTGACAAAACAACAGTCATTGCATTTCAAAGTCATTCAGTGTATATGAAGAGCTCTGGTCCATGTGATCTCCTGGATTGGTTTCAATCGCCTGAGGGGTTCGGAGAAGAATTTTCCAGAGTTTTTTTTTCCCTTATGTCAGCTGTGGCTCAGTTGGTAGCACACTCGCCTCTGAGTCAGACGGTTGTGGGTTCAAGTTCCACTCCATGGGACTTGAGCACATAAATCTAGGCTGACACTCCAGTGTAGTACTGAGGGAATGCCGCCCTGTCGGCGGTGCCGTCTTTCAGATGAGACGTTTAACCGAGGCCCCGTCTGCTCTCTCAGGTGGACGTAAAATATCCCACGGTACCATTTTGAAGAAGAGCAGGGGAGTTATCCCCGGTGTCCTGGGCCAATATTTATCCCTCAATCAACATCACAAAAAACAAGTTATCTGGTCATTATCACATAGCTGTTTGTGGGAGCTTGCTGTGCGCAAATTGGCTGCCGCTTTTGCCACATTACAACAGTGACTCCACTTCAAATAGTCTTTGAGTACATTCAAGGCTGAGAGCGATAGATTTTTGGACTCTAGGGGAATCAAGGGATATGGAGATCGGGCGGGAAAGTGGAGTTGAGGTCGATGTTCAGTCATGATCTTATTGAATGGTGGAGCAGGCTCGAGGGGCCGAATGGCCAATTCCTGCTCTTACTTCTTATGTTCTTATGTTCTTAGTGCTTCATTGGCTGTAAAGTGCTTTGGGACATCCGGCGGTCGTGAAAGGCGCTGTATAAATGCAAGTTTTTTTATTCGCTTATGGGACGTGGGCGTCGCTGGCAAGGCCAGCAGTTATTGCCCATCCCAAATTGCCCTTGAGAAGGTGGTGGTGAGCCGCCTTCTTGAACCGCTGCAGTCCGTGTGGTGAAGGTGCTCCCACAGTGCTGTTAGGGAGGGAGTTCCAGGATTTTGACCCAGCGACGATGAAGGATCGGCGATTTACTTCTAAGTCAGGATGGTGTGTGACTTGGAGGGGAACTTGGAGGTGGCGGTGTTCCCATGCGCCTGCTGCCCTTGTCTGTCTAGGTGGTAGAGGTCACAGGTTTGGGAGGTGCTGTCGAAGAAGCCTTGGCGAGTTGCTGCAGTGCATCTTGTAGATGGTGCACACTGCAGGCATGGAATGCCAGTGGTGGAGGGAGTGAATGTTTAAGGTGGTGAAGTCTTTCTTTTATTCTTTCTTTTGTTATTGGCCCTGGGTTTTTTCTCTGTCTTTTTTTCTGCTGCTCCCAGGCTGCGGGGCTGCGGGGGGATGAGAGAGTGGTGGGAAGTGCCCAATCACGATGCTCCGGCCATGAGGCAGGCCTGATGGACCACTTGGGTCTTTTCCTGAGATGGGCGATAATAAAATGCAAGTCTTTATCGCCCAACAATTTCATGAGGCATTCGACATGACTTTCCTTGAATTCATCAAATTGCTGAATAGTAATTTTTACTTATTTGTATGGGGTTCACAAGTGCACACTACCGAGCGTTTTATGGAGGGGGGTGGGAGGAGATGTGGTCAGATCGCAGCGTGCGCTTGTGAAGAATTTACTGCACCTCCTAATGGTCTGGAGCTCTCAGCAACAACAAAAAAAACACCAAGAGGAATACGTTCTTCTTACAACAAACCCGCTGGAAGATCTCTGGGTGACCGAGATAAAAGCTGTATTTAAAACCCTTTCTGGAACTGTCCTTTTCAATACTAATTATCGTCACTGCACGACATAGTCTGAGAGAGCAAAACCTGACACCACAGGCAACTCACTGCAACTAATGGTCGGGGGGGCGGGGGGGTAAAGGATTTTTTAAAAACTTGACTGAAGGACGGAGGGGCGGCGGTGCGGGGGGGGGGGTGCGGAGGAGAAAAAATAATCCCTTTTATGGCAGGTGGCAGGGAAACGGCGAGTGAGCTGGGGGTCTGCGAGCTGCGGTTCCTGATGAACGCTTGCCGAGGGCTGGCATATGCTGCTGATTTCACCCACGTCGGAGGAAGCTGTGGATTGTTAGCATTAGATAAAGCCTTGATAGCGGATAATGAAGCAGAATCTAATTAGACGCCAGCTGTTAAAAGGCAACCTTTCAAATTTCCAAGAATCCCTTTGTGCGTGAGTGTACATTCCCTCCCCAGACTGGGAGAGTGGTGGCAGTTAACCCTTCGAACGCTGCCCCCCCAACCCCACTCCCAGCACAAGCATGTCCGATGAACTTCAACAACAAAAATCCCAATGATCTTTATTTTGTTAATAATGCAGATTAAGAAACCTTTTAACTGCATATTTATCTTTTTTTCCCCCCACCTCAGCGTTCAAGGTCTACCAAATAAAATAATTTTCAGGCGATATGTGATTAAAAACATGTATAACCTGAAACCTGAGGCTGGGGGGAGGTCTGGGAAGTGGGAGCTTGATCAGTGCAATGAAATGGAAACTGAGTCGAGCGGGTTAAATCCACCTGGATCTGCCTATCTGTCCATCTTGGTTGCTGGGTGTCTCTCCTCAGTCGATCTATCTGTGTGTCCTCCCTCCATTGGCCTGCCTGTCCGTCTCCCTTTGTTTGATGTGTCTGTTTCTTTCACTCCAGTTTCTCCCAGTGGGCTACAGTCCACCACACTAAATTGCTTATGAATTTGTCACTAATTGGGCAGTCTCGCTGCAGGAAGTCGCGAGGACACCGGGATAGGAAACGGAATATCTCACAGTGCTGGAGGGAACGCTTTCCCTCCCCCCCCCCTCCATCGAGGTGGGGGGACAGAGCAGCCTGAAGAAAGAAAAAGACTTGCATTTCTATAGCGTCTTTCACAACCACCAGACGTCCCAAAGTGCTTTACAGCGAAGGAAGTACTTTTTTTGAAGTGTAGTCACTGTTGTAATGTAGGAAACCCGGCAGCCAATTTTCACACAGCAAGCTCCCACAAACAGCAATTAAATAAAAATAGTACTTTGTTGGTTGTAAAGCATTTCGGGACAGCCTAAGGTTGTGAAAAGCGCTATATAAATGCAACTCTTTCTTTTCCTGTACAGTAAAATTTACCGCTCTTGCCTCAGCTCATCTGCTGCTGAAACCCTCATCCATGCCTTTGTTACCTCCAGACTTGACTATTCCAACACACTCCTGGTCGGCCTCCCATCTTTCACCCTCCATAAACTTGTGCTCATCCAAAACTCGGCTGCCCGTATCCTAACTCGCACCAAGTCCCGTTCGCCCATCACCCCTGTGCTCGCTGACCTACATTGGCTCCCGGTTAAGCAGCGCCTCGATTTTAAAATTCTCATCCTTGTTTTCAAATCACTCCATGGCCTCGCCCCTCCCTTTCTCTGTAACCTCACCCAGCCCCACAACCCCCCCGAGATCTCTGCGCTCCTCCAATTCTGACCTCTTGCGCATCCCCAATTTTCATCGCTCCACCATTGGCGGCCGTGCCTTCAGCTGCCTGGGCCCTAAGCTCTGGAATTCCCTCCCTAAACCTCTCCACCTCTCCACCTCTCCTCCATTAAGACACTCCTTAAATCTACCTCTTTGACCAAGCTTTTGGTAATTCGCCCCAATATCTCTTTATGTAGCAAGTTGTCAAATTTTGTTTAATAACACTCCTGTGAAGCACCTTGGGATGTTTTACTACCTTAAAGGCGCTAGATAAATGCAAGTTGTTGTAGTTGCTGATGGGCTCCTCTTCGGCTGGACTGCCAGCTGATAGTGGGCAGAGCGCGTGCACAGCATTACTGCCCTAAAATGGCAAACAAGGTCCGATGTATGTCATCGACAATGATTAGCATATTAAGAGGGCCGACCCACTGACCCAGGTGGATGTTCCGGCTGCCCAGCGGTAGGCCCGGGGCAAGGTTGCAGCTACTGCAGTGAGGTCGGGAACGGGGAGGTAAGCTATTCCCCGCCAACTTCACTGCGCTACTGCCCTGTTTCCATTGAGCGGGAAGCCTCGTAATCTCCCCCCACAGGGTTTCGATAGGGGTGTCGGGAAAGACTGCTTCCTCTGGTTGGGCAGCCAATAGATGGAGGCCATCAATTTACAATCACCACCAGAGAGATTAGAAGAGATTTCTTTACGTAGAGAGTCATTGAAGGTTGAAGTATGGAAGACTTTGCCATAGGGCATGGTTGAAGCAGTCGTCCTTGCACGTTTTAAGGAAAGAGCAGTTTTATTCACTCTCTCTCTCACAAATGGAGAATCTCTGCTTTAAAAACACGTACAATATAATTTTACCTGAATACAGCCTTTTAAATTAGCTAATTAGCGTTTCTAGCAACATAGGACTGAAAGGCTTTGATGCTGATGAAAATGTATCAAAAACGTCAAGACACAAAAGTGGGAAAAATGGACATCCATTTAAAAAAAAACTTTTGTTATACAGCTATAAAAATCTGGTATATAACCTTAGGTAACTCTAGGCTAGGGACACTCACCGGCTCCACAGTTAAGGCCTGGGTCTGGGGACCAGCACTCACTAGCTCTGGTAAGATCCCAAGAAGCAACCGTGAATGATCCCAGTGTTGGGAAAACTGGTCACTTTTTAGAATTTGATTATATCTTTAATGTATTATTAGATTTTCCATGTGACCAAAAATACATGCAATGGGGGAGGCCATCTAGTCTATCCTTCCATAGAGACCTGCAATATCCCCCAACACAGCATCTAACATGGAGAAATAGTCCTGACATCAGTTTTGAACACGCCTTTATCAGTCTGTACCTACGCCTCCTTTTCCTGAAATAGTGCTCAGCATTAACCGTTTCTATTCCACTCAGTGTCATGTACCTCGATAAGAACCCCTCTCATTCATCTCCTTGCGAGGCTGAGGAGTCCAAGTTGTTCTTATCCTTCCTCATGGCTCAATCATCTGACACTAGAGATCAGCCTCTCGGTGCTCCGCTGCACCACTTCAAAGGCTTGAATGTTCCCCTTCATCTTTCCCCGAGACCAGGACTCAACACAGCATTGAAGGTGCTGCCTGACTAGAGCACCACACAAGCTTTAGCATGATGGCCTCATACTGATTGGGAAATAGAGCTCAGCATTCTGTTTGTTTTGTTAATTGCTTATCCACAAATGGTCATTTTAGTCTAATATCTTTCCCAGATCTTTCAGTCTCTCCCCTAACCACTTTGACACTTTTTGTTATGTCCCTCGATTTCTTCCAATATGCAAGATTTTCCATTTTATCTGTACTGAATTTCATCTGTCACAGTTCTGCATGCTTTCAAATATTGCCCACAGGTCCTAGACAATGTGACAATGTTTTGCAAGTGGGTAAAATCCCTCCATGGCCTCACCCCTCTCCCTATCTCTGTAACCTCCTCCAGCCCTACAACCCTCCGAGATCTCTGTGCTCCTTGAACTCCGGCCTCTCGCGTATCCCCAATTTTCATAGCTACAACATTGGCGGCCGTGCCTTCCGCTGCCTAGGCCCTAAGCTCTGGAATTCACTCTCTAAGCTTCTCCGGCTCTCTCTCAATATCCAAGTTTGTTGATGGCACAAAGATAGATGGTATGGAACAGTGGTTCTCAAACATGAGGGTCGTCGACTCCTGGGGGTCCATAGAGACTTTCCAGGGCCAGGGTGGGTGACATGGGCGACCGCCCAGGGCACTGTGGTCAGGGGGCGCCGTGGGCAAGAGCAAGCGAATGAGCGACAGCCGGAGGCGGACTTGGTGGGGGCAGGGAGGTGGGAGTGGAGTGCAGCCACCATATGTGCAGTGCAGAGTGGGCTGGCTGTCTCATGTATCAGGGGAGCGCACATGGAGGAGCACTGAGAGTGGCACGAAGATCGGCAGGCAGACCCGCAGTTACCAAGGCTGGTGGTGGGCGCCAGGGGGGTTCAGCCTTGATGAAGAGAGGGGAGATTTTAAATATTTAAGCATTACATCCTTAAACTGAAAGAAAGGGCACCAAAATACAAGTTTGCCCAGGGCGCCATTTTCCTGAAGGCCGGCCCTGTTACCGAGTATAACTGTAAAAGCAACTTCTCATTTACAGTACCTGAAAACGCCGCAATAGTGCACTGCTGGAGCTCACAGTTGCCATAGGGAGCAAAAAAAACAAATACAAATATGCATATACATCACCTTTGGGGCACATAGAAACATAGAAGATAGGAGCAGGAGTAGGCCATTCGGCCCCTCGAGCCTGCTCCGCCATTTAATGAGATCATGGCTGATCATCCAAATTCAGTACCCTGTCCCTGCTTTCTCCCCATATCCCTTGATCCCTTTAGCCTCAAGAAATATATCCAACTCCTTCTTGAATATATTTAATGAACTGGCCTCCACCGCCCTCTGTGGCAGAGAATTCCACAGGTTCACCACTCTCTGGGTGAAGAAATTCCTCCTCATCTCAGTCCTGCTTAAATATTTAAAATCTCTCCTCTCTTCATCAAGGCTGAACCGCCCCCCACCACCCACCCCCCCACCCCCCACCACCAGCCTCCCGTTTTTGTCATTCTGGTAACCATATGCTTCTGTACAACACAGAGACTCTTAAAAAGTTGATCAATGATAGTGTGTGAGTAAATTACTTTAAAATGGAAAAGTATTTGAAACGACCACATGCTGCCATTGCAAGTACTTCAACTGAAGCCATGGATTGTGCCAAGTCCAGCAGCAAGAAACAAATGAAGGACAGAAAGTATGAGGAGTGTTGTGTAGAATTGGGATTTACGGAGCTCAGTGATGGGTGGCCATAATATGTTGTGTGCTTCAAATTTTAGCCGACGAAGTAATGAAACTAAAGTGACGCCTCACAACAAAGCATCTGGGATATAAAGATAAATCGAAAGACTTCTTTGAACAGAAAAAAAGAACAATATAGTCGCCAGAAAACTGAAATGACAAATATAGCATCGGTTCCGGAAAGGGCCCTGAAAGCATCCTTCTTAACAACAGAAAATGCTGGAAAAACTCAGCAGGCCAGGCAACATCCGTGGAGAGAAAATAGTGTCGACGTTTCGGGTCTAACCCTTTTTCAAAACTGGAAAGGAAATGATTTTAACAACTGCTCAGAGCAAGAAAGCCCATACTACCGGAGAGGAGCGGAACCTTCCAGCTGCTGCGGGAACGTGCAGGGTGATGGCGAGTGAAGACGCAGCACTAAAGTTGAAGGCCAAACTACTTTCTCATGACACAGTTAGGAGAAGAATCGAGGAACTTTCAAGAGATATAAAATGCCAACTGACAGAAAGGCTTCGTGAATGTGAGCAGTTTGCAGTTCAGCTCGACGAGACGACTGATGTTAGTGCAGTGCCGCGCAATTATTAGTTTACGTTCACTATGTTTGACTGGGGGAAATTTCAGATTTCCTTTTTGTCAGGCGTTACCAGAATGAGCAACGGATGAGGAAATATTTAAGTTACTGCATAATTTCACGGAATCGGAATTGCTTAAGTGGGAGAACTGTCTTGCTGTTTGCACAGACGGTGCTGCCGCAGTGACAGGCAGTAGGAGCAGCGTTGTTGCAAGCACGAGAGCCGTAAAGCCACAGGTAACACATTGTACGTTGCATCGCCAAGCCTTTACTTCAAAAAGAATGGAACCCGAATTACATGCTGGGTTAAATGCAGCTGTGAATTCTGTGAAGTCCAGACCTGTGAATTCACATCTGTTTGCAAGGCTGTGCTCAGAAATGGGTGCGGGACATGGAAAAGCTAGCGTTTCACACTGAAGTAAGTTGGCTATCTCGCGGCAGAGTCCTAGAAAGAGATTCTGAGCTTCGTAAAGAGCTGCTGGCTTTTCTTTCTGTGCACAATGTGACGTGAGCTGAACACTTCGCTGGCCAATTATGAATAACGAAACTTACATACCTTGCTGGCATCTTTAACCTGTTAAATTGGCCGAATCTATCAATACAAGAGGGCAGTATAACCATACTTGAAGTGAGTGATGGTATTACAACATTTAGGAAGAAAATTGAGATTTGGAAAACTAGACTGAGCAATGGAGTTTCAGAAATAACAACAGAAAACGCTGGAAAAACTCAGCAGGCCAGAGCAGCATCCGTGGAGAGAGAAACAGAGTTAATGTTTCAGGTCGATGACCCTTCTGACGAAAGGTCATCGACCTGAAACGTTAACTCTATTTCTCTCTCCATGGATGTTGCTTGGCCTGCTGAGTTTTTCCAGCGTTTTCTGTTGTTATTTCGGATTTCCAGCATCCGCAGTATTTTGCTATGGTAATGGAGTTTCAGATACGTTCCCGCTACTGACGGAGCTTCTGGATGCAAACACACTAACAGTTGAGTGTGTAAAAGAAAGGGTCATTGCTCATCCTGGAACGTTAGCCGAGTACTTCAGTGTTTATTCCGAAAATCTAAACACAGATAAGTACGATTGGGTTCGGGGTCCATTTTCTGATGTTGGCGACGTCGCCTTGTTGCCCAAGTGGAAAAACAGAGGAGGAGCCGGCGGAACCGTCCTGTGACTGCTGGCTGGAAATGAAGTTTCAGGAACAAACACCTTCCCAGTTTTGGCCAGCTGTTGCTGTCGAGTAGCCAGAATTGGTAAAAGAAGCAACAAAAGTGTTGCTACCTTTCCCCAACTACAGACATTTGTGAAACATCATTTCCCACTGTGGCAGCAATGAAGACAAAGTACAGGGTCCCAACTGGAAGTGGAGAATGATTTCGAGTGTCATTATCATACCTTACACCAAGGATAGACAGACTCTGCCGTGAGAAGCAGGCACACCGATCTCACTGATATCTGTAAGTTAATACCTGTTTTCTTAAAGCATTATTAAAACACTCTTCACATGCAGCACTTTCATATTATGAGTATTATATAGCATTATGATTTAGATGGGGCGGGGGGGGGTCCGTGATTACTAATCCATTTGAAAAGGGGTCCTTACCTAAGGAAGGATATACTTGCCATAGAGGGTGTGCAGCGAAGGTTCACCAGACTGATTCCTGGGATGGCAGGACTGTCGTAGGAGGAGAGATTGGGTCGACTAGGCCTGTATTCACTAGAGTTTAGAAGAATGAGAGGGGATCTCATTGAAACGTATAAAATTCTGACAGGGCGAGACAGACTGGATGCAGGGAGGATGTTTCCCCTGGCTGGGGGGTCTAGAACGAGGGGTCACAGTCTCAGGATACGGGGTAGGACATTTAGGACTGAGATGAGGAGAAATTTCTTCACTCAGAGGGTGGTGAACCTGTGGAATTCTCTACCACAAAAGGCTGTGGAGGCCAAGTCACTGAATATATTTAAGAAGGAGATAGATAGATTTCTAGACACAAAAGGCATCAAGGGGTATGGGGAGAGAGCGGGAATATGGTATTGAGATAGAGGATCAGCCATGATCATATTGAATGGCGGAGCAGGCTCGAAGGGCCAAATGGCCTACTCCTGCTCCTATTTTTATATGTTTCTATGTTTCAACCAAAAAAGTTTGAGAACCACTGGTTTAGTAAGTAGTGTAAACAGGAGCATAAAATTACAAAGAGACATTGATAGATTAAGTGAGTGAGCGAAACTGTGGCAGATGGATTTCAATTGTGAGATCATCCATTCTGGATCAAAAAAGGATAGATCCGAGAATTATTTAAATGGTGAAGAGCTAGGAACAGTGGAGGTCCAAAGAGATTTAGGGGTCCATGTACACAGATCACTAAAATGTAGTAGGACAGGTACAAAAAAAATCAAAAAGACTAATGGAATGTTAGCCTTTATAACTAGAGGGCTAGAATATAAAGGGGAGGAAGTTTTGCTACAGCTGTACAAAGCCCTGGTTAGACCACATTTGGAGCACTGTGTACAGTGCTGGGCTCCGCACCTTAGAAAGGATATATTGGCTGTGGAAGGAGTGCAGCGCAGATTCACCAGAATGTTACCAGGGCTCCAAGGGTTAAATTATGAGAAGAGATCACAGAAATTAGATTTGCATTCTTGGATTATAGAAGGTTAAGGGAGATTCATTTGAGATTTTTAGGATTTTGAAAGGAATTGAAAGGGTAGAAAGAGATAAACTTTTTCTGCTGGTGGGGACGAGTTTAGGACGAGGGGATATAACCTTAAAATCAGAGCCAGGCCATTCAGGAGTGAAGTTAGGAAACACTTCTTCACACAAAGGTTGGCATAGTGGTTAGCACTGTTGCCTCACAGCGCCAGGGACCCGGGTTCGAATCCGGCCTCGGGTGACTGTCTGTGTGGAGTTTGCACATTCTCCCCGTGTTTGCGTGGGTTTTCTCCGGGTGCTCCGGTTTCCTCCCACAGTCCAAAGATGTGCGGGTTAGGTTGATTGGCTATGATAAATTGACCCTTAGTGTTAGGGGGATTAAATACGTGGGGTTACGGGGATAGGGTGGGATATGTGTTGGTGTAGGGGTTACGGGGATCGGGTGGGATATGTGTCGGTGCAGGCTCGATGGGCCGAAATGGCCTCTATCTGCACTGTGGGGTTTCTGTGATTCTGTGAAGTGTGGAACTCTCTCCCACAAAAAGCAGTCGATGCTAGCTCGATTAATCATTTTAAATCTGAGATTGATAGATTTATAGCTAGACAAGGTAATAAAAGGGTATGGAGCCAAGGCAGTTAGATGGAGTTCAGATACAGATCAGCCATGATCTCATTGAATGGCGGAACAGGCTCAAGGGGCTGAATGGCCTACTCCTGTTCTTATGTTTCTCCTTTAAGACACTCCTTAAAACCTACCACTTTGACAAAGCTTTTGGTCACCTGTCCTAACATTTCCTTATGTGGCTCGCTGTCAAATGTTTGTTTGATATCGCTCTTGTGAAGCACCGTGGGATGTTTTATTACATTAGAGGCGCTATATAAATGCAAGTTGTTGTTGTTGTAGCAGTATGGCAGGTTCAATAGGGATGTGTGCAAGTGGTAAGCAGGGTCCAGTAAGATGCCAGATAGTGGACACATGGACCGACAGACAGACAAATGGACACAATTTCTTTTTTGACTTATGCACGGGCCCAATTAAGGACAAAAGTAAAACAGCAAAAAATGATTCCAGCCCAGAAAGGGACATGTCTGTGATGGTCCACACCCATAGGTATCCTTTTGCTGTGCACCTGGACACATTATTGGAGGCGAGATTCCTAGAATCATACAATAGTACAGCACAGAAGAAGGCCATTCGGCCCATCGAATCTGTGCTGGCTCTTTGGAAGAGCAATCCAGTTAGTCCCACTCCCCCGCTCTTTCCCCATATTCCTGCAATTTATTCTTCTTCAAGTATTTATCCAATTCCCCTTTGAAGGCCACTATCTGTATCCACCTCCTCTTTGGAGAAATGGAAGAATGCTGTTTTTCTCCGTAATTCACAACTCACTAATGATTCTCAGAGCTGACACGTTTCAAAGACGGGCATTTCCAGAGGTTGTTAATTACAGAGAATTCCTCTGTTGCCATTTGATGAGAAAGCCCCACGTTATCTCCTGTACTTTCCATTGATTTTAAGGAGCAAAGGAGTGAAACTACAGCAGTCCTCCTGGTCAAATCCCAGAATTCCACCATTCCATAGGCTCTCCCATGAGACTGGCCTCCTAACTCACACAAGTTTCTAATAATCCTGATCCAAGCGTAGAATGGTCTCTAACGCTACAGATATTCCGTGCTCGGCAACACTGGATCATGTTATCAGCTCGGAACTTGCTGAATCCTCCATTATTGACGACTAACTGCTTACGGAACATCAGATTGTGTCAAATAAATTACACAACAACGAGTACCTGTGAGTAATTATAAAGCACTAAACTCATCAAGGAAGGTCAGAAGTCATAAATCACAAGAACAAGGATCAAGTGGTTTTTATAACCACCCTGTGAACATCAAGTTCACTATAGCTTTAAGATTACAAGATAGGTTCAAATGAAGAAGACCGTTTGGCCCGTTTAATCTCCTCCTCCCAGATATCAACCCCCTTACAATAATCCCACCTAGGATCTTGCCCCCAACCATCCTTCCAAGCAACCCATTCCAGCTGTTGATCACTCCCATGTATCTATTTTTAATATATTAGAATACGATAATTACAGAGGAGTTTCCCTGCTGTCTGCCACAGGGAAAGTCATCACAAGAATCCTCCTCAATCACCTTCTCCCAGTGGCTGAAGAGCTCCTCCCAGAGTCACAATGCGGATTCCGCCCACTAAGGGGCACAATGGACATGATCTTCACCGCGCGCCAATTACAAGAGAAATGCAGGGAACAGCACCAACCACTGTACATGGCCTTCTTTGACCTCACAAAGGCCTTTGACACCATCAACTGTGAGGGATTATGGAGTGTCCTCCTCAAATTCGGCTGCCCTCAAAAGTTTGTCACCATCTTCCGCCTGCTTCACGATGACATGCAAGCCGTGATCCTGACCAACAGTTCCACCACACACCCAATTCATGTACGGACTGGGGTCAAGCAAGGCTGTGTCATCGCACCAACGCTCTTCTCAATCTTCCTTGCGGCAATACTGCATCTCACCTTCAGTAAACTCTCCACTGGAGTGGAGCTAATTTACAGAACAAACGGGAAACTTTTCAACCTCCGTCGCCTCCAGTCCAGATCCAAGGTCGTCCCATCCTCTGTTGTCGAATTACAGTATGCAGATGACGCTTGTGTCTGCGCTCACTCGGAGGTCGAACTCCAAACCATCGTCAACACCTTCACCGAAGCGTACGAGAGCATGGGCCTTACACTAAACATCCGTAGGACAAAGGTCCTCTACCAACCTGTCCCCACCACACAGTACTGCCCCCCGATTATCAAAATCCATGACAAGGCCTTGGACAACATGGACCACTTTCCATACCTCGGGAGCCTTCTGTCAACAAGGGCAGATGTCGATGATGAAGTCCAACACCGCCTTCAGTGTGGCAGTGCAGTCTTCGGTCACCTGAGGAAGAGAGTGTTTGAAGACCAGGACCTCAAACCCAGCACTAAGCTCATGGTCTACAGAGCAGTAGTGATACCCGCCCTCCTGTATGCCTCAGAGACATGGACCATGTACAGCAGGCACCTCAAAGCGCTGGAGAGGTACCACCAATGCTGTCTCCGCAAGATCCTGCAAATCCATTGGCAGGATAGGCGCACCAACATCTGTGTTCTTGCTCAGGCCAACATCCCCAGCATCGAAGCTTTGACCACGGTTGATCAGCTCCGATGGACGGGTCATATCGTCCGCATGCCCGATACGAGACTCCCAAAACCAGCGCTCTACTCAGAGCTCTGACACGGCAAGGGAGCCCCAGGTGGGCAGAGGAAATGCTTCAAGGACGCCCTCAAAGCCTCCTTGAAAAAGTGCAACATCCCCACCGACACCTGGGAATCCCTGGCCCAAGACCACACAAAGTGGAGGAGAAGCATCCGAGAAGGTGCCGAATACCTTGAGTCTCTTCGCCGGGAGCAAGCGGAAGCCAAGCGCAAACAGCGGAGGAGCGCACGTCAACCCAAGCACCCCACCCACCCGCCCCTTCAACCACCGTCTGTCCCACCTGTGACAGAGACTGTAGGTCCCGCATTGGACTCATCAGTCACCTGAGAACTCATTTTTAGTGTGGAAGCAAGTCATCCTCAGTTCCGAGGGACTGCCTAAGAAAGAAGATTAGAATACCATGGAGTGCAACGAGTTGAGATAGACAGAAACAGGCCATTCAGCCCAACCAATACATGTTGGCATCTACTCTCCATGTGAGCAAGTCGTTCTGATCACATTTATCCGGCCTGTTCCCATATCCCTCTTACCTTGAATGTTGACGTGGGGGGGAGCGGGGAAATTTAACTTGCGACAAAAATGGGCACAAAATAGGCATAGCGACCTATACGTGTGGTCGATGATGTCGGCGGGGGCACAAGTCAAATTAGTGCTCATGCCTGATTGGATTATGATTGACGAGCTGCCAGAGCCACTCACTTATTGACAGCTGCTCGCCGATTGGGGTGGTGGGAAATCGGGTGGCAGTGGGGCCATTTAAAGGTAGCTCGCACCCTTTAGACGGGAGGTGCACCTTGGCTGTCTTGAATCATCGCTGTAAAGTGACGATGGCAGCAAGAAACAGTTCTCCCAACAGCTGCACTCTGACTTGCTGCTCTTCCTCCCCCTCATCCTCCAGCCACAATGGCGTGGCAAGCAGCGCGCCCGTGTTGACGGAGTAACTGCGCGCACAAGCCCCAGGGACGGAGATTGTCCTGCACCTCCGAAAATAAATAACTCTTCACAATTTCTGATAGTCCCCACCGCTTATGGCGGCCGCGTTCATGCAAACGTGATTTTCCCGTTACATGCGGCAGCCGGTATAACGGAATAGCGCTGTACGAATGTTGTCGCATCTGCAGCTCCCTGAACCGCTACCTGAACAAACCCCCTTACTTAAGGGAATGAAGGGATATGGGGATTGACATGAATCTTGTCATCCATGTGGAAATGACTTATGAAGTAATACTGGGCGGCCTGCTGGTGGCACTGTCCAGGGAGAGTATAAATATTCGGGCATGGCCCAGCTTGCTCAGGACATTCTTTAACAGGAACTAGTGAAGGACACAACTAGATCTCCATGTTGAAAAACAGTTGATTAAAGCCTTGTTTAATACTTAGACCAAGTGCCTAGTAGTTTTCTTACATCAGGGATAGTGCGGGAAAGTGGAGTTGAGGTAGAAGATCAGCCATGATCTTATTGAATGGCGGTGCAGGCTCGAGGGGCCGAATGGCCTCCTCATGCTCCTATTTCTTATGTTCTTACGCACTGCTGAACCCTTGACCTGACCAAGGACCCCAACCTCCGCATCACCTACCTCGCCCTGGCCGCAGTCATCAGGACACTAGAGGAGCAGGGAGCAGCGCCCATCATTCAGAAACAAGCCATTGGTCAGTAGAGCATCTCAGCAAGATCCAGAGAGGAGGGATAAAACACACAAATCTTCACTCTTTTCCCAAACAATCATTTGAACAATCCAAGCCCCTAATTGGGATTATTGTGCATGAAGTCGTTTTGTTATTTATTCATTCTCGGGATATGGGTGTCGCTGGCAAGGCCAGCATTTATTGCCCATGCCTGGCTGCCCTTGAGAAGGTGGGCCTTCTTCTTGAATCGCTGCAGTCCATGTGGTGAAGGTACGCCCACAGCGAACTGACACTGCAGAGGATGTCAGGGCAGGAAATGAAAGAGATCACACTGGTGCAGCAAGGGGTGCTTTTGCCAGGTTGGGGGGGGGGGGGAGGGGGGGTGCCGAGACACATTATTGGTTTACTGGGTGCCTGAAATGCAAAGTGTCCAATTCCCCAGCACCAACATCCCTCAAAATGAGCACCTGAATAAAAGAAAATAGCAGCACAAGAAAAGAAAAAAATGCGGTTTTATTGACAAGTTGCCGTCGACCGTCTTTTGGGATTGTGGGGTGGCGGTGACAGCTTGCTTGCTCTTTTGCAAAAGCATTACACCAGATCTGTCAAGTCGAGGGCTGCCTGGCAGATGCACCGTTTTGCAGTTCTAGTTTTCATTTCTCTGGGTCCTGGCTGCCTCTGACTGAGATCTAAATAACCCGAGCCGCTTTTGAGCTAAGGCATCTGCGCTGGTGTGAAGAGATATCTTGGCAATGTTACAGCACCGGTGAAAGGATCTGAAGATATACAGGGAAGCATATGCTGACTCAAATTCTGAGCTGCGACAGGCGACGCATTTTTCTGTGACACCACATCAGGAAGATGTCTGCTAATTGCTCCCCATCGCTCACACACACACCACCCCCCCACCACCCCACCGCAGGCAGAATCCTTTTTATTATTTCATGCAGGTGAACGTGTAACCGTTCCCTCCATTTAACTAACAAAATGGGCCGCTTCTTAACTGAACATCAACACAGCCCGCCCCAGGGCCCTGGCACTTTACATTTGGAGTGTGTTCCTATTTAAAGACGTCCGCTCAAGCTCTGCATCGCCACCCACATTGAACGTTAATTAGCATATGCATCAAGGCCCAATGAGAGGTCGTAATTGAAGGAGGTCTCCCGGGGTGTACAACTATAAATAAAAGAAGGCATTGCCGGAGGATCTTGTATAGAAATAAAATAGAATATATATAATATATGCAATGTATATATTATATCTGTGCACACACATATATATATGTGTGTGTGTGTGTGTGTGTGTATATAATATACATTATGTATATGCACATACCTACACACACATATATATGCACATAATATATAGGATTACATAGGATATCCAGCACAGAAACAGGCCATTCGGCCCAACCAGTCCATGCCGACGTTTATGCTCCACTCGAGCCTCCTCCCGTCTTTCCTCATCTAAATCTATCAGCGTAACCCTCTATTCCCTTCTCCCTTATGTTTGTCCAACATATAAAACACATTAAACACACGTAGGCATATAAATGCACATACACACACATATATAATAAACATGTGTGAGTGTGTGTATGAGTGTCAGTGAGTGAGTGTGTGTGTGTGTGAGAGTGAGAGTGTGTGTGAGTGAGTGTGAGTGTGTGTGAGAGTGTGTGTGTGAGTGTGTGTGAGTGTGAGAGTGAGTGTGGGTGTGTGTGTGAGTGAGTGTGTGTGAGTGTGTGAGTGTGTGTGTGAGTGAGTGTGTGAGAGTGTGTGTGAGAGTGTGTGTGTGTGAGAGTGTGAGTGAGTGAGTGAGTGTGTGTGTGTGTGTGAGTGAGTGTGTGTGTGTGTGAGTGAGTGAGTGTGTGTGAGTGTGTGTGTGTGTGTGAGAGTGTGAGTGTGAGTGATTGTGTGTGTGTGTGAGTGAGTGTGTGAGTGAGTGTGAGTGATTGTGTGTGTGTGTGTGAGTGAGTGTGTTTTTAAGAAGAAATGTAACCCCATATCCTATGAAACCGATACTCACTGATTTGCACAGGATGTCTAATGAAATGCACTACCTGTGGAGCACAATTTTGCAGATTCCTTCGAGTCAATCAGCTGATAATTTTATCAACTGAATTGCACAGACCTGCAGTCTGACGAAACAACCCCATCACCCCCACTCCCAAAGGAAAAGCTAATGTTTAAATGATCACCATAGGTAAGGGTGTAAATATTCGCTGACTGTGTCTTTACAACGTGTACATTGTGGGGGGGAGTTGCTTTTCTTTCCACTTGAAGAATTTAAATCAATGAGTTTCCACTTCTTTTTGAGGAGTTAATCAACAAAGTATTGGCTGGGTTTGAGAAGTGTCTGTTTTTGTAGTTTGCGGGATTGGGGATCTTTCATTTCTAGACGGGGACATGAATTGTCCCAGTTCCTCTCTCTCTGCGTTCATATCAGGGATTGCAATTAGAAGAGGTGATTTTGAAAGAAATAAAAGGAAGATAAGTTTTTTTGTGTGAAAGCAAGAAAACATTGTAATACTTCTCATCGTCTCACCAATACTGAGCTACAGAAGCTGATATTAGGAGATGGACATTCACAAAATCACCAATCAGCAGCAACTTTGAATCGAGACCATGAACGAGGCAGTTATCATTAACCAGGAGAGATTAACCATAGAATCATACAGCACAGAAGGAGGCCATTTGGCCCATCGCGCCTGTGCCGGTTCTTTGAACGAGCTCTCCAATTAGACCCGCACACCCACTCTTTCCCCGTAGCCCTGCAAATTTTTCCCCTTCAAGTATATATCCAATTCCCTTTTGAAAGGTATTATTGAATCTGCTTCCTCCACCCTTTCAAGCAGTGCATTCTAGATCATAACAATTTGCTGCGTAAAAGAAATTCCTTTATTTATTCATTCATGGGATGTGGGTATCACTGGAATGGCCAGCAATTATTGCCCATCACTAATTGCCCTTGAGAAGGTGGTGGTGAGCTGCCTTCTTGAACCGCTGCAGTCCGTGTGGTGAAGGTACTCCCACAGTGCTGTTAGGGAGGGAGTTCCAGGATTTTGACCCAACGACGATGAATGATCGATGATATAGTTCTAAGTCAGGATGGTGTGTGACTTGGAGGGGAACTTGAAGGTGGTGGTGTTCCCATGCCCCTGCTGCCCTTGTCCTTCTAGGTGGAAGAGGCCGCAGGTTTGGGAGGTGCTGTCAAAGAAGCCTTGCGAGTTGCTGCAGTGCATCTTGTAGATGGTACACACTGCAGCCACGGTACGCCAGCGGTGGAGGGAGTGAATGTTTAAGGTGGTGGATGGGGTGCCAATCAAGCAGGCTGCTTTGTCCTGGATGGTTTTGAGCTTCTTGAGTGTTGTTGAAGCTGCACTCATCTAGGCAAGTGGAGAGTATTCCATCACACTTCTGACTTGTGCCTTGTAGATGGTGGAAAGGCTTTGAGGAGTTAGGAGGTGTGTCACTTTCCGCAGAATACCCAGCCTCTGACCGCTCCTATAGCCACAGTATTTATGTGGCTGGTCCAGTTAAGTTTCTGGTCAATGATAACCCCCAGGATTTTGATGATGGTCATGCCATTGAATGTCAGTGGGAGGTGGTTAGACTTTCTCTTGTTGGAGATGGTCATTGCCTGGCACTTGTGTGGCGTGAATATTACTTGCCATTTATCAACCCAAGCTTGAATGTTGTCCAGGTCTTGTTGCATGCGGGCACGGACTGCTTCATTATCTGAGGAGTTGCGAATGGAACTAAACACTGTGCAGTCATCAGCGAACATCTCCACTTCTGACCTTATGATGGAGGTAAGGTCATTGATGAAGCAGCTGAAGATGGTTGAGCCTAGGACACTGCCCTGAGGAACTCCTGCAGTGATGTCCTGGGGCTGAGATGATTGGCGTCCAACAACCACAACCATCTTCCTTTGTGCTAGGTATGACTCCAGCCAGTGGAGAGATTTCCCCTGATTCCCATTGACTTCAATTTTGCTAGGGCTCCTTGATGTCACACTCAGTCAAATGTTGCCTTGATGTCAAGGGCAGTCACTCTCACCTCAGCTCTGTTTGGACCAAGGCTAAATCTGTGTCCTCTGGTTACCAACCCTCCTGTCAGTGGAAACAGTTTCTCCCTATTTACTCTATCAAAACCCCTCATAATTCTGAACACCTCTAGTGAATCTCCCCTTAACCTTCTCTGCTCTAAGGAGAACAATCCCAGCTTCTCCAGTCTCTCCACGTTATTGAAAGTAATGAGGCGAGTAATTGTGACAATAGCTCCCAACAACTTGAGCTGTAATACAGACAAGTGTAAAGTAGAACATTTGGAAGCGAAAGTGAATAGTGAATGGATAAAATTGGAATCCGTGAATTGTGTAGAAATAGCTAAAGAGATGTCAAAGGTGCCTGAGGGGTTTACTAAACTTGATTCTCAACATGTTCAATTACTATGGAACAGCATCAACAAGGCAAATAGAATGCTTAACTATATAACCAAAATAGCAGACCACACATCAAAGTAAGCACAGTGTTCTGCTTAGACCACATCTTGAGTTCTGATCACCAAGACAGATCACAAGGGAGGCATTCATGGCCTGAAGGCAGTGTTGAGTACAGCCATGAGACCGATCCCCAGTGTCAGAGAATGAGTTACAAGGAAACGACTGGGCTTCTCGGCCCTGACAGGAAGTGACTGAGAGGCTACATAGAAGGTTTTTTTTTTCTCGATAGCAAATGATGGAAGAAAAGGAAAATCTGGAGCACAACTTAAATTATTCATGGCAACTCCTGCTTCAGTCGGCAGAGAAATCACCTCCACCAACACAGTCCAACACTGCTGCACCGAGAATTTTTTACCACATGCCTTATCCCAAAAGCTATTGTCTATGTAGGTCCCACCCATGAGCTTTTTAAGCTGCCATCAGCAATTCAACTCGTGCCTCAGCTTGTCAGTGTTTTACAAGAAAAATAATCATTTTCACGAGGGTAGGAGGCTGTCAGTATAAACCACGCAGATTATTTGGATGTCATAACCAGGTAGGTTAGAGAACAGGACTGGAATCATCCAGGCAACACTCACTCCCATTGTTTGTTGTGCACAAGCTTGAGATAGACAAATCCTAAATGAGCTGTTAGTTACTAAGGGGGAAAAATTGAGTCGCGCCACCTTTGGGGCACTAACTTCGCCAGGGCGTTACTTTTAGCGCCCCGGAACTATTAGCGCCCCCGCAGCCGAAATTTAGTGGTAGCGCCCCAAGAGGGAAGCAGGGTGCTACTGGAAGCGCCACGCCTCTCTCTTAGTGCGCTGTGAGGGAATATCGTGGCGCTACGTGCTGCAATGCCATGCGCTGCGGCACGTCGCGCTGCGGTATCGCAGGCCTTCCTCCCCTTCTCAGCGCGACCCGGGGCCCAGATGGGACACCGGGGATCGGAGTGCCAGCAAAAGAGCCCGGTACTCAAGAGAAGTGCTGGGCTCATGGAGTGCAGCCAGCGCTCCCGGGGGGGGGTGGGGGGGCTGGGAGGGGGTGCTCAGGAGGCCAGGGATGGCAGCAGAGGCAGGTGCTGGCAGGCGGCCAGGAACAAAAATAGCCTTTAAATAGCGCCGCCCCGGCCGCAGGTAGGCCCCCTTGACCCCGTCGGACATAGCGTCCGGCGGTAAGTCTGGGGGTGCTACCAAAGATCACGGCCAGGGCGTGAGCAGGGAGCTGCACACGGCCATGACGTCATCACCGGCGGCGCAGCGCTGCAGGGCGCTAACGGTTACCGCCGCCGCTAACCTCCCGCTGAATTTCGCGGGAGGCGTTGTTGGTGCCGCGCCCGGGCGCTAGTTGCTTTGCGCCCTATTAGCGCACTCTTAGGGCGCTAATGGGAGGCGCAAAGCAACTGAATTTTTAGGCCTAAGTGTCATACCGACCATAGAGCACATATACCAGAAACGCTGTTTACGGAGGTCATGGACCATCATCAAAGACCCTACCCACCCCAGCCACAGTCTGTTCGCCCTCCTGCCATCTGGGAGACGCTACAGATGCATTTGCACCCGAACAACCAGATTTAGGAACAGCTTCTTTCCCAGGGCTGTCATCCTACTGAACTCCACAAATAAAATCTAAAGCCTGCACATCTGCCAATGCACTTTATTATGTTTATGTTAATGTATTACAAGTCAAATGTATGTTGAATGTTTAAATGTCTTAATCTAAATGTACACTCTCGGGAGCCGCAAGCCTACATTTCGTTGTACTGCACTTGTGCACTAACAATGACAATAAAGTTGATTATGATTATGAATATGATTTACAGGTGTGAAATTAGTTTTTGTCCTCAAATCTATATAAAGACAGCTTCTAAAAAAAATGTTAAATACCTAAAAAGAAATTTCTGAGCATGGTCTGTTATTGTCCTATGTGAAGGTTTATTTCCTTCAGTGCTGGTTGCAGTTGCTTTTCCAAAATAAGGTGGATGTTTCCCAGTGTGAATGTTAACAGGCTTTATTTGTCCATTTCTATAACTGCACCTGTGGAAATGCTGAGATTTGGAAATGAAGTAGGGGGTGCGGTTAGAGTGATGATGTATTTTACTTAAATAAGAAAAGAAATTACACTTTGACGCCAGAAATGCACCAAATTATATGTCAAAATCAAAATGTTCTGAAAGTGGCACGTCTCTTTTAGAAATGAAATCTCATGCCTTCAGCACTCACATCCCCTTCAGTAATTTTTAAATCAGCACCAACGCTAACTGAGCTTTTGTCTACTGCAATAAAAGTGATCGAATGTTGGGTACAGCCACTCATGTCCCACTGCACTCTCGGCCTAACTTCTTGCCTTCACATGTCATAGGCCGATATTCAGTGCCGACTTTGAGCTGTCAGCTGATTGGGGGCTTTTGTCACATTCTCTGAAGCTTTTGCTTCTTTTCTAGGTTGGCGTGTATGTTCCAAACTTGCTGGTTACCTTCCAATCTCAATACGCAGCTTAGCAATGCCGAACACTCAGTTTTGTTCACCCAGGGTTAGGACCAGAACATGACATAGCAGGTGTCACGGCATCACTTCGGTCTCATTTAATTGCTTGCCCGTGTTGCAATTAGGAGCTTCCCATGCCCATGTATTTGGAAATAGATGTCCTGTCCAAGGGGCAGGTACCCATAAGACCCTCTTTTCCTGCTCATGACACACCATGAACATAGAAACATAGAAGATAGGAGCAGGAGTAGGCCATTCGGCCCCTCGAGCCTGTTCCACCATTCAATGAGATCATGGCTGATTATCCAAACTCAGTACCCTGTCCCTGCCTTCTCCCCATATCCCTTGATCCCTTTAGCCTTAAGAAATATATCTAACTCCTTCTTGAATAAATTTAATGAATTGGCCTCTACTGCCTTCTGTGGTAGAGAATTCCACAGGTTCACCACTCTCTGGGTGAAGAAATTCCTCCTCATCTCTGTCATAAATGGCTTGTCCCTTATCCTTAGACTGTGACCCCTGGTTCTGGACTCCCCCGCCATCGGGAACATCCTTCCTGCATCTAGTCTGCCTAGTCCTGTTAGAATTTTATAAGTTTCAATGAGATCCCCTCTCATTCTTCTAAACTGAAAGGATTCGCAAATTTCATGTCTCCCCAGAAGATTTACTTCTGGCTTATTGGAGAAACCCTGGCTGGACTGAGTTTAAAATCCAGGGCTCCAGGGCCCAACAAGATGGCTGCGGTCAACCTCATGGCCAAGGCCTGCAAAGCTCAGGTTTGGACTGACAAGGAAGGAATGTTCCAGAAATTAGAAGGCAGACAGGCCTTCTGCATTTATGTATGAGAAGCAAACAGTGGCATTCAGGCCTCTGATTAAAACCCATCAAGGCCGTTTGCACAGATAATCAACGGGTAATAGCTGCATTCAGACCTTCGTTAGCTGACTTCAACACTGTTTGAAAACGATCAACGGGGCATTAAAACTGGAATGGCTCCATCACAAGACCAGTTAGACAAAGGGAAACACTTATGGGACATTTAAAAACCGATTAACCGGCCATCCAGGTCGACGGGCCCAGATCGGTTTCCTTTGTATCATCTTCAACACGTCCAGGTCAGACAAAGAAACAAGCTGATCTGGCGAGTGATAAGGGCTCCCAGAAAGGGGTATAAGTAGTCCCTCGGGAGGCCACATCTCGCTCTCTCTCGCCTGGACTCCGGTGCCCTGCCTTACCATCAAGAAGATCGACGACGAAGAGCCCGTCCAAGGGAAGCAGGATACCTGCAGTTACATTTTAAATCACTGGGGTATCTCTGCTCTGGGCGGTGAAAACCCTAAAGACATCGGCAGGCAACGGGGCACGGAGCAGGCGTTCTAACATCCGAGACTGGTGAGCATAAACTTTCTGGCCCATCGCAAGACAACTTAGATAGGTGTAAAGGGTGGGAGTTAAGGGGATTGCTAAAATTGTCATTTTAGTCATTTTCCCTCGATGTGTCCGTTTCTCCTCCCCCGCTAAGTGTAATTGTGTTACATACATAGTGATTTTCTCTGTATAGTGTTTATTTTTCCCTATTTTTAATAAACATTGGTTTTCTTTGCACCAAACCACTGGTCTCGTTTTGTTTATATCGCTGCTCGTAATAAGTCCGGTGGTCAGAACCAGAGGGGAAGCGATTCGAACCGCACGGGGCTGGAGCAGCTCAGATACGTCTGACTGGCCAAACACAAACCCCAAACCAAAACCCCCTACAAAACTCTAGCGAATACAAGCCCAATCGACCCAATCTCTCTTCATACGTCATTCCTGCCATCCCAGGTATCAGTCTGGTGAATCTTCGCTGCACTCCCTCCATGGCAAGAACATCCTTATTCAGATAAGGCGACCAAAACTGCACACAATACTCAAGGTGTGGTCTCACCAAGGCCCTGTACAACTGCAGCAAGACATCCTTGCTCCTGTACTCGAATCCTCTCGCTATGAAGGCCAGCATACCATTTGCCTTCTTAACCGCCTGCTGCACCTGCATGCTTACCTTCAGCGACTGGTGCACAAGGACACCCAGGTCTCATTGCACTTCCCCTTCTCCCAATCTATTGCCATTCAGATAATAATCTGCCTTCCTGTTTTTGCCACCAAAGTGGATAACCTCGCATTTATCCACATTATACTAGCATATGAAGAACGTTATGGACAAGAACATTAGCCCCAGCCACCACCCCCACCCATTATCACCTTGGATAGCAGCAGGTACGTTGAGCTTGGCAACAGGTCAAGGTATTCTAACTTGGTTACCGCATCTACTTAGCTCTCTACACCCAGTCAAGCTGAGCGGACATTTTTGCTTTGCTTGAAAGCCGAAGCTTCCTTTTGATACGGCCCCCATCCAATGTGTAGCCAATATCCTCAGTCGACTTACCATCATACTTGGGTTTGGATTGTATCTGGCTTGTACCACAGATTTATTTCATGTAGATGGTGCTTTTCAAAACTCAAGTGCAGCCAAATTGGCTTCTACCCACGTGTGGCAATTCAATATTGGAAAAGAATATCTGTTCAAAGATATTCCTCCACAGTTACAGTTTTCTTTACGAACACCAATAGCAAGGCGTTGTGACAGAAACCCCCTGTCGCCAAATCAATCATTATCTATGAAGAAGGGCCCAATATTCCTTTGCTCAAATGAAAAATAACAACAACAACTTGCATTTATATAGTGCCTTGAACATAGTAAACCGACGCATTGCACTTCACAGGAGCGTTATCAAAAACATTTGACACCGAGACACATAGGCCTAGAAATTCAGTGGCCTGCGCCACCAGTTTGCGCCCAAAGAGGGCTTTTGCGCCACTGTGCAAACCTACCATGATACTTAGCGGGGCGCTAATGGCGGCGTTAGCCATTAGCGCTGCGCCGCCACCGATGACGTCATCGGTGTGCGCAGCGCCCCGCTATCGCCCCGCTGGCCATATTTGGTTGCTGCCGCCTCCCCCGCGCCGGCCGCAAACAGCGACCGGTACACGGGGCCTACCTGTGCCGGTAGTGGGGCGAGTTAAGGTGGAGGTGCGGCCGGCCGCTTTTTCGGCGGCCGCCTGCCCGCACCTCCTTCCCCGGCCTCCTACACCACCCCCCCTCGCGGCATTGCCGGCTGTTTCCAGAGAGCCCGGCACTTCTCCTTGGTGCCGGGCTCATTTGCCGGCACTCGCGAGCGGGGATCGCGCTGTTGCAGGCACCTCCCCCTTAAGAATGAGAGGAAGGCCTGCAGTACCGCAGGCTGCCGTGCCGCAGCGGGTGGCGCTGCGGCACTTTACACGCCGATATTCAGTTTCAGCGCCCCAATCGGGGCGCCGAAACCCTTGTTTAGCGGCCGGCTTCCACTTGGGGCGCTGAAACTGAATTTCCCGCTGGCGCAAGTGGCTCCGCGCGCAGCGGTAATTCCGGCGCCCAGGCGAGCTGGGCACCCCTAACTGAATTTCTAGCCCATAAGGCGCTATTAGGAGAGGTGACCAGAAGCTTGGCCAAAGAGGTAGGTTTTAAGGAGCGTTGGGCCTAGGCGGTTGAAGGCACGGCCGCCAATGGTGGAGCGATGAAAATCAGGGCTGCACAAGAGGCCAGAATTGGAGCAGTGCAGAGAACTCGGAGGATTGTAGGGCTGGAGGAGGTTACAGAGATAGGGAGGGGCGAGGCCATAGACGGATTTGAACACAAGGTTGAGAATTTAAAATTTGAGGCGATTCCAGATCGGGAGCCAATGTGGGTCAGCGAGCACAGGGGATGTGGGTGAACGGGACTGGGTGCGAGTTAGGATACTGAAGCAGCAGCTGGGATTGGCCTCTGTTTTTCCTTGGCTAGGCAGTGGGACCTGAGCAGATGTTTGTAACCGATGCTACACCTGAGTGGGGACAATCAATCAGCCAGGATTGCTATTCAGTTATTCCTGCTGGAAGGTCGATGTGTGTGGATTCAGTTATGATGCCCTTTCTGTTCAACTCAGGTGTAGCATCGGTTACAAACATAAAAACAATGATCACCCTCAGCGAGATCACCCACAAGTACACTTACTCAGCTGATAGCATCTCGCCTCTGAGCCAGAAGGTTGTGGGTTCAAGTCCTGCTCCAGATATTTGAGCACAAAAGCTAGGCTGACACTGCCAGTGCAGTGCTGAGGGAGTGCTGCACTGTCGGAGGTGCCGTCTTTCGGATGAGACGTTAAACCGAGGCCCCGTCTGCTCTCTCAGGTGGAAGTAAAAGATCCCACGGCACTATTTCGAAAAAGAGCAGGGGGGTTCTCCCTGGTGTTCTGGAGAACATTTATCCCTCAACCAACATCACTAAAAAACAGATTATCTGGTCATTATCTCATTGGTGTTTGTGGGAGCTTGCTGTGTGCAAATTGGCTGCCACGTTTACTACATTACAGCAGTGACTACACTTCAAAAGTGACTAATTGGCTGTAAAGCGCTTTGGGACAGCCTGAGGTCGCAAAAGGCGCTATAGAAATGCAAGTCTTTCTTTCTGTTCTTTTACTTTGAGTTTATACCAAATACAGTGGCATACTGCTTCTGACGTTGTGCCTAAGAGGTTAAACCAGAGCCCCATCTGTGTGGCCCTGCTGTTGATAAGGATTTTTTGTACGTATGCGGGGGTGGGGGGATGTTGGGGAGGGGTGGGGGCAAGAGAACCCTTGTGCCCTGGCTTTCATTTCCCTCAAGAAAGCAGTCCAACTCCCTGCTTCCCCAAAGCCCTAATGTAAACATGATGCTCAGCCTTACCCAACCGTCCTGCTCAAATATCTTGAAATAAATAAGTACAACACATAGCATGTAAACTGATCTAAAAGAATTGAATAGAAGAATGAGGGAATTTGTCCTGCGGAACACTCCACGCATGGATTATTATAAAAATCCAACCTGGAAATTAGATGAGGCCGAAATGTCCCTCTTTATCAGCATTACAGCCAAAACCATCTGTACGTATTATTTAAACAGCACATTATACAGCGATCAGCAGGGATTTGAAGCCAAAGCTCCTTACAAGCAATTTGCATCAGTGCAACAAGGCGGCAGGAAAATAGACGCAAATAGCTCCAAATTCACAGGTTAATGGTTTCAGGTTTTGTCATAAGCCACATAGAATCATAGAAAGTTACAGCATGGAAGGAGGCCATTTCGGCCCATCGTGTCCCGCCGGCCAACAAAGAGCTATCCAACCTAATCCCACTTCCCAGCCCCTGGTCTGTAGCCCTGCAGGTTAGAGCATCCCAAGTGCACATCCAAGTACTTTTTAAATGTGGTTAGGGTTCCTGCCTCTACCACCCTTTCAGGCAGTGAGTTCCAGACCCCCACAACCCTCTGGGTGAAGAAATTTCCCCTCAAATTCCCTCTAAACCTTCCACCAATTACTTTAAATCTGTGCCCCCTGGTTTTTGACCCCTCTGCTAAGGGAAATAGGTCCTTTCTATCCACTTTATCCATGCCCCTCATAATTTTATACACCTCAATAAGGTCTCCCCTCAGCCTCCTCTGTTCCAAGGAAAACAGACCCAGCCTATCCAGTCTTTCCTCATAGCTAAGATTCTCTACTCCCAGCAACATCCTTGTAAATCTCCTCTGTACCCTCTCTAGTGCAATCACATCTTTCCTGTAATGTGGTGACCAGAACTGCACGCAGTACTCTAGCTGAGGCCTAACTAGTGTTTTATACAGTTGAAGCATAACCCCCCTGCTCTTGTATTCTATGCCACGGCTAATAAAGGCAAGCATTCCGTATGCCTTCTTAACACCTTATCTACCTGGCCTGCTACCTTCAGAGATCTGTGGACATGCCCTCAAAGGTCCCTCTGTTCCTCTACACTACTCAGTGTCCTACCATTTAATGTGTATTCCCTTTCCTTGTTAGCCCTCCCTAAATGCATTACCTCACACTTCTCCGGATTGAATTCCATTTGCCACTGTTCTGCCCACCTGACCAATTTATTGATATCTTCCTGCAGTCTACAGCTTCCTTCTTCAGTATCAATCACACAGCCGATTTGAGTATCATCTGCAAACTTCTTAATCATAACCCCTATATTCAAGTCAAGTCAGGTCTTAACTAAATACTTAAAATCACAAACAAGAAAAAATAAATGACTATGATGCATTTTCATTCTAAAACTGTTGTTTATTCATTTTGTAGCGGTAATTTGAGGCACAAGATGTGGTAAGTGTAACACGCTTGGGAGGAAAAAGGTGACTTTGGACCTACGGTTCCCAATGCTCTCCACCGCTGGGGTTTTCCTCGTTTCATGTCTGGGTCTGTTGCAGACTAATTGATCGAGCAGCCTAGGCTCAGAATTTCACGATGTCTATCTACATAAACTTGAGCTTGTGGCGGAGCCACTAAGGGACTCCGATCAATTGTATATAATTCCCTTTAATAATATGTTAGCTACAGCCTGAGTCTGTACCTTTGTTTTCACTGTTTACATGTACAAAGCGCGATCACTTTAATAGCGCGGGTAAACGCGATGACGTCACGCCGTTCATCACGTGATCCCCCACCGGCGGGAAAAACGTGATGACGTCATGACGTCAGCCACGGGACCGCCCAAGCAGTCCTTGTGGAGCCTCCGAACTTACTAGACCTATATTCGATGTTCTCCTGCAGTTATCCGTTAAACTCTGTTCGTTTTCATTAAACCTCGTTTATTTGATCGCCTGAGTGGACCTCAGTCTTTTGGATAGGAACTAGACATTCCTACATTGGTGACCCCGACTTTTGCGAACGGTTTTCGCAGAAGTTACTGAACATGAAATCGAACGCCGTTGCTTTGAAGCTACCACAGTTCTGGGAGCAACAGCCAGCCGCGTGGTTCATCCAGGCTGAAGCCCAGTTCGCCATCAGGAACATCGCTGCGGATCAGACCCGTTACTATCACGTGGTCTCCGCCCGCGACAGCGCCAGAGCCTCGCGGATCGTCAGCCTGCTTGGTAATCCACCAGAAGATCGCAAGTATGAAACGATAAAGGCGCGGTTGTTACAGGTCTTCGGGCTCACGAAGTCAGAGCGCGCCCGCCGGCTGCTCAATATGCCCGGCCTCGGGGACTCCAAGCCGTCTGAGCTCATGAGCCAAATGCTCACGCTCCTGGGCTCCGAACCGGAATGCTTCCTCTTCAGGGAGCTATTCCTCAGCCAGCTACTGGAGCAAGTTCAGGCTGCCCTAGCCAGGTCGGAAGTCACAGACTGCGCAGAGCTGGCTGCCGAAGCGGACAAGATCTTCGCGGTGACACAGCAGTACTGCGCTGCCACGAGGCGCCCATCCCCCACAGACGCTGCTCCAGCCCCTCAACCTGCGGGGTTGTGCTTCTACCACGCCCGTTTTGGCGTGAAAGCAAGATGCTGCCGCCCTCCCTGCAGCTTTTCGCTCAAAAAAAAAACAGCAGCCACCCTGTCGAAAGAGGATCGGTTATAACAAGCGCCCCGCGGTTGCGATGGCAATCGGTAATTCGGGAAAACTCCTCTTCATCAACCACTCCCTATCTGGTCGATGTTTCCTCTGTGACACCGGGGCGCAGTGTAGCATCCTACCCGCGTCAAATCTTGATCTACAAGCCGGGGGGCATGGCCCCTCCCTCCAGGCGGCTAATGGCGGGGCCATTCGGACCTTCGGAAGCCGGCGGGTCCAGGTGTGCTTCGGCGGCCAGCGGTTTTACTGGGATTTCATCACGGCCAAAGTCTCTCAAGCCATCCTCGGGGCAGATTTTTTGTGCGCCAACGGTCTCCTGGTGGATGTACGGCACCGCCGGTTGATCAATGCGGCCACTTTTCACTCCATCCCGTGCCACCGCGGTAACATCGTGGCGCGCACTGTCTTCTGTGCGTTCCCACCTCCGGATGACTTCACTCGCCTCCTCGGAGATTTCCCAGACCTGACCAGACCCACTTTCTCTTCCACGGCCACGAAACATGGTGCCAAACATCACATCACCACTACTGGCTCCCCGGTCTACGCACGGGCCCAGCGCCTCGAACCTGGCAAGCTCGCGGCTGCGAAAGCGGAGTTTGACATGATGGAGCGGCTAGGGATTAGTCGCCGGTTGAATAGTCCCTGGTCTTCGCCTCTCCACACTGTTCCGAAACCTGGCGGCGGATTGCGGCCTTGTGGCGACTACCGACGCCTGAACAACGCCACTACTCCTGATTGGTACCCGATCCCTCATATTCAGGATTTCTCTGCCCATTTGGTGGGAAATACCATTTTTTCAAAAGTCGACCTTATCCGTGGCTACCACCAGGTCCCCGTACACCCACAAAACGTCCCGAAAACTGCAGTCATCACCCCATTCGCCTGTTTGAATTTCTGCGGATGCCGTTTGGATGAAAGAACGCTGCACAGGCTTTCCAGCGCTTGATGGACTCCGTGCTTCGGGACCTCAAGTTTCTATTCGTCTACCTCAACGACATCCTCATCGCCAGCCCTAATAAAGAGGAGCACATCTGCCATTTGCGCACCCTCTTTAGACGCCTCAGTCAACACGGCTGGATCATCAACCCGGCCAAGTGCCAGTCCGGCCTGCAGCAGATTGATTTCTTAGGCCATCGCATCACATCGGACGGCGCAATTCCCCTGCAAACGAAGGTGGAGGCAGTTACTTCGTTCCCGCGCCTGCAGACCATCAAGGCCCTGCAGGAGTTCCTCGGGATGGTAAATTTTTATCACTGGTTCGTCCCTAATGCAGCTCTGCTCAAGCAACCCCTGTACGAGGCCCTCAAGGGCAAGTCCGGCAAGGATCCGATTAGCTGGACGGTCGACATGGACCGGGCGTTCGTCGACACAAAAGGCGCTTTAGCCAACGCAACCATGCTGGCACACCCACTGCCAGGTGCCACCATCGCCCTTACCACCGACGCATCAGATTACGCCATCGGCGCAGTGCAGGAACAGAGGGTGCATGGGACGTGGCAACCGCTGGCGTTTTTCAGCCGTCAACTACGGCGAAACGAACGGAAGTACAGCACGTTCGACCGGGAGTTGCTGGCCCTTTTTCTGGCCATCCGCCATTTCCGGTTCTTGCTAGAGGGACGTCCGTTCACGGCTTTTGTGGACCATAAGCCACTAACGTTCGCTATGGCCAAGACCGCCGAACCGTGGTCAGCTCGGCAACAACGTCAGTTGATGTTTATCTCAGAATTCACCACTGACATTCAACATGTGTCCAGTAAAGACAACCTGGTGGCGGATTGCCTCTCCCGCGCGACCGTTCATGCAGTCCAGCTCGGCATCGACTATGCCCTCATGGCTGCGGATCAAGCCTCGGATCCGGAAGTCCAATCTTACAGAACCAACCCCTCTAGCCTCCAAGTGACCGACATCAAATTCCATGCCGCGGGCACTACACTACTCTGCGACGTCTCCATAGGAGATCCTCGCCCTATTGTCCCGGTTGCCTGGTGCCGAAAAATTTTGACGCCATACACGGGTTGTCGCACCCTGGCATGAAGGCCTCGCAACGGCTGATGTCGTCCAAATTCGTGTGGCGGGGCATGCACATGGATGTTCGCGACTGGGCCAACACCTGCGTGGTCTGCCAAAAGGCCAAGGTGCAGCGTCACGTCAAGGCTCCATTGGCCACTTTCGCTGTTCCGGAACGTAGGTTTGATCATGTGCATGTGGACCTGGTGGGGCCACTTCCACCTTCGCACGGGTTTACTCATCTTCTTACAATGGTGGACCGCACCACTCGTTGGCCAGAGGCGGTTCCTTTGTCATCCACCACTTCCACAGACATCGCCAGGGCATTCATCTCCTCTTGGGTCGCCCGTTTCGGGGTACCGGCGGACATCTCGTCTGATCGTGGGCCGCAGTTTTCTTCGGAGCTCTGGAACGCTGTGGCTCAGGGGCTCGGCGTCAAGCTACATCGCACCACTGCCTACCATCCACAGGTGAACGGCCCGTGCGAACGATTCCACAGGTCGCTCAAGGCCGCACTGCGAGCCAGCCTTCAAGGCATGGGCTGGGTGGACAGGCTTCCATGGGTCCTTTTGGGTCTTCGTACGGCACCTAAAAAAGATCTTCAATTGTCCACGGCGGAGCTCGTATATGGCCAGCCGCTACGCGTACCAGGGGATTTCCTTCCGACTCCAACAGAGCCATGGTCCGCATCCCAGCAGCTCATCAGACACCAGGAGGCGGCCAGAAGTTTCGCTCCAGTGCCTACGTCACATCACGGCTTGCAGAGCTCCCACGTCCTAGCTGAGCTGAAGAACGCCGACTCTGTGTTTATCCGCCATGACGCTCATCGGGACCCGCTCAAACCCCCTTACACTGGTCCTTTCCGCATGATAGAGCCGGGAGACAAATCTTTTTCGGTCGATGTCGGAGGTAAACCGGACCACATTTCGGTTGACCGGTTGAAGCCGCCTCACTTGGACCTTGACCGCCCAGTCGAGATCGCACAACCGCCGAAACGTGGCCGACCGCCCACAGTCGCCGTGCCAGATCAAACGCAACCGCCCGCCAGCTCGCCCGCTGTCCATCAGCTTCCACTTCAAGGCTACAGAAGTCGATCTGACAGGCTTGTCAGGCCTCCTCGCCGTTTTACTTTTGCTATTAAAGACAATTCTGGGGGGGCGCATGTGGCGGAGCCACTAAGGGACTCCGATCAATTGTATATAATTCCCTTTAATAATATGTTAGCTACAGCCTGAGTCTGTATCTTTGTTTTCATGTACAGAGCGCGATCACTTTAATAGCGCGGGTAAACGCGATGACGTCACGCCGTTCATCACGTGATCCCCACCAGCGGGAAAAACGTGATGATGTCATGACATCAGCCACGGGACCGCCCAAGCAGTCCTCATGGAGTCTCCGAACTGACTAGGCCTATATTCAATGTTCTCCTGTAGTTATCCGTTAAACTCTGTTCGTTTTCATTAAACCTCGTTTATTTGATCGCCTGAGTGGACCTCAGTCTTTTGGATAGGAACTAGACATTCCTACAAGCTCATCCAAAACTCTGCTGCCTATATCCTAACTCGCACTAAGTCCCGTTGAACCCATCACCCCTGTGCTCGCTGACCTACATTTGCTCGCGGTCCACCAAAACACCAACCTTGTGCTCAAATCCCTGCATGGCCTCACCCCACCCTATCTCTGTAATCTCCTCCTACCCTATAATCCTCCAAGGACTCTGCATTCCTCCACTTCTGGCCTCTTGTGTATCAACCACTCCCCATCATTGGTGGTTGTGCCTTCAGCTATCTAGGCCCTAAGCTCTGAAATTCCCTCCCTAAACCGCTCCGCCTTTCTACCTCTCTTTCCTCCTTTAAGACGCTCCTTAAAACCTACCTCTATGACCAAATGTCCTAATAACTCCTTATGTGGCTCGGTGTCCATTTTTGGCTGATAACGCTCCTGTGAAGCGCCGTGGGACATTTTACTACAATAAAGGCGCTATATCAATGCAAGTTGTTTCTGTTCTTGTTGTTGATTGCTATAATTAGTCCACAGCTCCATTACCATTGCATCATGCGACTACTAGGATGGTAGAAGGTGAACTAGCTGGACCTTGGCCTTTTTTCATCCAGCAATTCCTATGTTCCTACGTACTGTAAATAGATGACCTGTTTAGTCAGGCTTTGTTCCCAGACCCACTGAACCCCAGTGACCAAAACCCACTGAATTGCTGCAACACTTAAACACACACAACCTTGCCAAGATAGCCAATGCATTAATGTGCCCTTCCTACAACTAAAATGTACAGCGGCCTAACAAGATATGTAAGCTCCTGAATATTAAATAAAAAGATGAGCCCCTCTTTCGCTCTGACATTCCACTCACAGCTTATGGCTTCTGCTGCATCAGAGACACTACATGAAAACATCAGCCTCACTATAATTATAGCTTCGAACATGGCTCCCACACAGAGTTTCACAGTGGTTCTACTCTACTGCGAACAGCTCTATACATAATCCTTCTACACTGTGCACTTTTCTTGCAGCAAGCACAGGTATATACCACACAAGTCTTTCAGCACATTTGCGACTAAAAGGCTTTTAAAGTATCATTTATGGACATAAATTTATCTTTTAAATTATTGCAATTGCAATTTCTCCTTTGCCTACATAACAACAGTCAATGCACTCCGATTAATTGTGGGAAATGCATTGAGACATTACAATAGCGTAATGAGGTATTACATAAATAGAAGTCTTCCTTTCCTCCTTTCTTCATCTATAGTTTGAATCACTTCACCGGTATGCAGTTACTCCAGCCCCGGTTTTAACTCAGGGCGTGAATCGGGTGGGCAGGAAGCCCCCATAACATTGCTATCATGAGGCCTGGGCAGTAAAATCAATTCAATATGATTGACGGGCTTCCCGCAGAATCGAGTCAGGAAACAGGATTTAGACGTTATTGACAAATCTCAAACAAGCGATGCCCAAGCCACAGAGAGGTCCCGGGAATAAAGAAAACTTAGGGGGAGAAATTGAGTATAGCCCTGTTTGGGGCGCCAGCCTCGCCAGGGCGCTAAAAGTAGCGCCCTGGAAACATTCGCGCCCCCGCACCGGAAATTGAGTGGTTGCACCCCAAAGGGAAGCGCGGCGCTACTGGAGGCGCCCCGCATCCCTCTTGAGGCGCAGCGAGTGAATATCGTGGTGCAATGTGCCGCAGCGCCACACGCGCCGCGGTATTTCAGGCCTTCCTCCCCTTCTTAAAGGGGAGGGGCCTTGTGCAGCGCGATCTGGGGCCCAGCTGGGCCCCCGAGGATCGGGAGTGCAGGCAAAAGAGCCCGGCACCGAAGAGAAGTGCCGGGCTCTTGGAGCGCAGCCGGCACTCCGCGGTGGGGGGGGGTTCAGGAGGCCGGGGACGGGAGCGCAGGCAGGTGCTGGCAGGCGGCCAATAACAAAAATGGCCGCCCCGCACCTCACCTTTAATTTGCACCTCCCCGGCCGCAGGTAGGCCCCCCTGAACCCGTCGGACATAGCGTCCGGCGGTAAGTCAGGGGGCGCTGCCAAATATCGCGGCCGGGCGTCAGTGGGGCGCTGCGTACACTGATGACGTCATCGGCAGCGGCGCAGCGCTAACGGTTAGCGCCACCACTAACGTCCCGTGGAATTTAGCGGGAGGCGTGGGCAGTGCCGCGCCTGGGTACCAGTTGGCTTGCGACCCACTTAGCGCCCTCTTAAGGTGCTAACGGGTGGCGCAACCTACTGAATTTCTCCCCCTTACATTTATATAGCGCCTTTCACAACTTCAGGACGTCTCAATGCACTTTGCAGCTGATTAAGTATTTTCGAAGTAAGGTCACTGTTGTAATGTAGGAAACATGGCAGCCAATTTGTGCACAGCAAGGTCCCACAGACAGCAATGTGATAATGACCAGATCATCTGTTTTTAGTGATGTTGGTTGAGGGATAAATATTGGCCAGGACACCTGCTCTTCTTCAAAATAATGCCGTGGGATCTTTCCCATCACCTGAGAAGGTGGACGGGGCCCTCGGTTTAGCGTCTTATCTGAAAGGCGGCACCTCCGACACTGCAGCGCTCCCTCAGCACTGCACTGGAGTGTCAGCCTGGATTTTTTGTGCTCGAGTTTCAGGGAGTGGGACTGTGAACCCACAACCATTCTGGCTCAGAGGCGAGAGTGTTACCCACTGAGCCACGCTGACACCTCATTGAATGAATGAATGAGTTAGTGTAGGGACCCGTGCGATTTCAGCACAGTGAGGATGCAGGGAAGAGCAAGATCACGTAGATGACATATTTGGAACTTAAGAGGAAGATGAGAGCAAAGCTCAGTGGAGCAGTAATATTTTTGTGACAGTGACCTTTCCCAGCACGAACTGGGGAGCGGGCTAGTTCATAGGGCTGGAAATCCATGCCAATGACTTGCTAACAGCCGCGATTCCCATTTAATTCTCACTGGCTCCAAACTGTATCAGTATTAGCTTCAAAATATATTAGTTTAATTAATATCAATTTGTTTACTCAAAGCTGTAGTTATTAGAGTAAGTGGTTCATCACTGAAAGGAATACTATGGGAGTGAATGTTACTTCCACTGCCCAGACAAGTGATAATTCACTTGAGTGAAAAATAAACACAATTATACACTTGAGCGATTTATCACTTAACTTTACGCATCAAGTTCTATAGTGTATTTAAAGCACATCTCCATAGCCTAAATGGAACATCACACCGGCCTAGCGGATCGTAAGTAGCGATGAGCTCAATTGTGGGTCAGCAAACAGTTGAGTGTATTACTTTGGTTTGACAAGGCCACAAATCAACTGTGCCGTACAATTTCAGTGCTGGAGGACCAGGCAGGAACGGTGTGCTAGGACACCGTCCCTTTGAATTCTGACACCCATGTCCAAGTCCTACCTCCTCCCCCAGACAAAACCCATTTTTCTTTTTCTCTCTCTCTCTCTTTCTCTGCAAAGGTCTGAAGTGAAATGAGTTTGGCGAAGATGCAGTCTAGTTCTTAGTGGACGACAACCCACTCTGCTTGTAATTCCAGTCAAATTGGCAACCGTCCTATATATATCCGGTATACATATCAGGAAAGGATGAACAGGCTGGCTCTCTTTTCTCTTGAAAAGAGAAGGCGGAGGGGTGACCTAATAGAGGCCTTTAAAATTATGAAAGGTTTTGATAGAGTGGATACAGAGTGTTTCCATTTGTGGCGAAGAGCAAAACTAGAGGCCATCAATATAAGATAGTCACCAAGAAATGCAATAGGGAATTCGGAAGAAACTTCTTTACCCAGAGAGTGGTGAGAATGTGGAACTCGCTGTCACAGGGAGTGGTCGAAGCGAATAGTATAGAGGCATTTAAGGGGAGGCTGGACAAGCATATGAGGGAGAAGGGAATCGAGGGTTACGCTGGTAGAGTTAGATGAGGAAAGACAGGAGGAGGCTCGAGTGGAGCATAAACACCGGCATGGACTGGTTGGGCCAAATGGCCTGTTTCTGTGCCGATGTAATTCTAATGTCCGAAAAGAGGCCTTAAGGAGAGCCAGCACTGGAAACAGAAATAACGTCACGCTGGTACCAGCAGGGGCTGCTTCTCTGGGCTTTGTAGATGAAGCTCCGTACTGGGACTGAGTGGAGGGACCATTACTCCGCGTGTCACCATCCTACCTCACCCCAGACGCTGACGCTGCGCGAGAAAAACATTCCATTGCACTGAAAGCCCTTGCCTTCATTAGCACAAAAACATTCCCTAAAATAAAAATGTATGAGCTTGAAGCTGGATCTTCAGGGATTTCCTATTGCAATAAATTATTGCTGTGACTGATACGTTTTGTTGAGCTCATTATACAAGTCTTGTGGCCGCACAGGGTCCCTGGTAATGAGATGAGAGGGTGGGAGAATTTCCACCCATCGCCTTGTCCTTGCCATGACCCTATCCCACATCCTGAGGCGGGGTCATTGCCATATTAGGGCCCATGTCCACACCAGTAGTGCTGCAACTGGCCATTCTTTATCCCTCAACCAACACCTACAAAGCAGACGACCTGGTCATTATCACATTGCTGTTTGTGGGAGCTTGCTGTGCGCAAATTGGCTGCCCCGTTTCCTACATTACAACAGTGACTACACTTCAGAAGTACTTCATTGGTTGCAAAGTGCTCTGGGACGTCCTGAGGTTGTGAAAGGCGCTATAGAAAGGCAAGTCTTTCTTTTCTTTTTCTTTTACATGGGCACCCAACCCAATGACCAGGTGGAAGATTCACAGAAACATAGAAGATAGGAGCAGGAGTAAGCCACTCGGCCCCTCGAGCCTGCTCCGCCATTTAATGAGATCATGGCTGATCATCCAAATTCAGTACCCTGTTCCTGCCTTCTCCCCATATCCCTTGATCCCTTTAGCCTTAAGAAATATATCTAACTCCTTCTTGAATATATTTAATGACTTGGCCTCTACTGCCTTCTGTGGTAGAGAATTCCACAGGTTCACCACTCTCTGGGTGAAGAAATTCCTCCTCATCTCAGTCCTAAATGGCTTACCCCTTATCCTTAGACTGTGACCCCTGGTTCTGGACTCCCCCGCCATCGGGAACATCCTTCCTGCATCTTGTCTGTCTAGTCCTGTTAGAATTTTATAGGTTTCAATGAGATCAGAGCAATCTGCAGCAAGCCTGTATGGCGGCCCCCCTCAACGCTAGGCTGAGAATCAAACATTATTTGGTCCCTCTTTCTTTCATAATGGGGTCGGCTTCTGGGCCGGAGAGGCACCAGCAGGTTTGAGTATCCTGGTCCTTTACTTGGTTTCCTGGTGTAGCCTGGGGAACATCTCCAGGCATGCCCCAAAACTGAGGTCTGGACACGCCGGTTGAAGAGGCTTCCATTTCACCCCCCTCCTCCCCATCTTCCCATTTATTGATGAATCTCTAAAGGGGTGGAAAACTAGGAGAGCTGGGTTTCACCCCAACTTTTGATCCCTCAGGCTGAGTTTGCACCCAAATTTCACCCCAAGAAGGGCTTAGAATGCTTTTTTTTTTAGAAGTTGCAAATTGCTCCCAAATTACTGTGGAAGGGAGTGGATATATACTTGAAAAAGAAAAAAAAATGCAGGGCTATAGGGAAAGAGATGGGGAGTGGAACTAATTGGACAGCTCTTTCAAAGAGCCGGTACATGTACGATGGGTCAAACGGCCTCCTTTTGTGCTGTATGATTCTATGGGCTGGATTTTCTCAGCCCCAAGGAGGCGGGTATGGAGGTGGGACTGCCAGTAAAGTAGCAGAAAGTGGGGGCAGATGGCAAACCCGCCCCCATCCCGCCTCCGTGCCCTTTTGCCAGGAGGCGGGAAGATGTGCTGCTTTGGGTCCCGTCTCCTCGAGGCGGGAAAGGGACTAAATCCTTTTAACTGCCTGTTAACAGGTAGTTAACAGGCAGAAAAAAGAATTAGTCCCATTTTACCTTCTCCGGTGAAGGCTTCTCGACCTCAGAGAACTCCGCTGGGTTGGAGGAGTCGAGTAGGAGGTCTGCGGGGATCAGCGTGGCCTGAAAGTAAGATGTAGAGGTGAGTGATGGGTGTAATTGTGAAGTAGTAAGTATGTAAGGTGAGTGTTAAGTCTTTAAAAATGTTCACTTACCTTGGTTTCTGCCTACAGCCTTCATCTGCTCTGGATCGGGAGTCCCGACATCTTCCTTGTAGATCTCACAGACTGGCTGTTGGATCCTCCGAACCAACAGTCATCTGAAATCTACAAAGTAGAAAGGTTTGATGAGTCCTGAACACAAGGGCTCATCAAATTACACAGAATGTCAGTGTTTGACAGCTTCACAGAACTGTCAAACACTGACATTTCTTCTTTCAAGAAGTCTTGACAGATGGCACGTCACACGTTGACGTGCTCTGTCAGTGACTTCCCCCTAATTGGCCTGCTGAGCCCGCAGGGCGGGCTTAACAAGGTCAATCAGGGGAAGATCCCTCTGGTTGGCCAGAAGATGATGGAGGCGGGACTGAGACCCGACAAGCAGCAGTCCCGCCTCCACCTCGTCTCCCTTCACAAAATCCAGCCCTATGATTCTATGAGTGTGTAGGAGATAGTTCGAAGGTTAGACACTAGGCTTTGTGATGCTGATATTAGAAATATTGGTCTTGGATATCGGTCTTGAAATTAGGCTGTTCAAATATTAATAGGCAAGGTTCAAGGCATTGTATGAAATTCTTGTCTCTGCTATTGTAAAAGAGGTGCTAACCCATTTATTTTAAACGGATTAATGCCTCCGTTCAAATAGTGGCCAAAGAAACTCCCACATTACAACAGTGACCACACTTCAAAGTAGCTCATTGGTTGCAAAGCTCTTTGGAGTATCCTGAGGTCGTGAAAGGCGCTATAGAAATGCAAGTTCTTCACAAACAGGTTACATGTTTACGCACTAATGTTCAAACTGCTGAATTTCAAACCATGGCATTGAACATTCCATGTTGTTCAAACTAAAAGGTAAAGTTCTACGCGCAAGATTGATCCGACAGTTTTAAACCAGCCCACCTAGCGTAAACCGGCCAAGGGGGTATTTAAAATCGGCTGGGAGATTTACCCGCCAATGTAGTAGACACAGAGAGAGAGGCCGGAATTTTCCGGGGTGTCAATGGGCGGGATTGGTGGCGGGTTGGGTGGGAAAGTGTTTTTTTCTGACAGCGGGTCAGGACCCCGCTGTCAACCGGCCCCCACGCGCCTTTTCCAATGTCGGGTCTGTCAGCACTGACCAGACCCAACAGGCAGCGGTGGGCGACCCAGTTAATCTCATTAACATCTAGTTGACAGTTCATTAACAGGCTTTTTTAACTTACCTTTTCACTTTCACTTCATGGCCACGGGAACCACGCTGTTCAGGGACCATGTCTGTCAACCTGAGGCGGGAGTTCAGTGGCCATTACTCCAGCTGATTGCTTGACAGTAAAAGCTCCCACTGACAGATCATCACTTTCCTCAGCCACAAGCTGTTTCTCAGTCCATTTCCAGCACAGATTCTGCAGGCTTTCCACTTTCCACACTCCATCCAGTATCACCTCATTGGAAGAACTCTCTCACCATTGACAGAATGCTTCTGTCATCTCTACTTCACCTGCCATCTATTCCATCAACATGGGTGCCATTTATACTGTCTCACTTTGGTCCTCAGAATCCGACCACGGTGAGCCCCAACACCATCATCACCGGGCACACCAGCAGCACCAACAACAACACCAACCTTCTCCGCAATCACCTGATGCTGCACAGGACAGAGGGCATCAGCACCCGACCACATTGCTGCCTGGGACGCCAGGGATGGCCTCACCATAGCCACATTTATTTCATTTGACGCTGTACACCCGGGCTGCCACATGATGCGCCAGGTTGGCACCACCCCACACCAACACCATAAAGCATCCCTACAATGCCCAAGCTGTTCCTTTCACACTCATCACCATTGCGGGGGGGGGTTACCGTTATGTCTCACCATTCACTGCAACTCACTAAGCCACTTCCAAAGGTGCACAGAAATCTGTCCAAGAATGCAAAGTATTGAAAAATAAAGGTTTCAATGTTTGACAGCACAGTAACAGAAACTTTACATGAACATTGGATAAAACACCCAAGTGGCTACCCTTGTGTGTTGTTAGTTGGTATGATTGCACTAGGATAAGGGTGAGTGTGAGGGGTGGCTAGTGAGATGGGGAAGTGATAATGTAGATAGAGAGGGATGGGTGGAGGCATAAGGTAAGTTGGTGTGAGTAAGGATGTGTAAGTAGAGTAGGGGAGGCAGAGTGATGGGGATGTGCTGAGAGGCACAGCAGGATGAAGACGAGAGTGGCTTTGTACTAATGTTTCATGATCTAATAAGATCATTGAAAGGTTTGTGCTGCTGCACCCAGGTCCTCCTGACGACATCCATGCTTGTGCCCTCCTGTGCAATGTGCGACCAGGCTGTGTTGGTCTCTTGGGGAGTTGTCTTCCACCCATGGGAAGGGAAGAGGATCTCCCTGCATGCTGTGACTCCCCCCATAAGCATATGGAGGGAGTCATGGGAGAACCTGGGTGCAGCCCTGTACCTCCGTGCAGTGATTCTCAGTGTTTGCAGCACCTCAATGCTGTGAAACATTGACAGCACAAATGTCAAAATAAAGTTGGCCGTGGTCCCTTTAAGGAAACCGGCTGATGACACATCATGAATGACGTCACCAAACCCGCTTCCTCTAATTGGACCAGCAAATGCGCTGGGCGGGCTTAACAAGCCCTATCAAGGGAAAATCATAAATCATATTAGACAGCGGGATGGAGCAAGCAGCGGGGCCAGGACCCACCACCGACGTCACCCGCCATGGACCCGACGAGATCAGCAAAATCTCGGCTCGGAGTGTTTTGACTTGTGGGGAAGAGCAAAACTAGAGGCCATCAATATAAGATCGTCACCAAAAAATCAAATAGGGAATTCAGGAGAAATTTCGTTACCCAGAGAGTGGTGAGAATGTGGAACTCGCTACCACAGGAAGTGGCTGAGGCGAATAGTATAGATACATTTAAGGGGAGGCTGGGCATGCAAATGAGGGCGAAGGGAATAGAGGGTGATGCTGATAGATTTAGATGAGGAAGGATGGGAGGAGGCTCGAGTGGAGCATAAACACCGGCATGGACTGGGTGGGCCGAGTGGCCTGTTTCTGTGCTTTTATCTATTTACAAAGGAGAACGTCAAAGGAAAGCAAACCCAACTGGCAGAGTTTCATTCATCATTGAAGCAGGTCACGAAAGAGCGAGAAACCTATCGCTGCATTAGAATTTTCAGTGAATAAAAGAAAGGATAAAGATGAACTGTTGTAAATCTACAGGTAGGCTGCAAGGTCTGGGTGTAGACCCTGATTATAAAAGGATTGCAAGCTGCCCATGCGGGCATCCATTGTGAGCAGCGCAGTCCTTTGTCGATAAGAAAAAAATAAATTAGAAATAAATACCACGTCTTTGCCAGAGATTACAATGAACCAGTCGCTTTGGCTGCAATTGTCCAATTTTCCCCGCTGACTCTGAGCCGGCAAGGAAACAAATATTGCTGATCCTGCGTTCAGCGAGCCAATGAATTGCTGACCGTTTTGCTTTGAAAAAGAAAAACCTTATTATCCCACCTCCTTTTCTTTCTCCCCTCCCCCGCCCCCCCCTCCCCATTGTTGCCTGAACCATGAAGTGTGGCCTGGTGTGGATTTTGTGTCAAGTTCCCCCCATGCAGGGCTGAACTGTTCCTTAACCTGATCGCAGTATTCTAGGCGAGAGGGTGACATTGTTATCTGCTGGAAGCAGGCAGCGACTTGAATGGCGGTTTATTGCTGTGCAGGTCAGCAGTCGTTCCGACCCATCAAGTGCAAACAATAGGCTCCCTGACTTGTGTCCTTCAAACTCCAGAATCCAGCAAAAAGCTTCCTTGCAGTAGGCACTGGCGGTATGGGGGAGATGGTGGGGGGAGGGGAAGGAGAAACCCTGTATCCAGTGCAAGTGGATCCTTCAAGGCAATGGATCTGTGCAGCTATGTGCAAAGCCCCTCCCTATCTCTGTAACCTCCTCCAGCCCTATAAACAACAACAACAACAACTTGTATTTATCAAGCACCTTTAACCTAGTACAACGTCCCAAGGCGCTGCGCAGGAGTATTTTAAGACAAAAACATTTTTTGACACCGAGCCACCTAAGGAGAAATTAGGGCAAGTGACCAAAAACTTGGTCAAACAGGTAGGTTTTAAGGAGCGTCTTAGAGGAGGAGAGAGAGGTGGAGAGGTGGAGAGGTTTTGGCAGAGAATTCCAGAGCTTAAGGCCAAGGCCACAGAAGGCACGGCCACCAATGGTTGCGCGATTATAATCAGGGATGCTCAAGAGGGCAGAATTAGAGGAGCGCAGATATCTCGGGGGGGCTGTGGGGCTGAAGGAGATTACAGAGATAGGGAGGGGCGAGGCCATGGAGGGATTTGAAAACAAGGATGAGAATTTTGAAATTGAGGCACTGCTTAACCAGGAGCCAATGCAGGTCAGCGAGCACAGGGGTGATGGGCAAACGGGACTTGGTGCGAGTTAGGAAACGGACAGCCGAGTTTTGGATGACCTCAAGTTTATTCAGGGTGGAATGTGGGAGGCCAGCCAGGAGTGTGTTGGAAGAGTCAAGTCTAGAGGCCCTCCGAGATCTCTGCACTCATCCAATGCTGCCCTCTTACGCGTCCCCGATTTTCATTGCTCCACCACTGGCGGCCGTGCCTTCAGCTGCCCGGGCCTACCTCTTTGACCAAGCTTTCGGTGTAGGGACCGGGTGCTAGGGTTTGGATGATCAGCCATGATCTCGTTGAATGGCGGAGCAGGCTCGAAGGGCCGAATGGCCTACTCCTGCTCCTATCTTCTATGTTTCTATGTTTCTATGACCTGTCCTAATGTCTCCTTATGTGGCTCGGTGTCAAATTTAGCCGCATTAAATTCCTGTGAAATGCCCTGGGACGTTTTACTACGTTAAAGGCGCCGTATAAATAAATGCAAGTTGTTGTCGTCTGTGGTGTGAGACGACCACAATATGGACTTAAAAATTAAAGCACCACAAATGATAGCAAAACGGATGATTTTTATTTCTGCTTGTTGTGCCAGACCAGCATCATCACTCAGCAACTTTATCAGGTCAGTCTCCAAACAAACAAAAAGGATCGAATGCTTCAACCCATGAATCTTCTCATTCTTTGGATAACTTGCAGTGACTGCCTCATGGTAACTTTTTTCCTTCCCCACCGCAGCCCCCCCCCCCACCCCACCCTGCCACCCCCCTCCAAAAAACTATTTTTTTCTGGAAAAATTGATTATTCCTCTTTTTAATCTCTCCCCCCACCATGAATAAAAAAAGCCATTCCTCAAGTCAGGGAACCAGGGCTCGGCCTCGAATGCCCTCAGGTATCTCACCCAAACGGCGATTATTCATGTGCGGCCCTTGAAAATGGCTGCCAGCAAACGTCAGCACACGGATTTACAGCAGGAGCTACTGCAATGATTAGGACCCCGGGGGCGTGCTGAGGCCAATTGTAGGTAGCTCAACCGGTGCTACAGATGAGATCAGCTAACACAGTTCAGAATAGGGATCAAACCCAGTGCCTTCCAGCGAGGCTCACAAGAAGAACTTGGTGAGCTATCGTCTGAATTTCCCCCATGTGTTAATATCAAGTAGGACTTGACATAATAAAACTCACTACACACTTAGTTCGAGTATAAAGCAAGGCTTTAATCAACTTGTTTCAGAACATGGAGGTCTAGTTGTACTTCACTAGTTCCTGTCTTACAAAATGTCCCTGAGAAAGCTGGGCCCACGCCCGAGTATTTATACTCCTTGGACGGCACCACCAGCTGGCCGTCCAGTGTTATTTCATGAGTCGTTTCTTCATGATGATGAGATTTATAACAGGACTGATCCACCAGATCGCTATTGTTTTAAGTAACAAGGTCAGCTGATATTTGCTTTGAAAAGGCTTGTCTCTCCTACCCCCCCTCCCCAACCCACATCACTCCCCTCCCCAACCCACATCACCCCCCTCCCCAACCCACATCACTCCCCTCCCCAACCCACATCACCCCCCTCCCCAACCTACATCACCCCCCCTCCCCAACCCACATCACCCCCCTCCCCCACCCACATCACCCCCCTCCCCCATGTGGTATGTGCTCCCTCTTGATGTTAAACAGAAGTAAGCCGCATTCCCAGGGAGCATTTGGAGAGGCAGGTGATTAGGGGGAAGGGGTGTGTTGGGAGGGAAGAGAAAGAGAGAGATGGGGCCTTAAAAGATCCCAAGGGTAACAGATCTGTGGAATAAGTTAGGAGTAAAAGCCATTGAAGTTGATGCTGTACATCAGTTGAAAAGGCAATTAGATTCATCTCTAGAGAGAGGGAATTAAGCGATATGGTGAGAAAAGGGATAGATGGGGCTGATCTATGAAAAAGCAATTGACTTGTTGGGTGCAAAAAAAACTTTTCCAGTCCTAAAAATTGTTATGCTCCAGTTTAGATGTGGAAACATTAATAAAGGAAATTCATATTCCACAATTTAACTTAAATGAATGATCTTGGGACTGGTGGATAAGTGTGAAGTTGTTCTCAAACTCATTTGAATTTTGAGTTAGGAGAAGGGAGGGAAATAGTCTCGGTGTTTGTGAATTTAATTTAGGTCAGGGTCGGGGGGGGGGGCGGTCATTGGCCCTGAAATCCCGTGGGGGCGTCTCCCCGGGTCTTCTGCTGTATCTTCGGTGAGGAACCATTAAAATGGCATTCAATAGGCGTTGTCAGCCATTTTACCCCATTTCCCCAGCGGTTCCGTCATTCTCCCACCAAGGTCATGGCAAGAGACGGAGCGAAACCCCACAGAATTTCGAGGCCGTGGTTTATAAGTCAGCTAAGAAATCCCAAATGCAGGAGTTAACAGACAAACAACCGGAATCCTGAGAAAAGGGACAGACCTGTTTCTGCATTCACTGCATCCATCCTCCTACCTTACGTCAGTCGTGGCTCAGTGGGTAGCACTCGCGCCTCCCACTCCAGCCACATGAGCACATAATCTAGGCTGACACTCCCAGTGCAGTGCTGAGGGAGCGCTGCACTGTCGGAGGCGCCGTCTTTCAGATGAGATGTTAAACCGAGGCCCCGTCTGCTCTCTCAGGTGGACGTAAACGATTCCACGGCACGATTTTGAAGTAGAAAAGGGGAGGTCTCCCCTGGCCAAAATGTACCCCTCAACCAACATCATTAAAACAGATTATCTTGTCATGATCACATTGCTGTTTGTGGGAGCTTGCTGTGCGCAAATTGGCTGCTGCGTTTCCCACATTACAACAGTGGCCATATTTCAAAAGTACTTAATTGGCTGTAAAGCACTTTGGGACGTCCTGAGGTCATGAAAGGCGCTATATAAATGCAGGTTCTGACTTTTTCTCTTCATATTATCACAATGTTCTCATCCGAAATTCTTCCCTCCACTATTTTAATGGAGCTTTAGCCAGCTTAAATTAAAAGAGTTAACACCTCCACTAAAATAGTGGAGAAGAAAACGTCAGATAAATACCTGAAGTGTTTATTCACTAATATCCCACATCCCAATTTCCAGGCCAAGGATTTAACTCCCCAACCCCGCCCCCCAAATGAGGCAGCAACATTACATTGAGAATCAGCTTTGAAAAGAATTTAATCTACATCACATTTTGCTGTATAATATGGCCGCTGCCCTATCCCGAAGTAGCAGTAAAATTCTATTACAATTGCCTGTCATTTTGTACCATGCTAGCAACTAGAAGTCTATTACATAATATAGAAAGGGCTCGGATAAATGTTATTCCCACAGCAGCGAGTCAATTTGGATTTCTTGAAGGATTGAAGATTTATCCTATTGGTTAAGCAGTTCAGCGCAGTTTAATTTATTTATTTTTACTCCTCGTTACTAATTCCTTGTCCATATGCTGAGGGAGATTAACACACACCAGCAAAGTCTGCCTGAATGAGGCCTGTGGTAATTACTCTAGATGGCTGTCATTCAGCATCTGAGTATTAAATCCTCTGTATCGATTTCTGCCCGGCCTGTGAAAGCAGCTAGATCTAGTTTTATTAAGAAGAAGCCAATGCCATGTGGGAAATTTAAAATGGGTCATTGTCGAGGGCACTGGTTCTTGGTATTCATGGAAAAACTGGAATCGAGCAACGTGATCCCCTTTGCTTGTGAGCATATGTCAGCCTTTTATTAAACAGAAAATACAATAGGAATCTGTCAGAACTGTAGACTAAATGACCATAACCATGGTGTGAATTGAAATTCCAAAATGAACAGGGGGCACCGTGGAGTAATAACAGAAGGGCTTCCAGCTGTAATCTCCTCATGGAGGTTATGGGGGTCATTTTAAACAAACTTGTCAAGCAGGGAAACCCGCGCGATCGGGAGGAACTCCGCTTTTACACTCCGCCCAATGGTCTCAATGGAGATTAAAGCACGCGGGGTGCAAAAACCAGCGTTACACCCGACCCAGTCAATTTCCCGTCGGGCGGCTTAGGTTAGAATTGTCCCCAGTTTTCAGCCGTACCTAGAGTGGCTGCCTGTCTGGTCTCGGGTCAGACAGTCTAGCTTTGGTTGTGGCTGTCTGGCAACTTTCAGAATTAACAAAAAAAAAGACAGTAAAGGGTCGGTTTTCAACTACTGTAAGTGAACAGGCAAGAGGACAGGCCTCTCACTCACGCATACACAGGCCTGTTTCATACAGGCACACAGTGCCTCCAATTTCTGGACCAACCAAATGGTGGCAATCCCAGACATACCATCAACCTGAGGCAAAAACAAAAAGGCCATGTATTTCCCCACAGGAATGGAGGATTTTCCTTTTTTAAAATCACAACAGAGTTACTGCTGAGCTTACATAAGAACATAGGAATTGCTAGACAAAAAAAGAATGAGATCCATCTCGTTCACATTCTACTAGCCTGGTATTCACATGATACAATGATAATGGAGTTGTTGACTGATCATAGCAATCAATCTCTATCAATTAGTCGACAACAGACCCAGAAATAACCCAGATAAACCCCAGTGGTGGAGAGCTTTGGGAACCATTGGTCCGAAGTCACCTGTTCCTCCCGAGCCTGCCACACTTACCGCATGTCATGTCTCAAATTACTCCTATACTGGATCCCAAAATATTATTTTCTAATTTGCAATTGAATCAATCACTGCTAACTGCTTCCACCATCTCCCTAGGAAATTTGTTCCACAGATTGACCACTCGCTCACTGAAATATTGGCCCGTATTTTCCGATGCCTACGGGTGTGTACGGGCTGCGTACACACCCGTAGGGACATCGGAAATGCTGGTTTCAGGCATGCCAAGCGCATGCACTGAAAACCGGCATTTCCGATCTGTCAAGAATCCTGGAGAAGGGCCTCTGCGGGAGGAGAGTTCCGCTTTCTGCACAACCTCCGCCCGCAGAAAACACTTAAAAATCTTACACCTGGTAAAAACAGGCATATGGCCTATTTTTACCAGCATAAGAGTTTAAAAATGTAAAAAAAAATGTTTCACTCATTTATAATTTAAAAATACTTTTAAAAAGGTAAGTTTATTTTTAGCCCCGTAAAAAACTTAATTATTTTTTTCAAAAAATTAAATTTTTCTTTAACATATTTAATTTAATGTAATTTTAACTAATTTTAAAAACGTGATGGTTTTTTACAAATGTATTTAATGATTTAGTGTCTTTTTTCAGTGATCCCTATTCATATATTTGATGGGTCTATCTGTCAAAAGTATGAAGGGAGATTCCCTCCTCCCATTGGCTGGCGTGGCCCACGTGATCCCAGGGATACGTGGGTCCTGCGCATTTCGACTGTGGAAAGGCCCAGGATCGGAAATGGCCGGATCTCGGGAGCCCTCAGGTAAGGGCGTGGATTTTTTCCCGATGGGAGGCCTCCGCACGCAGGAAGCCTCCTATCGGAAATTACCGGCCATTGTTTCCTCACACATCGCCTACTAGCAGTCGGCCTTGGAGTTGCCCACGCAGATGCCCGCCCAACCACTTGGTCAAGGATCTTGCAGGGGCAGGGACGTCAGTGAGAGGGATGTTGTTCAGGGTGGAGCAAGAGAAAACCGTCCTTACCAAAACAAACGGATGCAGAGGCAGACCAGCGCCAGCTGTAATTTCCTGATCAGCTCAAATGCTGGCTGTAGACCACTGGGATCAACGATAACACTCCTACCAGTGAGTGCACCGGCCGCGGTGTCAGCCACAGCTCAGCGGGCGCACTCTCGCCTCTGACTGTCGAAGGTCGTGGGTTCAAGTCCCACACCAGAGGCTTGAGCACAAAATCCAGGCTGACACTTCAACACAGTACTGAGGGGGTGCTGCACTGTCGGAGGCGCCGTCTTTCGGATGAGACGTTAAACCGAGGCCCCATCTGCTCTCTCAGGTGGACGTAAAAGATCCCCTGGCACTATTTCAAAGAAGAGCAGGGGAGTTATCCCCGGTGTCCTGGCCAATATTTAACCCTCAATCAACAGCACTAAGAACAGATTATCTGATCATTACGTCATTGCTGCTTGTGGGACCTTGCTGTGCGCAAATTGGTTGCTGCGTTTCCTAAATTGTAACAGGGACCACACTTGAAAAAGTACTTAATTGGCCATAAAGCTTTCTGGGACGTCTTGAGGTTATGAAAGACGCTATATAAATGCAAGTCTGTTTCTTTTCTCAGATCAGTTAACTCAGCGCAGGTCTGCGCTGAACTTGGGGCCTTCCTGATACACGTGGCTCAGATCCTGATCAGAAAGTCTCTGGGCCATGGGGAGGGGAGGGGCGGGGGCGAGGAAGCAGCAGCAACTTGGCTGTTAATGATCGCACCACCCAACTGAAAGACGAGAGGAGCACAAGTATTTAGGACCCCAAGAAAAATCATTTTAGACCAAGGTCAGAGCCCAGAGAGTGAGCGGTAATGACTGGAATCAGTGATCATGAAGAGAACGTTATTTAAACTGGCATTTCACAACTTTGATGAGAGTGTAGTCACAGTGCCACAGGGAGAAGGCCACTCACCAGGCACTCAGCATCCCATTGATGAGCGAGAATGGTGCCAACTATATATTGGGGGCAATTGATTGTTCTATTGTTGTTGGACTCACTCAACTGTTGTGACATACAATGAAGCATTCATTAACTTCACTGCGGTTTTTATTTATGTTCTCCTCTCTGCTACTGCAGGCACTGACTCATGTGAGCCACCATCCAGTACCTCTCCCTTCATGCAAAAGCCTAGATAGTGAATGTCAGCGGGCTATTCGCCCATGGATGGCATTAGAGTTGACAATAACAACAACTTGTATTTATATAGCAGGGCACTTTTACTGCAGCAAGACCTTCCAAGGCGCTTCACAGGAGTGATTATCAAACAAAATTTGACACCGAGACGCATAAGGGGATATTAGGACAAGTGACCAAAAGCTTGGTCAAAGAGGTCAGTTTTAAAGAGCGTCTGAAAGGAGGAGAGAGAGGTAGAGAGGCAGGGAGGTTTAGGGAGGTAATTCCAGAGCTTAGGGCCTTGGCAGCTGAAGGCATGGCCACCAATGGTGGAGCGATTAAAATCCGGGATGCGCAAGAAGGCAGAATTGGAGGAACGCAGAGATCTTGGTGGAGGGTTGTAGGGCTGGAGGAGGCTACAGAGATAGGGACGGGTGAGGCCATGGAGGGATTTGTAAACAAGGATGAGAAATGTTAAATCGAGGCATTGCTGAACCGGGAGCCAATGTAGATCAGTGAGCACAGGGGTGATGGGTGAACGGGACTTGGTGCGAGTTAGGACACGGGCAGCAGAGTTATGAATGAGCTCAAGCTTACGGAGGGTGTAAGGTGGAAGGCCGGCCAGGCGAGCTTTGGAATAGTCAATGAGTTTGATTCTTTCGTCACCCACTATCAATACACAGGCGTATCCAGACAGGAACACTAGATAGTAATCAGGAGGAAAACAGCTGGCTGATTTATCACCTCCTGAACCCAGGGTTGCTGAGGCCAACTATATATTTCTCTTCCTGCCTGTCTTTTTCAATATCAACAACAACAACAACTTGCATTTATATGGTTCCTTTCTCTTATCCTCTATCTGCGTCTCCATCTGTTCCTTTTCCTGCATTTTCTCGCTCGCTCTCTGTCTCGTTCTTTCTATCTTTGTGTGCCTCGCTCTCTCTCATTCTATCTCACTCTTTGTTTCTCTCTCTCTCTTACTTTTTGTTCCTTGATTAGTAATAAAATATTGTCCCTACCATTAGCCTCAGGTAAGATCAGTTAATTTCGCACAGACCAAGTGACAAACTTGGGGACTTCCAGGTCTATCTCTCACATGGCAGCTGTCGATCATTCTGCCATCGCCATTTACACTTCATCTAGAGTCATCTTTTGTTTCTTAACTTGTCCCATTACCATCTCCTTTTGCGTCGCGCCATCATCCCTTTTGTATCTTAATCTCTCCTGCCCTCCATCCTATCACAGACCTTCCCTTTTGTTCTTTCCTCCCCTCCCCCCTTTCCCTGCCCCCACTTGCTTAAAAACCTGTTCCATCTCCAACTTTTTCCAGTTCTGACGAAGGGTCATCGACCTGAAACGTTAACTCTGTTTCTCTCTCCACAGATGCTGCCTGACCTGCTGAGTATTTCCAGCATTTGCTGTTTTTATTTCAGATTTACAGCATCCACAGTATTTTTGCCTTTGCTTCAGAAGTACTTCATTGGCTGTAAAGCACTTTGGGACATCCTGAGGTTGTGAAAGGTGCTATAGAAATGCAAGTTCTTTCTCTCTTTTCTTTATTGTGTCTCAGTACCACATAGAACATTATATTTACCCACCCAGTCTTAGGGAAACAACTTTGTTGTGTTTACCAGTTATTAAAAGATGCATGAGTTTGGCGAGAGGCTGAGACAGAATTTAAACACGGAGCATTAATGGTCCGACCAGAAGCTTATTTCCTTCACAAGGATATCCTGACAATAATCTGAAACGCTAGGATTAATCTACCCAAAGCAGCAGATGCCAGGGTTCTGCTCTAATCTCAGTCATTACTGTACAGACTGGGTGCTTATCACCTCTGTTGTACAATCCATCACCCCTTCGTGCAAGAGTTATTAAGTGGAGGGGCCCTGAAACATCTCCCTTGCTGAAGGGGGGGGGGTTAAACTCCGAATTTGCATCAATTCCATTAACTTTTATAACCGTCCGGAAGAAATATTACTCGTCATCAACATTTAAAAAAATTAATCTGGACAATTGGAGGATGCATATTCCAGCATTAGAAATTGATGCTTAAAATGGCATTCTAATACTTAACAGCCAATTTTAATCTTTCTTTTTGAATCGTTCCACTCTCTGTCTCTGATGTCCGTGTACTCATGCTCTGTGACAGTCTTAATTCCTCTCTCTCTGTTTCATCTCTGTCTCCATTCAGATCTGACTGGCATCAATGAAGCTGGACTTGGATATCAGCACGGTGAATGTGAGCCAGGGATAAGATGCAAGGATTGGGGCAGAGAGAGACATACACAGATGGAGAGACAGAGACGTGGCCCCGATTTTATAGCGTTGGTGGGGTGGGGGTGGGGGGGGCGGGGAGGCGATGGTGGGTACGGTGCAGGAGGCCTGACTGATCTCAACGACCGGGTCTTGTTACCATAACTTTCATCGGAGTCCCGCCTGAACCCAGCCAGATCTATTACCTCGCTGGCGAGGTCAATCCCCAGCCGTCAGTTAGGTGGTAAACAGTAGGGGGGGGCGGTCAGAGGTCAAAGGTGATCTGGTAGTTGGTGGGGAGGGGAGGTTAAGCAAGGCCCAAGGCTTCCTTGTGAAGCCTGGAGCAGCGCTCTTGCTCCTCCTGGCCCACAAGGAAACCTAAAATAATAATTGAAAACCTATTTTCCCCCCTGCGGAAAGGTCTGGCTTGACGGGTACCTATTTTCCCTCCTGTGGAAAGGTCTGGCTTGACGGGTAAGCCATCACTGCTCCCCACTACTCAGGCCTCAGACTGAAATCGCAGATCGGGTCCCATTCATGTCATCGGGCCCTGATCTGCATATTTAAAGAGAACCCACCAGCTTGGGGCATGTGTCCCGCTCCCCTGCTCAAAAGGTCAGGCCTCGCCCCTCCCTAGCTCTGTAATCTCCTCCAGCCCCACAACCACCCCCACCCCCGAGATATCTGCGCTCCTCTAATTCTTAATTTATAATCACTCAACCATTGGCGGCCGTGCCTTCAGTTGCCTGGGCCCTAAGCTCTGGAATTCCCTGCCTAAACCTCTCTACCTCTCTTTCCTCCTTTAAGACACTCCTTAAACCTATCTCTTTGACCAAGCTTTTGGTCACCTGCCCTAATTTATCCTTATGTGGATCGTTTTACTACGTTAAAGGCGCTATATAAATACAAGTTGTTATTGTACTATTGGGACCCAGTGGGAAGGTAGCAGGATCAGAGAAGGTAAGTAGTTCCCCTCATTTTAAACTTTATTTAAAGTCTGATCCATCTTCAGGTATAAATGTTTCACAGCAACTTCACTGCTCCACTCAAAACAATGCATACTGGTGCAGGGGCTGGACAAAAAATATCTAATTTTTCAATAACGTGTCCTTTGTTATTGGAGCAATCAGGACACCATGAACTGCAAAATGCAGACATCTCACATGGGACAAGATGCAGGTTTTCTGGCATCATATATTCCCAACGGCAGTCAGAGTCCAAAAGTGACAAATAATAACGAAAGGAATTGCACCAAAGCAACTTGCTTCCACCTACAAGTTGGAAATAACAACTAACTACATCAAACAGCTGATCTATTGTGGTTGCAACAAGCATCAGGATGACAACCAAAGAAAGAAAGGCTCGCATTTATATAGCGCCTTTCAAGACCACCGGACGTCTCAAAACGCTTTACAGCCAATGAAGTACTTTTTGAAGTGTAGTCACTGTCGTAATGTAGGAAACGCAGCAGCCAATTTGCACACAGCAAGCTCCCACAAACAGCAATGTGATAATGACCAGATAATCTGTTTTTGTTATGTTGGTTGAGGGATAAATATTGGCCAGGACACCGGGGTTAGCTCCCCTGCTCTTCTTCGAAATAGTGCCTTGGGATCTTTTACGTCCACCTGAGAGAGCAGACGGGGCCTCGGTTTAGCGTCTCATCTGAAAGAAGGCACCTCCGACAGTGCAGCACTCCCTCAGCACTGCACTGGAGTGTCAGCCTAGCTTTATGTGCTCAAGTCATCCTCGGTTCCGAGGGACTGCCTAAGAGAAGAAGAGATGTGCTCAAGTCTCTGGAGTGGGACTTGAACCCACAACCTTCTGACTCAGAGGTGAGTGTCCTACCAACTTTTTTAAAAATTTGTTTATGGGAGGTGGGCGTTGCTGACAAGGCTAGCATTTATTGCCCATCCCTAATTGCCCTAGAGAAGGTGGTGGTGAGCCGCCTTCTTGAACCGCTGCAGTCTGTATGGTGAAGGTACTCCCACAGTGCTGTCAGGTAGGGAGTTCCAGGATTTTGACCCAGCGATAATGAAGGATCAGCGATATACTTCTAAGTCAGGATGGTGTGTGACTTGGAGGGAAACTTGGAGGTGGTGGTGTTCCCATGCACCCGTTGCCCTTGTCCTTCTAGGTGGAAGATGTCGTGGGTTTGGGAGGTGCTGCCGAAGAAGCCTTGGCGAATTGCTGCAGTGCACCTTGTAGATGGTACACACTGCAGCCACGGTACGCCGGTGCTGGAGGGAGTGAGCCACAGCTGACATATTCATTATGTCCAACCTTCAAAGGACCTGTGAGGCAGCAGACCAGTTAGTCTTCGGATGGAGTTTTGAACCTTTCTTGCTGCCATTCCTGGATAGTGATGAAACGAGGACTCTGAAGGGACAATCTATCTTGGACATGCAGCGTCAACACCGCCTACTCTGCATCAAACTGGCATCACACTGTCAATGGATCCATTACCTGCCAATATAATTACACCACCTTGGAACTGTTGCTCGACAACCTCCAGAAACAGTCGATCTCTTTTTGGTGTTTGAGTATAAGAGTATTTTGAGGGTTTGAGTATAAGAGTAACGATGCCTTACTGCAATTATATAGGGCCCTGGTGAGACCACACTGGAGTATTGTGTACAGTTTTGGTCTCCTTACCTAAGGAAGGATATACTTGCCATAGAGGGAGTGCAACGAAGGTTCACCAGACTGATTCCTGGGATGGAGGGATTGTCCTATGAGGAGAGATTGAGTAGACTAGGCCTATATTCTCTAGAGTTTAGAAGAATGAGAGGTGATCTCATTGAAACATACAAAATTCTTACAGGGCTTGACAGGGTAGATGCAGGGAGGATGTTTCCCCTGGCTGGGGAGTCTAGAACCAGTGTCACAGTCTCAGAATAAGGGGTCAGCCATTTAGGACTGAGATGAGGAGAAATTTCTTCACTCAGAGGGCGGTGAATCTTTGGAATTCTCTACCCCAGAGGGCTGAATATTAAGGGAATCAAGGGATATGGGAATAGTGCTGGAAAGTGGAGTTGAGGTAGAAGATCAGCCATGATCTTATTGAATGGCGGACCAGGCTCGAGGGGCCGAATGGTCTACTCCTGCTCCTATTTCTTATGTTCTTATGTTCTTGCTGACCTGTGGCCATCAGAATGGAAGTGATGCAAGGATGAGCACCTGATCACTGGACCGATGAACTGCTCAAAAGCAACAGAAACGCCAATAAAACACCTGATCAATAGCTCACACAACAAAAGCACCTGATCAATAGCTCACACAACAAAAGCCCCCGGCACCATCTTGTTGACAACTCCAATGTCATGTCGGCTTGATTGATTGACGGCTGTGCCTTCAGCTGCCGAGGCCCTAAGCTCTGGAATTCCCTCCCTAACCCTCGCCGCCTCTCAACCTCTCTTTCCTCCTTTAAGGCGCTCCTTAAAACCTACCTCTTTGACCAAGCTTTTAGTCACCTGCCCTAATATCTCCTTATGTGTCTCAGTGCCAGATTGTTTCTGATAACGCTCCTGTGAAGCGTCTGGGCTCGTTTTATTACATTAAAGGCGCTAAATAAATGGAAGTTGTTGTTGATGATTGATTGGAGTTACTTCAATTAAACAGTGTTTAATCCTGTGACGACTGAGTTGTGCTTCCGTACCAAAACAAAACGAATTTTGCAGTTAAAAAAAATTAATTATTTTGGAAGAGACTTAAATAAGAGGGAAGGAGGGGCGGTTACATAGTTAGGATCAAGGTCGTCTTACCCAACAAGCCCGCTATAAGTTTGTGAAAGTTTCAGGCACCTTTGAGATAAGCCCTGAAGTAAATGTCACTGATTTTAAAAATGTTCCACATTCTGCCCGTGTCTGACTTGCTGGCAGGTAATCAATGAATATCAGACGTGCTTTTCCAAAGCATGCTGAATAATGGAGTACTGCAGTCAGCCAGCAAATATATGTTCAATCCTTTATGCTGGAATAATATTAGAACATAAGAACATAAGAAATAGGAGCAGGAATAGGTCACTTGGCCCCTCGAGCCTGCTCCGCCATTCAATAAAATCATCGCTGATCTTGGGCTCAAAGCCACTTCCCCGCCCGCTCCCCATAACCCTTCACTCCCTTATCTTGCAAAAATCTGTCTATCTTCACCTTAAATGTATTTAATGACCCAGCCTCCACAGCTCTCTGGGGCAGAGAATTCCACAGATTTACGACCCTCTGAGAGAAGAACTTCCTCCTCATCTCAGTTCTAAAAGGGCGACCCTTTATTCTGAAACTATGCCCCCGAGTTCTAGATTTCCCCACGAGGGGAAACATCCTCTCTGCATCTACCTTGTCGAGCCCCCTCAGTATCTTATATGTTTCAATAAGATCACCTTTCATTCTTCTAAATTCCAATGAGTATAGGCCCAGCCTGCTCAACCTTTCCTCATAAGTCAACCCCTTCATCTCAGGAATCAACTGAGTGAATCATCTCTGAACTGCCTCCAATGTAAGTATATCCTTCCTTAAATAAGGAGACCAAAACTGTACGCAGTACTCAAGGTGTGGTCTCACCAATACCCTGTACAGTTGTAGCAGGACTTCCCTGCTTTTATACTCCAACCCCCTTGAAATAAAGGCCAACATTCCATTTGCCTTTTTGATTACTTGCTGTACCTGCATGCTAACTTTTTGTGTTTCATGCACAAGGACCCCCAGGTCCCTCTGAACTGTAGCATTTTGTAATCTCTCTCCATTTAAATAATAATTTGCTTTTTTTATTTTTCCTGCCAAAGTGGATAACCTCGCACTTTCCCACATTATACTCCATCTGCCAAAAGTTTGCCCACTCACCTAGCCTGTCTATATCCCTTTGCAGATTCTTTGAGTCCTCTGCACAACTTGCTTTCCCAAGTATACAGCAAGTATACAGCATTAATAAAGCGTGCTCCTATATTTTAATACACAAGTCCATATACGAGCAGATACACAGAGGAGTGGTTTACCTCTGTAACACTGCCAAGAAAAAAAAAACTGCAAATGTTGGAGATCTGAAATAGCCAGAGAAATTGCTGGAGATTCATGGCATCTCAGTCAGCATCTGTAAAGGGAAAAGACAGGTTAACATTTCGGGGGCGAGATCCTTCCCTCAGAACGGGGACTAAAGAAGATTCTTACAAAGCACTTTTAAAAAGAAAGAAAAGAAAGATCTGCATTTCTATAGCGCCTTTCACCACCTCAGGACATCCCAAAGCGCTTTACGGCCAATGAAGTACTTTTGAAGTGTAGTCACTGTTGTAATGTAAAAAACGCGGCCAGCAATTTGCGCACAGCAAGCTCCCACAAACAGCAAGGTGGTAATGACCAGATAATCTGGTTTTAGTGGTGTTGATTGATGGATTGGCCAGGACACCGGGGATAACTCCCCTGCTCTTATTCGAAATAGTGCCGTGGGATCTTTTACGTCCACATGAGAGAGCAGACGGGGCCTCGGTTTAACGTCTCAACCGAAAGATGGCACCTCCGACAGTGCAGCACTCCCTCACCACTGCACTGGAGTGTCAGTCTAGATTTTTGTGCTCAAGTCTTTGGAGTTGGACTCGAACCCACAACCTTATGACTTTTTAAAAATTTGCTTATGGGATCTGGGCGTCGCTGGCAAGGCCAGCATTTATTGCCCATCCCTAGTTGCCCTTGAGAAGGTGGTGGTCAGCTGCCTTCTTGAACCGCTGCAGTCCGTGTGGTGATGGTACTCCTACAGTGCTGTTAAGTAGGGAGTTCCAGGATTTTGACCCAGCAACGATGAAGGATCGGCGATATACTTCTAAGTCAGGATGGTGTGTGACTTGGAGGGGGACTTGGAGGTGGTGGTGTTCCCATGCACCTGTTACCCTTGTCCTTCTAGGTAGAAGAGGTCGCGGGTTTGGGAGGTGCTGCCAAAGAAGCCTTGGCGAGTTGCTGCAGTGCATCTTGTAGGTGGTGGATGGGGTGCCAATCAAACGGGCTGCTTTGTACTGGATGGTGTCGAGCTTCTTGAGTGTTGTTGGAGCTGCACTCATCCAGGCAAGTGGCAACTCCTTACTTGTGTCTTGTAGATGGTGGAAAGGCTTTGGGGAGTCAGGAGGTGAGACACTCACCGCAGAATACCCAGCCTCTGACCTGCTCTTCTTGCCACTGTATTTATGTGGCTGGTCCAGTTAAGCTTCTGGTTAATGGTGACCCCCAGGATGTTGATAGTGGGGGATTTGGCAATGGTAATGCCATTAAATGTCAAGGCGTGGTGGTTAGACTCTCGCTTGTTGGAGATAGTCATTGCCTATCACTTCTGTGACGTGAATGTTACCTGCCACTTAGCCCAAGCCTGAACGTCATCGAGGTCTTGTTGCATGCGGGCATGGACAGCTTCATTATCTGAGGAGTTGTGAATGGTGCTGACCACTGTGCAGTCATCAGTGAACATCCCCATTTCTGACATATGTTGGAGGGAAGATCATTGATGAAGCAGCTGAAGATGGTTGGGCTTAGGACACTGCCCTGAGGAACTCCTGCAGCGATGTCCTGGGGCTGTGATTATTAACCTTCAACCACCAAAATCATCTTCCTTTGTGCTAGGTATGACTCCAGCCAGTGGATCCCCATTGACTTCAGTTTTACTAGGGCTCCTTGATGCTAGACTCGGTCAAGGGCAGTCACTCTCACCTCACTTCTGGAATTCAGCTCCTTTGTCCATGTTTGGACCAAGGCTGTAATGAGGTCAGGAGCCGAGTGGTCTTGGCAGAACCCAAACTGAGCATCAGTGAGCAGGTTATTGGTAAGTTCCGCTTGATAGCACCGTCGATGACACCTTCCATCACTTTGCTGATGATTGAGAGTAGACTGATGGGGCGGTAATTGGCTGGGTTGGATTTGTCCTGCTTTTTGTGGACAGGACATACCTGGGCAGTTTTCCACATTGTCGGATAGATGCCAATGTTGTAGCTATACTGGAACAGCTTGACTGATGTGTATTTACAGAAACAGCTGGTTTTAGTTTATCTCTGTAAAGCACTGACACTGTAATTTGTGGAGCATCTCTGCAGCACCCAGCGCACTGTGTAATATACAGCTGAGGGTTAAATCTCTGGGCGAAATTTTCAGAAGTAAGAACGATTGAGTTGGAGGGGTGGGGGGGAAGTAAAAGTTGGAAAATGTGAACTCCGACCCCAACCTGCCGCCAACCTGCCCACTTTCATCTTTCACTCAGGCGGGATGGGGGTGGGGGGGTGCGGACTGCCAACCAGCTGCCAGGAGACGGGTTGGCAATACAGGAAACTTTGTGTTATCCGGAGGCGAACCGTCCGGCAAGCTTGAGCCACCGGCAAAAATCAGGAGCCGTTTTTTATTCTTTTCGTTTCTTTTCTTTGAACAGTCAAGCTCTGCAACGTCAGTAGCTAAGCAACAGCTTCAGCTAGAGATGCTACAGAGACGCTTGCCAACTGTTTAGAGGCTGTTGCTAAGCAACAGGGTTTGTTGATTCATACGGAGATGAAAATCTCCGTATGTTTCAACATTAGCTCTGGAGTGTACGGCAGTTTTGAGGGAACGGCAGCAGCTCGGTCCCGTCGGTGCCGGATAGCACAAAGTTTCCTGTAATGAGTCCTGAAGCCTCCACTTTATCCTGCTTTGCAGGTTTAACTGCAGGCGGCCGGGGATCCCAGGGCACGGGATTGCTGGTGGCTGCCACAAGGCGGCCTCAGCCTCGGGGAGCCAATCCTTGTGGAGCAGGAGTACTTTGTCCCGCCCCCCCCCCACCAGCTCCACCACCATCAGCCTGGCCCTCCCCGGGGTCAGGGATCGGACCCCCCGAAGGATCGGACACCACCCCCCCGCCCCCGAGCCTGGAACACCCCCCGGGGGATCGGACCCCCCCACCCCACCTGAGCCCAGCACTTACCTGTTGCTGCGGCCTCCTTCTCCAAGTTCCCCGCCCGACTGGAAGCCAGCCTATCAATCAGGCTGACTTCCGGGCAGGGAACCCACCCCCGACGTCGCACGCACGCTGTGGAGTTTAAACTTCCGGGTCCCCCCGCACCGTGCGGGTGGGAACCAGGAAAATCCAGCCTTCTGTATATCTGCAAAGTAGACTGTATTATTTTGCAGTAAAATGCTCCCTTCCTGCGAGCTGCATTAACTAAAATCCTAGTTCAGTTAGTGTCTTTCGTTGCTACGATGTAAAATACAGTGGGCCAGAATTTGCTGTCAAAATAACGGTGAGGCTAATGGCGTTCACCGTTATTTATACGGAAACGGTATGGCAACTTCAGGCGAGGGGCAGATGCGCGGTTAAATGCCAATATCCAAAAGTCGCTGTCCGAGTTGGTTCACTCAGGCCGTTAGCTTCGCAGAGACGGCTTCTCGCTGTCTGGTTCCCCAATGACGTGCATTGAATGGGGTGAAGTTGCTGTGTTTGCGCAGTAGATACGAACTAAACCCACCGCAGATATTTCAGGCTAGTAATTACAACATGATCAGTGTTAATGACTACCAATCAACCTCGCGGGCACCGAAAACTAACAATTGGAAGTGTGGAGTCTCATTCCTTCAGCTTATGAATTGTTTTAGGAGATTTTAAAAATGTCAAAAAAAAATTCTTATTTTTCCTTTCTGTCTCTTTTTTTCTCTCTTAATCCAATCTTTCTTTCCCTCTCTTTATTTCTCTTTCTGTACCAAATTTGACATTGAATTTACCTGCTCTAATTCACCCTCCTTCTCAGTCCTTCCACTGTTTATTTCCCAAATCTTGAATCTCATTGGTTGCGGAGATACCCTGTTGGTTGCCCTGGTCACTCAGGTCCCAGATGGGCCTGTTGCCCTCGCTGCACCGTGATCAGCTCACACTTTCCGTAACTTTGTGGGTTTTGAGCCAAAGGGTGTAGGGGCAAGTCTAACTAACGGCAGGCGTCATTAGATGGCCTGCTCCAGCATAACCTGGCCCATTGTCTTCCTTGTAGTGTATGTACCCGTCTACCTTTAAGGAAACTATTGTATGTAACCGTTCACCTTTAAGAGAACTACTTTAGGTGTGGCACTACTTGTTTGGCTTCTGTATACTGTAATACCGACAGTGACCACACCAGTATATAAGTGTTGTGGCAGGATTGCTGGGGCAGATTCGCCCTGACCTTCGAATAGTAAAGACCTGTTTGCTTGTTACTCCTGAAGTCTGTGTCGTTATTAACTGTACAACCCACAGACTTTACAGTGGCGACGAGTCCGATCGTACCCTGCGGCAAGACTACCAAAGCAACTAAAGAGCGTCGAAGAGAGGCAACCGCCCTCGTCGTTCTGCTGGAAGAAAACACGAGGCTGCAGCAATAGAAAGGAAGAAGACTTTAGCAACAAAAGCTTCCATCAGCAACAGGCACTGACTACCCTTCTACCATGGTGCGGAGTGAGCCGATCAGCAGGAAACAAGGCGGCTGCGGAGACTGTGAGTAGGGGAAAGTGTAACGAAATCCGGAGGATAAGGGCTGTGCACTCGACCACGGTCGAGGGGGAGCAGAGCTGGTCAGGAAGTCGGGTCCAACGGCGTCGTGAGATAGCCGGACCGCGATCGGCGGGAAAAGCCGGGCAGCGACCGAAGCCACGAAGCGCTGAGACCGGGAGCAGGCGCGGGAAGAGAGAAACTCAGCCGCAGCCGGGGAGGGAAGCACCGGACTGCGTGAGGGCTGGGAGGCGAACGGGAGCCGGGCGTGTGGGAGAGGCAGAGCCGACCAAAGGAGGCTGCGCGAGAGCCAGTCCAGCGGCTGAACTGTTCTCCGCCAACGGGGTACCCAGCGCCGGTAGAGCCGAACGTGTGGGAGAGAGAGACAGAGCCGAGCAAGGGGAGAGAGACTGCGCGAGAGCCAGTCCAGCGGCTGAACTGTTATCCGTGAACGGGGTGTACCCAGCGCCGGTAGAGCCGTGCGAGCGGGAGAGAAAAACAGAGCCGAGTAAGGGGAGCTGTGCGGAAGCCAGTCAGCGGCTGAACCTGTCCACTGTGGGGAAAGAGTACCCCTTCCACCAGGGAAGAAACGCGGGAAGCCGCCATTAGGCGGAGAAGACGACAGAAGCGGGAAACCGCCATTGAAGTGGGCGGGGAGAGAAGGAAAGAGCAGGAAACCGCCATTTTCGTGGGAAAACCGCCATCTTAACTGCCATTGAAGTGGGCGGAGAGAGAAGGGAAGAGCGGGAAACCGCCATTTTCGCGGGAAAAACCGCCATCTTAGAAATAAACAAATAAATAAGAATACTTAAAGAAATACTTGTGCTGCTCCCAAGGAAAGAAAGATGCCTAAGCGAGGGAATATTAACGATTTTAATTCTGAGATAGAAGACTGGGCCACGTACGTGGAACGCATAGAGATTTATTGTGAAGCCAACAAAATAGAGGAAGACGACAAGGCGATAACATTGCTAAACTCGATGGGGGCAAAAACATACGGGCTCTTGAAGCATCTAATAGCACCAGATAAACCGGCGGATCAGACTTTCGAAGAGATTGTGGCTGTGCTGAAGGACCACTTGAACCCCACACCGTTGATGCTGGCTGAACGTTTCAAATTCTATGCAAGAACGCAGAGGAAAGACGAAAGTAACGCGGAATACTTGGTCGAACTGCGTAGGCTGGCGAAATACTGCCAGTTCGGAGGGAATCTGACAGAGGCACTGCGAGACAAGTTCGTATGTGGATTGTCCAAAGAAGGGACGCAAAAGCGACTACTGGAAGAGAACGACCTCACACTAGACAGGACTGTTCTTATAGCTGCATCGCACGAAGCCGCAGCGAAAGGAACGGCAGAAATGCAACTGAAGGCGGCGGCACTCGGGGTGGACCAAATTACCTCGAATACAACAAAATGCTATCGTTGTGGGAAGACAACGCACGACCAGAATCAATGCTGGTTTAGGAACCAAGAATGTAGGAAATGTGGCAAACTGGGTCACATCGCAAAGGTATGCCGGTCAGGGAAGAAGACCAACAACCAAAGGAAGCCACCACAAGAAAAGTACAGCAAGGTACACAAGGTGGCTGAGAAGAGTTCAGACAAACAGAATTCAGACTCAGACCCAAACAACCAGGAGCTGGGTAGTCTGAGAATTCACAATGTGGGGAGGGAAGCTGATCTACAAACTATCTGGGTCATGCTAAGAATAGCTGGAGTCCAAGTAAGAATGGAGTTGGACACTGGATCAGCTCTATCAGTCATCAATCGAAGGGACTACCACCGGCTATTCTCTCACATACCCTTAAGGAATACCAAGTTCGTATTACAGACATACACGGGGCATAAAGTATACCCCATGGGGAAGATAAGAGTCAAGGTGAGAGAGAGGGGTAAAGAACACCCAAGAATGAACTTGTACGTATTACCTGAGGGAGGACCACCACTTCTAGGACGGGAGTGGATTAAGAAAATAGACATGGAATGGCACTATCTAAAAGCCATCACGAGTGAGGACTCGGTACGAGCAATCAGCTCAGATTCTGGAACGGATGACGATAAGACTAACTCAAATATGGAAGACAAGGCTGAAATGGACTTGCCGACTATGGTGGAGAAAACGAAGACAGGCATAAAGGCTTATGCTACCGAGAAGGATAAAGCTTCAGAGCAGAACTCCAGGTTGACAGAGAATTCTGAGCCTGTCCAAGTTAAGGACTTATCCACGACGGAAGAACACAGAGCCCGGACTCAAACGTATCGCAAAATACAACAACAATTAGAACAGTTGAGTTACCGTCTCGTACAAGAGATGAAAACAATGGAACAATTCTGGGACACCGAATGGGAGAACCTGGAAAGACAACAGAGGCAGCTAGCTCAAGCTGAGAGCGACCATAGGGCCATCATGGCTAAGTATCGATCACATCTCCCTGATGCTGTTCAAGAGTTAGAATATTTGCAGAACGAAACAAATGAAGAGGAATCTTCAGGCAGCCAGGATTTTATCCTAGTTCCTCTCTACGACTCCTTACAAGCAGAGTGTAAGAAGTTGAAAGAACAGTATGAACAGGCCCAGGCTACAATTCTGGAGGGGGTTAACTCGGCAACCTCCGAAAAGCTAGTTTTAGTGAAAGCATATGAGCAACTAAAGGTTGAACACGAGCAAGAAGTCCAAAGGATGCAGGAAATGTTTGAGGAGCTCCAGGCCAAGACAGACTCATCGGTAGAGATTCCATCCATCGATGAAAAATTGGAGGTGGAAGACATGGTAGAACATGGAATCCAAGAGGTTCAAGAACTCATAAAAGTACTGAAGGAAACCCAAGACAAATATGAGGCGGAAATGACCAGGGTTCAACAACTTGAAGAACATAGTCAACTGGGAATCCGGGCAGTGGAAGGAAAGGCAACTGGAAGAGAAACAGAGACTGGAAGAATGGCCCCTGAACTGGAGCTAGAGAGCATCAAGGCGCAACTTCTTCGAGCGCTTAAAACCCAAGCACCAGAGGGAAAGGTGGATGAAATAGAGAAGAAGCTGATCCACAGTGTCCCCGGGGAAGAGTTAACGACCAGCGAACTCCTTCACAGGCGGAGTGACAAGACTCCACAAGGGGAACACGAGCTTCAAGCTTCAAAGGGAAGGAATTCGGAGCTTCCAAAAGGGATGGAGATAGCTGAGGTGGCAACACAGCTTTTACAAGGATGCCAAAAGGACGCTGAATTACGTCAAATTGAACAGAAGAAGGGGGAAACAGCTACTCCAGTAGAAGGAGTAAATAGCCGGATAACGCAATCCCCGATGGAAGGGAAGGTATTGAACTCACAAATGAGGACAGTAGTGAAGGAATGGCAGACAACCCAGGAAGAGCGTGATGAATATGAATGTATGAGGAAGTCTTTTCAAGAAAGATGTCTAGGGAAGGAACCACAGTCGGCTAACGTCCAGATGGGTAAGGAGGAAGTAGAAGGCCCTCTCGCTGGCCTAACTCAGGACGACCCCGAATATTACCATGACCTGTTGAGTGACACTGAATATTACGAGGATCTGGTCTGCCCAGTTTGTGAGGAAAACTCCCAAAGTGCTGAAATCAGGATGAAACACTTAAGGTCTAAGGAACATAGAGAGTTGGTGGCGCTACAGCTGGCAGCCGAGAAAGGAGCCCCGAGAGTCTCAAAAAGGCAGAAAAGAAAAAGAAGAGGCAGAAGACAATAACTATCTAAAATATTATCACTTCTACCAGCTCAGGAGGGGACCTACGAAAGGAGCTAAATTAGTTGAAAAGTGGGAAATTATCAAGACAGCCAGTTGGTTATAAAAGTCGGCACTGCCGGTTCAACAGGACGAAAGTTCAAGCTGTTACGTCAAGGAAAAGGCTATGGAGGAGTCACACTATCCATGTGAACCGGCTACACCAAAGAGATGTTGTTCGGACCAAGTCAAGATCGGAGACTGAATCTGTGAACTGTTCCCGCAGAGACTGACTTTGTGAACTGTTTCCCACCGAGATTATATCTGTAAAGTGTTTTATATGAAGTTGAAGATATGTATGTTAATGGGACTCTGTAAGTAATAAGCTAAAAAGGGAGGATTGTAGTGTATGTACCCGTCTACCTTTAAGGAAACTATTGTATGTAACCGTTCACCTTTAAGAGAACTACTTTAGGTGTGGCACTACTTGTTTGGCTTCTGTATACTGTAATACCGACAGTGACCACACCAGTATATAAGTGTTGTGGCAGGATTGCTGGGGCAGATTCGCCCTTACCTTCGAATAGTAAAGACCTGTTTGTTTGTTACTCCTGAAGTCTGTGTCGTTATTAACAGCACAACCCACAGACTTTACATTCCTCTCGGGTGATAAGAGCCATGAATTAGGAGCAGGAGTCAGCCATACGGCCCTTTCGACCTTGCTCCGCCATTCAATAAGATCATGGTTGATCTTCTACCACAACTCCACTTTCCTGCCCGATCCCCATATCCCTTGCTTCCCTTAGTGTACAAAAATCTATCGATCTCAGCCTTGAATATACTCAACGACTGTGCCTCCACAGCCCTTTAGGGCAGAGAATTCTAAAGATTTGCCACCCGCTGAGTGAAGAAATTCTTCCTCATCTCAGTCTTAAATGGCCGACCCCTTATCCTAAGACTATGGCCCCTAGTTCCAGCTAGGGGAAACAGCCTCTCAGCATCTACCCTGTCAAGCCCTCTCAGAATTTTATATGTTTCAATGAGATCACCGCTCATTCTTCTAAACTCCAGAGAGTATAGGCTCAATCTACACAATCTCTCCTCATAGGACAACCCTCTCATCCCAGGAATCAACTTAGTGAACCTTCGTTGCACCCCTCTAAGGCAAGTACAACTTTGTGCTCTTACAAGGAAAGGAAATACATGGTACTGCAAAAAGGATAAAGGGAGGCTATGCAGCCAAAACAGGTGAAGACTCAGCCCTGCGATAGGCAGTGATCCTAAACTTCGCCCATTCCCTCACCACTTGGGCCAACTCCTCATACGTTTTGTCTTTCTGCTGGGCAGGAGCGATCAGATTCCTGATCAATGTGTATGTTGCAGGTCCGCAGATAGTCAATAGAACTGCTCTCTTTTTTGTATCTGTTGCCTTAAGATAAAAATGAAGGCCTAAAAATTCAGTTGCTTTGCGCCTCCACGGGGCGCAAAGTAACTAGCGCCTGGGCGCGGCACCGCCAACGACTCCCGCGAAATTCAGCGGGAGATTAGTGCCAGCAGTAACCGTTAGCATCCCGTGGTGTTGCGCCGCCGGTGATGACGTCATCGCCATGTGCAGCGCCCCGCTCGCACCCCGGCCGTGATCTTCGGTAGCGCTCCCTGACTTACCGCCGGACGCTATGTCCGACGAGGTCAGGGGGGCCTACCTGCGGCCGGGGTGGCGCTAATTAAAGGGAAGGTGCCGGGCGGCCATTTTTGTTGCCAGCACCTGCCCCCTCTGCCGTCCCCGGCTTCCTCTTCAGCCCCCCCCCGCCGCAGCGTGCCGGCTGCGCTCCTTGAGCCCGGCACTTCTCTTGAGTGCCGGGCTCTTTTGCCGGCACTCCAATCCATGGTGGCCCAGCTGGACCCCGGGTCGCGCTGTGCAAGGCCCCTCCCCTTTAAGGAGGGGAGGAAGGCCTGCAGTACCACGGTGCGACGTGCCGCAGTGTGTGACGTTGCGGCATGTAGCGCCGCAATATTCACTCGCAGCGCCCCAAGAGGGAGGTGGGGCACTTCCAGTAGCGCCCTGCCTCCCTCTTGGGACGCTACCAGTGAATTTCGGCGCTAATTTTTTCGGGGCGCTAAAAGTAGAGCCCTGGCGAAGTTAGCGCCCCAAAGGGGGCGTGACACAATTTTTCCCCCTTAGCCTTTCCACATACTCACTCCAACTGGACTGATATTCCAATTTTTCCAACTAATCCCGACGTGATAAGAAAAAAATTGCAGTGATAAGATTGACCACTACCTAAGCAACAAAAATATCTAATAAACAATAATCCTAACAAGGTGCTGTCTGCTGTCCTCGTTGCCAACTGTTGCGTCTGATAAACACTCAACTTGGTCTGGTAATGTAACGGCTGCTGTTACTTCAGACTCTCTGGGATATTCTTTCTAGATGTAAGAAAAGAATATAAGGGAATATGATTGCTACAGTGTGCTCACTCCCATCGGGGGGTCTCTGGGGCTGAGTTATCAATATGCAAGTACAGTACAATGGATCAGGGTTACACTGCCACTCGGATATCTTGAGTATTCCGATGATTCCAGTGCCATGTTCCTTACCCCAGGATGGGCCCTTACTACGGATCAGACACAATGACACATGCACCTCATGCCAAAGGCCAGCATTGAAAATGGAATTGAAAACTTAAGGAAGAAACTACTGCTAAACATAGGGGCTATAAGTGGGAAAAGAGGGGTTTCCAATAGACCTTGGTGCTGAGCTATAGATTGACCTGAACCTACGGAGGGCCACAGAAACATCGCTGCTTGTGAATTGGAAAATGGGCTTGGAACAGCCAAATACATGGGGGTTCTGCCCTCCTACTTCAACGTGTCGATCTGACTTGGAGTTATACCACCACTTTTGCGTTACTGCAAAGCGGAAACTGTTTTTTGCGGCGATCTAAAGATGGTAGTGTAACAGCAGTCTAAGCTGGCGTGATTCGGGGAGGTAGTAAAGTCTGAAATACCTCTAAGAATCCAGCACAAGCTACAGGAAACTCTCGTTTAAACGGCACCTAAATATCCGGAATTCTCTAATAACCGGCAAAATTCATACTCCGAAAACAACACCTCAATAACCGGAAATGTTGCCGAGTCCGAGTCTGAGTCTCCCGCGGTGGCCGAGTTCGTCAGTGGGGGTAGTTCTCCAAACTGCCACTACTCGGCTTCTTGGCGCTGTCAGAAGTCTCTGTAGGTGAGTACCCAATTATACTGCACATTTCTTGATTTTTTAATTTTTGTTTGTTAAAAATAGCCTCGGTAGATAACCCTCTCCGTTATCCGGAATTTTTAATCAACCGGCACCATCCCGGTCCCGTCGGTGCCGGATACGAAAGAGTTTCCTGTATTCAGAGTGTGTTGAGAAGGTTTGAACAAGGAATGCATTAATATTTAAGACTGAACAGCAATACAAGGCAGAGTCCATTTGTACAGTGCTGGATATACTGGCCTCACGTCTTCATAGAATCATACAGCACAGAAGGAGGCCATTCGACCCATCGTGCCTGTGCCGGCTCTTTGGTAGAGATATCCAATTAGTCCCACTCCCCCGCTCTTTCCCCACAGCCCTGCAAATTTTTTCCCTTCAAGTATTTATCCAATTCCCTTTTGAAAGTTACTATTGAATCTACTTCCATCCCCCTTTCAGGCAGCGCATTCCAGATCACAACAACTCGCTGCGTAAAAAATAATTGCCTTATCTTCCCTCTGGTTGTTTTGGCAATTGTCAATAGGCAGGAGTAATCTGGCACACTTCATTCCTTCTTTAAGGTGACCCTGCACTTCATTACATCTGAGCTTACGCCAACCAACCCTTTGTGACCTTTAGTCTGCAGACTTAAATTAAATGAATTCTGCAGTTGGCAGCGGCAGAAAGCTGTCTCCCTGTCAACCAGCAGCTCAGAGTTTAAGGACAGGCAGGGTTTTATTGACAGGTTGCATCCAATCAGAAACCTCCGAGTTTCAGCTGATTTGCATAACAAAGGTTAGCCGACGTCAATAACTGAGAATCCAGGGACACGATATTTAAAGATGTCAGCCTCGCAAGTAATGTCATCAGATTATTAGGCCCAGCTGACCTCTGCCGTCTCTCTCTCCTCCCCTCCCCCTCCCAAATCATTTTGCATAATTTCCCTTTCTACACGAAGGACTGAAAGAACAACAGGAAAAGGAAGGAAGGAAGGACTGAAAGAACAACAGGAAAAGGAAGGAAGGAAGGACTGAAAGAACAACAGGAAAAGGAAGGAAGGAAGGGCTGAAAGAACAACAGGAAAAGGAAGGAAGGACTGAAAGAACAACAGGAAAAGGAAGGAAGGAAGGACGAAAGGAATTAGAGGATCAGCCATGATCATACTGAAGGGCCGAATGGCCTACTCCTGCTCCTATTTATTTCCTATTGGATGTGCTGGAAGTTTGCTCAGATTAGCGACAATCCTGCACTGTTCTAAGATACAGGAGATTTTGAAAAGTGCCTCATTGAGCTGAGCTGATGTGTTAAGCACAGTGGTGTGTCACAATACACACTTCCTATGGATGAGGTCCAGGGAGGTTTGGATCTAAGCTGTTCAGAAACATTACACTAAACACGCTTGGGCTGAGTACTCATTTGTCCCGTTATCATTTTGAGGGTCTCGGTCTCTGACATACGGAACAATGATGGACAGGAGAAGGCCCTCTGGTCTAGCCTGTCCCACACAACTGCGATGCCACATGCATCACAATATATACACTCCCCAATCCACCCGGAAGCCATGTGATCTCCTGGGAGAGGCTAAAAATCAAATCAAAAACCCCAGGCCAATTAGCAGGGGGGGAAAAAAATCCAGAAATTCCTCTCCAACCCCCTTAGTCGCTTGAAACTAGTCCAGGAGAGCACTCTGGCCCTGATTAATGTCGTATAAACTAGTCTCGTGTGGAGCATAAATACTGGCAGAGACCAGTTGGGCCGAATGGCCTGTTTCTGTGCTGTAAATTCTGTTTCTGTGCTGTAAATTCTATGTAATTCTATGTCGTACCTGCCTTTTGTATGAGGTGATCTCCACCCCAGCCAGAAACAGGTCCAGCTCCCGCTCAAAGGATTCGGTGTTCATCACACGAGCTGGCTGCCTGTTCCACAGGCCCGCTATTCTCTGGGGAAAGAACCGCCTCCTGACATCCAACCTAGTTCTGCCTTTACAGGACTTGTAAATGGTCCTCCCCAACCTATTTAGTTGAAAAAAAGCTATCTGCACGAATACAATCTATACCCTTCATCGTCTTATAAACCTCGATCAAATCACCCCTAAGTCTACGCTTCTCTAAAGTGTGGAGTCCCAGCTCTTTGAGCTTACCTTGATAACTAAGATGCTTCAAACTGAGAATTAATCTAGTGGCAGTCCTCTGTACCCTTTCCAAGGCCTCAATATTACCCATCAGGTGAGGAGACCAAAGCTAGACACAGTTTTCTAACTGAGGCCTAACCAATGGCTGCAGGTGAACCCGTCTGATCAGATTTCTGAGCAAACAGCAGCAGTATTTGAGCACAGCACATGTAGTGGAAGGGGGGTGGAACAGTATGATGGCACTGAGTTAATAATAGTCATACCTGAAGTACTCTTGGTTAATGAGTATGATTTTGTGAGCTCTACCAAGGTACTTGCATTTGGCAGGAGTCCTACGCACCAAATTGCAATCTCAGCAGATTGAAGTTTAGTTCAATCTGCCGCTAATTCTTGGCACTTTCTTGCTCAGTGGAAGAAAGCAAGCGGTCCCAATACTGCAGGAACCAATCCAGTATCCATTGAAAGTCCTCTGTTAAGACTATCCGCAGAAATGGGGAACAATAGGTGGAGGGTCAGGCGAAGAGGAGGAATTTTCATTGAAAATGTTAACTAATGCTTAATACAAATTGGTGGGAAGAGAGAACAGCTGGTGCAGCTGTGCACCATCTGCATCCTGACGGCATCACACTCAGGCAACACAACCTTCTTTCAGAGACAGCTCAACTCAACGAGGTTTGTGCTGTTGCTTTGCATTGTTTGGTCAGCACTTGGTAAAGTCAATTCCTCCAAATAAGCATTTAAGCTCTGCCTGCTTTCCTGTTAATTAGGCAGCGATAGGAAGAATTAAACAACATTTCCCCTCATTACCACTGTCCAGGCTTCAAGTTACTTGGCCACAGCAAAATCTCTGCAAAATGCTCCGTATCGATTCTCGCCACAGAGTAAAAGTTTACAGCACAGCTTTTAATGCCTGCCAAGACTTTAAAGAGCTATTGATGCCACATTTTCACAACTAACTATTTATCAGCCAGGGTCAGAACCAATTAAAGGAAATGTCACCATCAGGCCCCCCATAGAATTACTGCCTTTAAAGGTTCGATCAGTGCTGGTGTCATTCAACTGCACTTTAATTCAGCTTCTCCACACGGTTGGAATGGGCTGTTCTCTTGAGCGAACTCTTCCAATTACATCATCGCTGTCCATCGTTTGAACAAATACGTTCAGTCCGTAAGGGTGACCCCAAGCTTCCGGTCGCCTGTCATTTTAATTCACCGCCCCATTCCCACTCAGACCTCACTGTACTCGGGCTCTTGCATTGTTCCACGGAAACCCAGCGTAAGCTCGAGGAACAGCACCTCATCTTCCGATTAGGCACTTTACAGCCTTCCGGACTCAATATCGAGTTCAACAATTTCAGATCATAACCTCGGCCCCTATTACATTTTTACATCTATTTTTTATCCACACCTTTGTTTTGGCCCTTCCCCCTTTTTTTCTCTCCCACATGGCAACTGTCTCTCATTCTGCCAGTGCATTTCACACCTAATCTAGAGCTGTCTTTTGTCTCTTTACTAGTCCTATCACCATCTCGTCTGGTTTTGAATACCTCTTAATGTCTCTTCACTTCTCTTTTGTTCTCTCATCCCCATTTCCCAGCCCCCAAACTGGCCTTTTAATCTGTTTCATTTCCTGTGCTTTTTCAGTCTTGACGAAGGGTTTCGACCTGAAACGTTGACTCTATTTCTCTCTCCACGGATGTTGCCTGGCCTGCTGAGTTTTTCCAGCATTTTCTGTTATTTCGGGTTTCCAGCATCTGCAGTATTTTGCTGTCGTTTGAACAAATACACTCGGAAAAAGCCAACAGGAAGTGAAAGGAATAACACAAGGGTATATTTGAATGGATCCTTAAATGCGATGAGAAAAATAAAGATGAGCAACACCAGAATGAAGTGGTGACGCACTGACGCCATGATTTGCATCATCGCAGACGGCTCCACGTATCAACCTGGCCAAACTATCTAGCAAAGCATCGCCACCCCTTTAAAACACACAGCAATTACTGCAGAGGATACCATTCCCAAGAGGCAGCTTGGAGTACAAAGCCATGGGGCCTGACTCCAAATTGGGATCTTCAAAGGGTTTCAGTAGGTTCCAATACGTGCAAACCTTGGATGGGGTTAAAGCCACATTTTGCTTATTTGCTCCCGTGCCTTCAATTTAACCCTAGACAACCACGAGCCTCTGGAATATTCACTCGTGACGGCGCGTATAATCTGTCGCCATGAATCTCCCGACCGGCCATCATAACTTCGGTAGGAGATCGGCGGAGATCCTGGCTAGGGTGGGCGCGAATTTACCCTCTTACTGCCGGGAAAGGAAATTCGGATGAGATGCGAAAACGGTCGGCTAATCCACTACCGCCCATTTTCCCCCATTCTCCCTCCAACCCTACCCCCCCCGCCCCGCCTCCTCCGCACTCGACTCCTCCATCACCACCACCAATCTCCCACCAAAGTTACAGCAACTGATTGGGAGAATCCACACGGAAATTCACAGTGAGGTTTATTTTAATCGAGAAATCATTTTACATTTAGTCGACCTCGTGCTTTTGCCATATTTTGTGCTATATTCTTCAGAAGAAATTGAGGTCTAGTTTTAGTCAAGTCTTTCCTTCATAGATTTTAGTTATCGTTGGTTTTGTCTTCGGAGGGGAGGGGGAAATTGCAGTCAGAAATTTCATTTTGTTTTTGCTTTCTTTATATATTCATTCTGGACTTTTCAGAAATGTTTGCAAAATGTACGTTTCTAACAATGTCCTAGTTGTCCCCTTGACCTGGGGATCAGCTGTCACGTGATTGAATGTCATTGCCATCGATTGCCAGATGATCAACCCTCCAAGAATACCTCCAACCAGCGTTGGCAACCCTACTCCGGATTAACCTTTTCTGTCCCACTTAACATCTTATCCAGCTCTTTAAATGTCACTTTATTCTGACTTCACGTTGATCAATAGGACTCGAGGCTGGTTGCTGCATTTTCTCTCCCCAGGTGGACGTAAAAGATCCCATGGCACTATTTCAAAGACGAGCAGGGGAGTTATCCCCGGTGTCTTGGCCAATATTTATCCCTCGATCAACATCACTAAAACAGATGATCTGGTCATTATCACATTGCTGTTTGTGGGAGCTTGCTGTGTGCAAATTGACTGCCGCGTTTCCTACATTACAACAGTGACTACACTTCAAAAGTACTTCATTGGCTGTAAAGTGCTTTGAGACATCCGATGGTCGTGAAAGGTGCTATAGAAATGCAAGTCTTTCTTTTTTGTTTCAAATCAGCGACAAATCGCCATGTAACCTTAGCATTCGGTTGAAAAAAAATGAACTAGTCAAACTTTACCCTTACTATGAGATCACATTTAAACCCCTCAGCTCGAGCACTGCTTTGGAATTCTGAGATGCACCCGTCAGGATGTACAGTGCATGGTACATTTTCACAAAAATTAGAACATTGCTGGAACTAAAAGATGAATAGCACGTCAATTGACGCTGTTTATTTGGTTCACATCATCTAATTTCCTTCATTTAAAAGAAGACATTGTTTGTTGGGTATGTCCAATATTGTAGTTTCACACACACAATCACTAAGTGCAGGATACCAACTCACTTTCTTGACCAAATGAATCTCATTCAATAGAAGTCGAGGGGAAACTCATTGAATATATTTAAGGTGGAGATAGACAGATTTTTGAACAATAAGGGAGTGATGGGTTATGGGGAGCGGGCAGGGAAATGGAGCTGAGCCCAAGATCAGATCAACCATGGTCTCATTAAATGGCGGAGCAGGCTCGAGGGGCCAAATGGCCGACTCCTGCTCCTATTTCTTATGTTCTTATATGAAACGAGGAAGTTAATCCTTGGTTAAGATGTCTGCGGTTATTATTCTTGGACTTTTTTTGATAGGAAAACAAAACAACCTTGAAATACGATATTTTGAGTTAAGAAGATTATTTTTGGCAGGAAGAGAATTTTATGCAGCCAGCGCTCCGCATTAACCAAGAACGTAGCTACATTGTGCCAGCTGCTGAGAGAAGGGAGCGAAAGTGTTGTCGGTCTCCCAGTTTCACAGGATCACGGTTAATTAGAATAACAATTCACTCACAGTATTGCTCAAGGAATCATTGTGGAAGGAAAATGAATGTTGCAACGTAACCTTTTATCAACTTCAGAGGGTTGAGAGAGAGAGTGGTGCACATACAGAGACGCACAAATACAGAGAAACAAGAGATACAGACAGAAGAAGAGCAAGATAAAAAGGAAGATAAAGAAGAACAAGAGCATAAACTTGTATCGAACCTCGGTTAGACTACACCTGGAGTGCTGTGTGCAGACTACACCTGGAGCGCTGCGTGCAGACTACACCTGGAGCGCTGCGTGCAGACTACACCTGGAGCGCTGCGTGCAGACTACACCTGGAGCGCTGCGTGCAGACTACACCTGGAGCGCTGCGTGCAGACTACACCTGGAGCGCTGCGTGCAGACTACACCTGGAGCGCTGCGTGCAGACTACACCTGGAGCGCTGCGTGCAGACTACACCTGGAGTGCTGTGTGCAGACTACACCTGGAGTGCTGTGTGCAGACTACACCTGGAGTGCTGTGTGCAGACTACACCTGGAGTGCTGTGTGCAGACTACACCTGGAGTGCTGTGTGCAGACTACACCTGGAGTGCTGTGTGCAGACTACACCTGGAGTGCTGTGTGCAGACTACACCTGGAGTGCTGTGTGCAGACTACACCTGGAGTGCTGTGTGCAGACTACACCTGGAGTGCTGTGTGCAGTTCTGGTCGCCATATTATAAAAAGGATATAGAGGCACTGGAGAAGGTGCAAAAAAGATTTGCAAGGTGTGGTAAACCACTGTTATTGTTACACTGTTGTTATCACCTACACAAGGTTACCTCTTGCCTCGCACACTGTTATACCTAGGCATACCTCAGCTGACTCCGCCCATGGCTCCGCCTGCTTGCCCAGGTATAAAGGTGACTGATTGGCTAGTATTCTTCCTTGTTGGAACCGATCACCCACGAGGGTGGGCTCTGTTATTTAGCCAATAAAAACCTATAGTTACTATCTTAACTCGTCGCTTTTCATGGAATGAATTGATAGGTATATCACAAGGATGATACCAGAACTCTGAGATTATACCGATTGGGAAAGGATGAACAGGCTGGGGCTCTTTTCTCTTCTCTTGAAAAAAGGCCAAGATGTGACCTAATAGAGGTCTTTAAAATTATGAAATGTTTTGATAGAGTGGATACAGAGAGAATGTTTCCACTTGTGGGGTAGAGCAAAACTAAAGACCATCAATATAGGAAATATTCAGAAGAAACTTCTTTACCCAGAGAGTGGTGAGAATGTGGAACTCGCTACCACAGGGAGTGGGTGAGGTGATTAGCACAGATGCATGTACGGGAAAGCTAGATAAGCACATATGAGAGAAGGGAATAGAGGGATACGCTGATAGAGTGAGGTGAGGAAGGATGGCAGGAGGCTCGAGTGGAGCAGAAATGCCGGCATGGAGCAGTTTAGCCGAATGGCCTGTTTCTGAGCTGTATGTTCTGTGTAATTCTATGTAATCTAACAAGAGGAAGAGAGAGAAAGGAAGCATGCAGCAGGCTGAAAGCAAATACACGCACAAGAGAGGGAAAGAGCACAGAAAGAGTTAAGATAGAGAGATTGGGGGTCATTTTAACCTAACCTGCCGAGGTCGCCCATTTTACACCCTGTCCAATTTTACTTTCTATCGATTCAATAAGGAAGTAAAATCGGCAGGGAGAAAAGAATGGCGGCGGGCCCGATCCCATCTGTTTCCCGCCGGGCGGATTAGGTAAAAATGACCCCTATACTCTCAGACAAAGCCACTGGTAGACAGAGTATACGGAGACAGACTGACACAGAAACACTCGCACAATCACTTGGCAAGCGGTGTGTGTGGGATCTTCCCTCGAAAAGCTATCCTATCTTTGAATATTTTTGACAAATGATTTAATCTTCAAAGGCAAAGCACTAAGACTTAAAAATGAAAGGGCAGTCACACAAGACTCCTGTTGGGGACCATCGATACAACGTACAAGATGACATCCTTCCATAATCTTCATCATGGATAACAGCAACATTCAAAAACAGTCATGGAAAAAGAAAGCAGAAATGCTGGGTGAAGTGTTCTGCTAAAGGGATTGGTTGGCACAGGACACAGCTCCCCAGTGTTACAATTTCAGGATTTTAAAAGTACTGTTTTCTCCTTCAATGGTTTCACATAAATAACTCCCCTAGTTGACAAATGTCCCATACGAACCACTTTCTGCCCTTGCAGATGGTGTGTGCCCCGTGGGATTGACAATGATCCTCGCTCTGGAATATACTTAGGGGGTGAATCTCAAAAGTATATTCCGACACCGAGGAATACATTTGAAAAGGAAAAATTTGCATGGCTATAGGGAAGAAGCTGGGGAGCGAGACCAATTAGACAGCTCTTTCAAAGAGCCGGCACAGGCACGATGGGCCGAATGGCCTCCTTATGTGCTGTGAGATTCTATGATCTGCCACCAGTGCATTTTGGGAATTCAAGTGTGCATTTTTTTCTATGTGGTCTGGTGGCAGGTGAGGTTCCCTACAGCCAATGGGCATTCAGATAATTCCCCCCTTTATTCTCATGGTACACCAATCTCTTCAGTATTTGAGAATATCAAACTTAGGCCAGGATCTTTTTACAAGCTAAAATAACCACAATATTTATTAACAATTAGCCACTCCCCTGTGCTGTTACACTTGGACATCTGGAATTCCTGATCTCCCAGCATATAATGACTCTGATGGGTGAAGCCCTGGGGAAATTGCGGAAGTGGACGGTTAACCTCCGTCCGCAGGATTTCTGACAAAGTTACGGTGGGAGATTGGAAGAACACTGCAGAAGTTGTACCCCAGGGAATCAAACCAGCAAGGGGTAGAGAGCAGGAGATAATTGAACCAGGCAGCATAAACATAATTCAGCCACCATTTTGAAGTCATACATTATGGCTTCATCCTCCTGCAATACCTTGATTCTATATTATTTACGGTTCAATTGCAAAATTCACGGCAATTTGGGAAGCAGAGAACTAGAGTTAGTTGGAAAATAAGAATTTTCCTGCTGCACAGGCTGAGGAGTTGGGAGACACTAAACTGAGGTGCTACAGTGCCACCAATGGCAGGAGGGTGTAATTACAGCGTGACAAGCTTACATAGGCAATTCCCATTATAAATATGGGCATAGGGATTTATAATGGGAACAATTGACATAAAAGTGTGACAAAAGCATGACAACAGGAAGTGAGGTTTTATAGACCGGAAGTACACATAGATGCAGGATTTGTTAATACATTATAGATATATAAATGTAAACAAATGAACAATCAGAATTCAGCAATACCAAAAAAGCACAGTAATAAAGTGTAGATCTTATGAGCAATACCCACAACGGATTAATTACCCATTCGATGCCTTCTCCAGAAAGTCCTTCAAAGTTATCGCGAGATGAGCAAATACAACATGAGTTATCCTCTTGTAACCTTACAGTCTTTGCGTTGACTGGATTTCCACTCGTAAGGTACATAACAGCAACATTTATTTTATTGAGCTGCTCCTCCTCACTCAATTTCAGGACTTAGAATGAGCTCGCAAACTGCAACAAAAGGCCAGATTTAAACCTTTAAAATTCCTCCGATGTGAGGATTTACAGACAATATTTAATGAAGTTCCATTCCTAAGATAAAATGGGCAACTATTTTGATAAAAAAATAAAGGTACATCTCCAAATAGTACATCTAACAGAGTTAATTACCATATACAATGACGATCTTATACGAGTGTGTTGCTGGACAGACCTTTACAGGAAGCACTAAGCAGGAACAAGTCCTTGTTTGTACAATAGCAAAATACTGCGGATGCTGGAAATCTGAAATAACAACAGAAAACTCTGGAAAAACTCAGCAGGCCAGGCAGCATCCATGGCTGAGTTTTGTCCAGCGTTTTCTCTTGTTTGTGCAGCTGCCTCACAAGTCATACATTTCCGTTCATCAGCTCCATGTTACAACATACTTAGCAAACAGTTATTTTAACAATCCCACCCTTCTGTTTACATATTGAAGGCGTGAATTAGTGTTTCAAAACAGCGACCTCATCAGACCACTTGGGACTGGTGGCCACCTTAGAAGAAAAGCATCTTTTTAAATCTAAGATGTACCTTAGACCAGTACTAGTGGTGCCGATGTTCAGGTCTCATGGAGCTGGCTGCGACCCTTTACTGTGCATTCAACTGCTTCTTAATGTCACGTGGAGGAAACTGAATTGACTGGACACTGGCATCTATCAGAACGGGGGCCTCGGGAGGAGGTCGAGTAGCATCATTCAGTCAGCACTTCTGGCTGAAGACTCTTGCAAAGACTTCAGCCTCGTCTCGCGCTGGGTTGAGGACGGGACATTCATGAAGCTTCCTCCTCCCATTAGTTGTCTCGTTGGCCACCGCCCTTCTTGACTGGATGTGGTAGTGCTGGAGAGCTTTGCTCTGATCCATTGGTCGTGGGACCACTTAGCTCTCTCTGTAGCCTGCTGGTTTGGTGTTTAGCATGCAGGTAACCCTAGGTAGTTGCATCACTAGGTTTGTACCAAAGCCTGAAACTGCACCTGGCACACCCTTCCACACTTCTCATTGAACCAGGACTGGTCTTCTGGCGATGGTGAATGAGGAGTGAGGGGTGTGCTGGAGCACGATGTTTCACATTATGATAAGGTACAATTCTGCTGCTGGTGGCCCAAATGGATGCCCAGTTTTGAGCAGATAGGTCTGTCCTCAGTCTTTCCCACTTAGCATGGTGGTATTACCACACTGCACAATGGAGGAGGTCATCATGATGGACGAATAACACTGCCTTCACAAAGACAGTGAGGTAATCACTTCTACCAATGGTATTGTGGATAGATATGCTTGTGACAGAGGGGTTGGTGAGAATGATGTCAAGTAGGTTACTTTCTCATGCTGGTTCTTTCACACCTGACGCAGGTCCAGTCTGGCAGCTATGTTCTTCAGGGCTTGGCCAACTCAGTCAGTTGTGGTACTACCGAACCACTCTTGGTGGTGGGTATTAAAGCCTTTGCTTCCCTCAGAGCTTCCTGCAAGTGATATTCAACATGAAGGTTTCATTAGTTGAGGGGGTGATCAGCAGGAAGTTCCCTTGACATTGTTTGACCTGAAGCCATGAGATTTCATGGAGTGCAGAGACAATGTTGAGGACTCCCAGGGACACTCCCATCTCAGGTGAGTCTAACCTGCCAGTGAGACAGGACATACCCAGGGATGGTGATGGAGCAGTCTGCGATGTTGGCTGGTAGATATGATTCTGTGAGCACAACTACGTCAGGCTGTTGCTTGACTAGTCTCCCAAATTGGGCAGCAGTTGCCAGATATTAGCGAGGAGGACTTTGCAGAGTTGACTGGGCTGAGATCGCCTAAGTCTTGTCCTAATACGATACCTGGGCCATTGTCGATAGATCCACCTGATTTTTTTTCCTTATTTTGCGTTTCCCACGTTACAACAGTGACTGCACTTCAAAAGTACTTCATTGGCTGTAAAGCACTTTGGGACATCCAGTGGTCGTGAAAGGCACTATATAAATGCAAGTCTTTCTTTTTATTTTAGAACTCGGTAGCAATTGTCTACAACTGAGTGGTTTGCAAGTCTACTTCAGAAGGCATTAAATGTGAACCAGTCTTAGTGAATTCTGGCATGTTTACCATTTGGTTTACAGATGATTGCATGAGACCACATAGCCCGGATATCGCAGAACATAATAGCAGCTTTTAAGAGACCTTGACATGACATATTTACAACATTTGCTATGCCCAGCAACAGTTATCATGGGATTGGTGTTGCTGGGTTTACAGTCAGCAATGCTGAGGCACAACACTCCCAAACTGATAACAGTATGTTTTTCAGATAGATAATGCTCATTTTGCATTTGGAGATGTACGAGGGGTTGCCCACACACTGACAGGGAACACACACCCAACCATAGTTTGGTACCTCACATGTGTTTAAAATTCTTTTGGGTTTTCAAATGCATCATTACAAAAAACATTAAGAATTATTAAAAATGTTAAAAATTAACTAAAGCAGCGGTGCATTTTTTTTTAGTGATAGCTATTTAAGATTTTATTTGGTCTTCAATAAGTAAACGATTAAAGCTCAGACTGTGGGGGGAAAGGAGGTGGGGAAGGGTGGTATGAACATGCTGCATCATGAAATCATATGAGATCCTTGCCTTGTGCCCACAACTGCCTACACACTAACTCCCATGCAACTGCGAGTAGGTGGCAAATGAAAGCCAGTCGCACACGGAGGGACAGACAGACACAGGTACATATAGACACAGACAGAGACAGGGACACTAATGGAGCAGCGTGCACACACGCACAACTGTAGTGAGAGAAGGAAACAGAGACACGCAGGAAGAGAGACACACGTACAACGAATGAGAGACACAGAGGAGAAACTGCGAGAAACAGATAAAAAGTGTGAGCGAGAAAGACAAAGAACAAAGCAGAAACAGACACACAGACAGACACACTCACACCACACACACCGACACGCACGCACATGCCATACACACAGACACGCGTGCACATGCACGTACATGCCACACACACAGACATGCACACACACACACACACACACACACACACACACACACACACAGCGACAAAGGTAATTGGTTGCTGTTGGTGGCATTTGCGTCGAGTCCATCATCGTGATTCTGAAGCCTTGACAAGACCGCAATGCCCCTTCACCCCTGCTGAAGTGTATGGACCGGCTCCCGATATTGGAGAAGGTCCTGGCCAGAAGTACAAAGCTAAAGCTGCAATATTTGCAGATTGACAGTTGATCTGAAGTGACTTTTTTAAAAACTTTTGAGCAAGTGCGCATTTGGAAGTCTTGCCGTGTAAAGGGTGGGATAAATAAGCAACACTCTGGAAACAAGACACTCTGTGATGTGAAAGAACACAAGGCTTGTCAACAGGTGGGATATCAATTAGGCGTGGTTGTGACAAGTAAATTCGATAAAGTCCCCTGTATCCATGAAACACTACGTTAATCTTTATAACCCCATCTGTTCGCAAAGCGCCAATAAGTGAGTGAGTGAGAAAACACTGAGAGCAGACTGGTTATTGCAGGCACTGTGGCTATTTGTGGTTCTCACCAATCACCTGCCTCCTATTTATTGTCTATTCAAGCCTTATAAAAACAGTGACATTGCAACGGAAGAGATAAGAAATGTTTGTTTCTGTAAACAGATAAGACCAGAAGTAAAAGCAACGACTGTGTTTTGAGTGATTTATTTCCTTCCTCCAACCTTGATATTTTCCTTCAGCTAACTGTGAGAGCTGAGTGGGAAAATCACTGGTCACAAAGTTAGATGGGCTTCTCAGCAGCCCCTAGAATAGGGAAAGTGTCCCTGTTATTACTGCATGAGCTCTCCACCGCCAAGACGCAATGTCAACTGCCAAGATGCCTAGGTTGATGTAGGTTCCCTGTCATCGTACTTTACTGAGGCCATCACCCACCAATTCTACAGATAACAGCAATAACAGTCTATAGGTAAAAATGACAAACTGTTTGTCCCAGAGCAAACTGCCCATCCCATTGTTGTAAACCACTCATTTGCAGATTGATATGACACACCATGTGACTAAAATGGAACTGACCATTCGATCCCATAAGATTCCAACTGAATTGACTATTTGATCCCACATGACTACAGTTGAACAGATAATTTGACCTTAGGTAAATCCAACGTTATTGACGATTTAAACCCACATCAAATACTCAATTCCACGTGTCTCTGACTAAACTGGCAAACTTGAGTCTAACCAACACAACTCTGACTGAACTGACTACTCAATCCCAACTGAACTAACTACTCAACTCTGACTCAACTGTCTCACTCCATCCACAGTGACCCCAACTGAAATACCCACTTGACCCAGAGCCCTCTGTCTGAATCATACACTCACCTTGTGCCAATCTAACTGAACTGACCAATGCTTCTGGCTGAACTGACCGCTCAAACCCCCTCCTCTGTCAACTGAAATAATCACTTTAACCTGCACATCTTTGATTAAACTGACTGCTTTATCCTACATGACCCCTCTGAACTGACCATCTGAATGAGCTCCGAATACTGTGGCAACAAGAGCAGGTCAGAGGCTGGGTATCCTGCGGCGCGTGTCTCACCTCCCGACTCCCCAAAGCCTTGCCACCATCTACAAGGCACAAGTCAGGAGTGTGATGGAATACTCTCCACTTGCCTGGATGAGTGCAGCTCCAACAACACTCAAGAAGCTTTACACCATCCAGGACAAAGCAGCCCGCCTGATTGGCACCCCATCCACCACCTTAAACATTCACTCCCTCCACCACCGGCATACCGTGGCTGCAGTGTGTACCATCTACAAGATGCACTGCAGCAACTCGCCAAGGCTTCTTCGGCAGCACCTCCTAAACCCGCGACCTCTTCCACCTAGAAGGACAAGGGCAACAGGCACATGGGAACACCACCATCTCCAAGTTCCCCTCCAATTCACACACCATCCTGACTTGGAAATATATCACCGTTCCTTCATCGTTGCTGGGTCAAAATCCTGGAACTCCCTCCCTAACAGCACTATGGAAGCACCTTCACCACACGGACTGCAGCGGTTCAAGAAGGCAGCTCACCACCACCTTCTCAAGGGCAATTAGGGATGGGCAATAAATGCTGGCCTTGCCAGTGACGCCCACATCCCAGGAACGAATAAAAAAAATTCATGTCACCACAGTCAAAGAAAGTTGCATTAGGCTATTCTTTTTTTTATTGGTTTGAGAGGTGTTTGGGAGGTAGTGGATACCGTGACTGGTATGTCAGATAAAACAAAAATTCTCAATTTCAGTTGAAACTCTATTGAATATAAATAAGACTATTTTGCTGGCACCCGTGAGTTTTACTTAATACTGATATAATGGCCTAGAAATTCAGTGCCCTTAGCGCCGATTTTGCGGCGCTAGAGGGCCTAGCGCTGCAATTGGCGCCGGCGCCGAAATTGCCTGGGGCCCTTCCGCCGCGGTAGACCGGTAGCGCTGCGCTGGCACCGATGACGTCATCGGTGTGCGCAGCGTCCCGGTTGCCATGCCGACGGGCCCCAGCGCCGAAATTCAGTTGCGGCCGCCTCGCCCGTGGCAGCCGCAACTAAGACTCTGGCAACAGAGTCTTACATGACTTTGCGCCGGCGCATTAAAGGCACCGCGGCGGCCGGCCGCTTTCCCGCCGGCCGCCTGGCCGCAGCTCCCTCCCCGGACTTCCCCCCACCCCCCCCCCCCCCGGAACAGAAGCAAGCCCGGCACTTGTCCGAGGTGCCGGGCTCATTTTTAAAAAGATTTTCGCGGGCCGCGGCCGGGTGCAGGCAGCTCCTCCTTAAGGGAAGGAGGAGGCCTGCACTTCCCGAACCTGCCGCACCGCAGCGGGCGCCGCAGCGCCGGAATAGCGCCGATATTCAGCGCGTAGCGGCAGTTTTCAGGCGCAAACAGCTCTCAGCAGCGCCGGCAGCCGTTTGGGCGCAGAATTGGTGAATGTTGGGCCCGACCAGCGCGACTTAGCTCCGGCACTAACTTCCGGCGCTAAAGCCCTGGCTGCGCCAAAACTCAATTTCTAGGCCAATGAGTTTTGTCACAGTAGTAAACTGGAAACCCCATTATCCTAGGCTGACAAAGGGCTGTTATTTACAGGGATGGGAAATGAACTCCAGTAGCCTCTGAGTATTACAACGTGACCAAGCTAAGAATACACATTTTCCAATTATGCTCAGTTGTGTTCTAGATTTGTGTCAAAAACGTTGCGGAGCACCCATCATGCATCTGTGGCCGATTGCAGCTTCTCCCAATGCTGACGTGCCGAAGTGTAATCTGGGAAGCAACAGCTGCCAGTCTTGACTTCCGCCAGTCAGCGCGGCACCTAGCCTTTACTCATCTCTCTGACCAATTATCTGGAACAAAGTTCCAGGGAAAAAAAAAAAGTGCCACATGACCCCATTGGAAAACCATCATTACCAACTCCCGCCAGTGTTTGTACGTGAGTGCGTATGTGCGGCATGCATATACATGAACCACATATCAACAGAAAGTGTTTGATTATGCAGGCTCACCAAATTTGGCCAAGATGAGTGTGTCCCTTGCATCCCGGGCAGCAATGTGGTCGCGCGCTGGCGCCTTCTGGCCTGTGCAGCTTCAGGTGGGTGAGCAGCAGCTTGGAGCTCCTGCTGTTGCTCCTGCTGTTGGTGCTGCTGTTGTTCAGGGTTCTGCTGCTGCTGCGGCTGGTTTTCGTCCAAATCTGATGTCCAGGAGGAAAGGAATTAAATGGTCGCTATGCTTCTGGTATATGCCTCAGTTGAGGAAGCGCTCAGTCAAGGTGGGGAGAGGGGTTTCCCAGGAGGTCACACTGGAGATGGGTGTCAGGCTCCAAACTTCCACAACAATGAGTAGGCCTGTAAAAGTTCGCCCAGACCTGAGACAACAAAGTTCCTCCACCTGCAAATGATCATCGGTGAAAACGCCTTTGTAATGGTGGAGCTGCAGTTGTTAGTAAGCAATCCAATTGTGAGGCCACCAGAATTACCTGGTGTGTTCCAGAGGAGGCGTGTAGTATGGGGGGAAATGTCTAAAAATCGGAAAGGCCTCTCAAAATGGGATTTTTTTTCCCACATGTGTGTTTTCTGACCCCCTTCCATCCCATCACTCTTGGAGGCGGGATGGAAAGGGGGTCAGAAAACACGCATGTGGGAAGATTGCCTGCCATTTTTTGCGATTTTACCGCCTCACACGCCTCCAAACCCGCCTCCTTCTGCTTGGCAAAATCGAGCTCGAAGTGTCAGCCTAAAAGTCTTAGCATATGGCTCGAGCTCACAGATCGGGGGCAAAAGTGCTACTGAATCATGCTGATACTTTAAGGATGGTGATGAACATCAAAACAATGTGTGACCTTAACTAAGGGTTTATTTGCCGATCCCTACTTCTGACTCCTCATGTCTATATTTCTTCTTTGCGGGCATTAAGCGTGGGAAAAATGACATTTTAATTTTCATCTGGGTGGACATATCCAAGCTCCTTGCTGACCTAATGTGACAGGGAGAGGGTCGTGCTCTTACAGAGGTCACGTAGGTAGGGCTTTCCTAACCCTTTGTGATTTACTGAAGAGTGTGGGTGCAGTTAATTGGCGAGTACATTTGCGTTTCCACCCCCTCCCCCGAGCTCTCGTGAATACCCCATCACTACCTAATGGACTCAAAATGGCCGACCTGGGACTCAAAATGGCCGACCTGGAAATGAAATGCTTTTGAGACGTCCGGTGGTCGTGAAAGGCGCTATATAAATGCAAGTATTTTTTTAATGTATGGCGGACCAGCAGATCCGTTTTGATTCTGTTACAAGTTGAATAGGAAATACAGTGAGAACAAAACTGCCCATTTACCCACCGAGACAGTCTCCCAGATTGCTGCACCACTGTATTCAGTGTACAAGAGCCTATTGATAAAGAGATATTGGAATTAAAGGGGCTGTTCAATGCCTGAATCATAGAACACTTTTTGTTTTGTAACGGTTATACACTGTGAAAGGGAACGTGCCCATCCCTGCCAAGTCTCCCTGGTTTGGAGACACTCCCTCTCTTTCATAGAAAGAAATATAATCCATTTATTATCTCTCAGCCACTTAAAAATAATATTTACTTTATTTAAATGGAATAGAAGCCAATCCTCTGTTTCTTGCCTCAAAAGTCTCCTTCTCTGTGATGAGTTGAGGTCAGCGCTGAAAGCACAGAATAGGCCCATTGGTGGGAGTAGCAATGGGCCCATTCATTCCTTGACTTGTGTTTGGAGAAGGTACGACTGAGATACTGGTTTATTTAATGAAAAAAAGGTTTAATTAGTGAATGACAGGCAACAAAAACACATTTTCTGAAGAAAGAGTTCAATTCAGCTATGCATTCAAAACAACAATTGTACTAAAAGCAAAGGCTACATGAAACATAAGGATTACAGGCTCTGAGTTCATTTGTAGTCACAGATGATTAACAGAATAAGATTTGTGCCTTTATTGCACAACCACCGACCGCATACCCTGTCATCCGAAAAAAAAAACCTGAAAACACTGAGGCAGTCACCAGGAAGATTCAACACTGAAATTATTGTCTCTCGTGATGACTTTGTCCTTTGCCATTCATCACAGATGACAGTTGTGTTTGGAACAGATAAATTAGTCTTTTCTCCTCGAGAGTCCTTCCGATGAGAGTGCTTGATTGCCCGGGCTGTACAAACCAGACAAGGCTGTAATTCTGGCTGATTTACGCCTGTGGTCGGACAACCAGTGACAGCCTATATGAATGACGCCCAATCAACATTAACCCACTCAGGCCTGTGATATAATTCCTGCACGGTTAGCCTCGTTTAGGCCCTGCCTATAGTAGGGTTTTTTTTTCTCTCTCCACTCCTTCAACTTTCTCCCCTCAAGAGTTGTGTGCTGATTGTTGCTGGGGTCAAGTTCCAGAGTACACTACCCGAGTTGTTGATCTTCATGTATGGGCTGGGACAGTGAGTGATGATAGGCCATTATACCATAGGGCATCACTGCTGAGCCCAAAACTAATCCTCGCCCGTCCACATACATGCACTTCCCAGCAGAACCACTGGACAGCGGACAGGAGTGGGAAACTTGGCTGATTTTTCCCTCCGTAGCCCAAGGGCACTGATGCCAATTAGAGCAACCACTATCTTGGCTGAGATCAGAATCAAAGCTGGGACCTTGCTGGTCTGTGTGGCTCAGCTACTGGATAACCTCGCCGAGTCATCGGAGGGAACGTCAGACAGTTTGCAAACACAGTGATGTGTAAGTGTCAGCTGTGGCTCAGTGGGTAGCATCCTAGTCTCTGAGTCAGACGGTCATGGGTTCAAGTCCCACTCCAGAGACTTGAGCACAAAAATCCAGGCTGAGGGAGTGCTGCACTGTTGGAGGAGTCATCTTTTGGATGAGATGTTAAACCGAGGCCCCGTCTGCTCTCTCATGTGGATGTAAAAGATCCTACGGCACTATTTTGAAGAAGAGCAGGGGAGCTATCCCCAGTGTCCTGGCCAATATTTATCACATGGGTGCAAATTGGCTGCCACGTCACAACAGTGACCGCATTTCAAAAGTACTTCATTGGCTGTAAAGCGCTTTGGCACATCCGGTGGATGTGAAAGGCGCTGTATAAATGCAAATCTTTCACGTCTTCCTTTTACACAGGAGGTAGTTACACACTGGTATTTATTCGGAGGCTTGAATAGTTTATTGACAAGTGCCAATTGTACGAGTTCACGCTCCAGATGGGAGCTTTGCTCGCCAAGAGTGCATTTTAATGGGTGGGAAATCATGGGGAACGCATTCCCGAATTCCCAACATGTGCTCCTGTCGGGAGCACTCACTCGTAAAATTGCCCATGTAGAATAGAATAGATCCCTGAGATTGAGTCATAGGCTGGTGTCTAATGGAAGGCTTCAGAGAGGGTGTCGGGTAGTGGAGGGTGTCCTGGGGCACACTCATTCTTTATTTTTGCCTACTTTCTGGCAGAATGTAATCGAGGGTAGGCCCACTTTTAGTTTTTAGATGAGGATTAAACATGGTCGCAATTCGACCCTCCCAGCAAGGAAGATGAACTTGATGGAACCAAGAGTAGGAGGTGGGCTTACCTGTGCTCCCTGCAGCACACACACTGCTGGGAGCGAGTATATTATACTCAGTCCTCATTAACATACCTCCCACATGCATATAGGCCTTGTCCACATTATCATTGTATACTGTGCATAATCCATATTCAGGTACAGTCCCCACCATTATGCCCTATGCTTAATTCTTATTCATATACACTTCATAGTTTCATGATATAAAACTTTTCCCTTCAGAAAACTTTATGTTAAGAAATGCCGAAGCCATTATAGATGGTTTGTGGCCCATAAATTGATTTATTCCCATCTGTTGCTCAAGCCTGCGTCTGATTTAATGATTTAAGTACATCTCATCCTTGACCCGATCAGCCCTCATCGGAAGCCACACATCTCATTTAAAATTTGATCAAAAGGTGAAACTATATATAGCATTGGTCATTCAGCTCATTAATCCGCTCCTCATTTTGGAGAGCCATTTATTAATGAAGGGGCAGCATCATTCTGATACGAAGGTAGAATAAAGAGAAGTAAAAATAGAACAGCCTGCCTTGTCTCTGGCAGGCCGCGTCTCAGGTTGTGAAGCTGAACGGACTCCCCTCTTTTTTGTGGCATTCAAAGATGTACCTTTGACCCTGGCTTCAAAAGCACAAGACAGCTAATCATGGGAGGTTAGGGTGACGGGGCCAGCCATCTTCTGATGAAAACCCTAAGCCTCAGTGGCAGTCGCTGTAACAAGGAACTATTTTTGTACCGTACTGCTGTATTACCCGTGATTCATTGCGGGACCAGAGGCTAGAAATTATTGCCAGTGGCACCCATGGGTGAAGCTTTAATATTTCTGCATGATATTCCTTGGCTAGTGTAACTGGGGTGTTAACTTGTTTAAAATAAACAGGTCAGTGCCTGCATTTAAAAAACAGCAGGCAGAGAAATATAACACAATACGGCAAACAGTAATTTCTAGCGCAGCGACAGACAGAGAAACAGATGTCAAGAAAGAAATATTGTTACTAATAGATTACCACAGTTTACATGATTCACTGTTAGAGTTTTCAGTCATGTTTAATGGGGCATATTCTCTCACATAATGTACTGTATATATTGGAAAGTATTTACATATATATATATATATAGAAAATCCCATTCCAAAATATGAGGAAATCACCAAATAAAGTGGTCAAAAAGAAAAAATTCCTGGGGAAGCATGCCACTTGATCCTGTTAGAAAATAAATCCCATTCACAATGTATAATACATCCGTCCTGCAATAGCACTACACTGCTAACTTCGTATGGTTTATCTATAGAATAATGGATACCTGGTAGTGATATACGTCTTGGAATCTAATCAAGGACTTCCGATGCTTTACGTCTGGAATAACTGGTACCCAGGAGAGAATTTTGTACTGGAATCTAATTGAGGGGTTCAGACTGTTTAGATGTTGAATATAATGGCTACCTGATAGTGAGTTGAAGGGGTTGGGATGTAACTGAGGTGTTTAGATGGTTTATAATGGAGAAATCACCAATCAGGTGTTCCCAGCAAGGAGAAGTGTTCTAAGGTAGTGCAAGTTGGAGAATTGGGGTGACAACATTGTAGCCCTATCTCCAACCCACACTCCTTTGAGCATGCTCCTTGCTGGGAGTTCTGGATCGGTGAATTACCCCGATATACCTTAGTTATCGATAGATTTTTGGATACTCGATAGACTTTTGGGTACTGAGGGAACCAAAGGATATGGGGATAGTGCGGGAGGGTGGAGTTGAGGTGGAAGATCAGCCATGATCTCATTGAATGGTGGAGCAGGCTCGAAGGGCCGAATGTCCTACTCCTGCTCCTATTTCTTATGTTCTTATGCTCTTACTTTAAAAGAATTGAAACATGAAGGCAACATTGAAAATGTCCATGCAGCAGATATACATGGTGGTGTCAATATGACAGTGTTGCAACAGACCATTTGATGCATGCTGGTGCAGGAATTAAGTTCACCCAAAAGCTCTAACATGGTGCCACCTCCCCTTTAACAACTTTTATTTTAGTCTACAGGCCATTAAAAAAGGAGATATTTCCAATTTCTGAGGGGGCAGTAGGAACTGTGACAAAATGAATACAGGTTTTAGGCTAGTGTCAGCCGTGGCTCAGTGGGCAGCACACTCACCTCTGAGTCAGAAGGTTGTGGGTTCAAGTCCTACTCCAGAGACTTGAGCACAAAAATCCAGATTGACACTCCAGTGCGGTGCTGAGGGAGCGCTGCACTGTCGGAGGTGCTGTCTTTCAGATGAGATATTAAACCGAGGCCCCGTCTGCTCTCTCAGGTGGATATGAAAGATCCCATGGCACTATTTCGAAAAAGAGCAGGCGAGTTATTCCCGGTGTCCTGGCCAATGTTTATCCCTCAATCAACATCACTAGAACAGATTATCTGGTCATTAACACATTGCTGTTTGTGGGAGCTTGCTGTGTGCAAATTGGCTGCCACATTTCCCACATTACAACAGTAACTACACTTCAAATAGTACTTCATTGGCTGTAAAGCACCTTGAGACGTCCGATGGTTGTGAAAGTTGCTATATAAATGTAAGTCTTAATAGAAAGCACTAGTTACTGATGCGAGTGTAAGGTTGCTTGGAGACTTCCTGCAGTCCAGAGGTGAAAACGTGAGGGAACAAACGCTGGAAGGTGTGCAACCGATTTATTTCTCTGCACCGAAGGCTTTGCAAGGACTCTGCTCACTTGAGGTGGTTAAACTCAGTGAGAGGTTTAGTTTTAAAAACTGCCCTGGCACAAGGCAGAGCCATCGAGTGCATTAAAGTCTGCTGGGACCACCATCCAGCGCAAGCTTCTCGCATCAAGAAAAGACAGCAATTCCACGTAGAAGACTAAGCAGATAATTCACGTAAAAAAAAATACAGCATTCTGTTTTCAACAGATAACTCACCCATATGCGAGGTAAGTACAGGAAACTCTCGTTTAAACGGCACCTAAATATCCGGAATTCTCTATTAACTGGCAAAATTCATACTCCGAAAACAACACCTCAATAACCGGAAATGTTGCTGCGTCCGAGTCCGAGTCTCCTGCGGTGGCCGAGTTAGTCAGTGGGGGTAGTTCTCCAAACAGCCACTACTCGGCTTCTTGGCGCTGTTGGAAGTCGGAACACCTCAATAACAGGAGTCTGACTCTTTAGTTTGTTAAAAATAGCCTCGGTAGATAACCCTCTCCGTCATCCGGAATTTTTAATCAACCGGCACCATCCCGGTCCCGTCGGTGCTGGATACCAGAGTTTCCTGTGTTAATGTTGACTTTGTGGCTCCCCCATTGATTCAGATGGTTAACCCATTGCTCAGTGCGACAGTACAGACAATGAAGGACCCAGGTTTTTCTCTTCTTCGCGTTAGGTTAGCTGGTTTCAGCTGGGCCAAGATCTGACGGTACATTGGGCTTCAGTGCCCATGGACTGCAGCGCGGATAAATCAGTGGGCCTCCCGATCCAGATCGCCATTCAGTGATGGAAAGCGCACCTGTGTGGAGATTGGGTGAGGAGAAGCTCAAGCACAGGTGTGATGCCTTCAGGAGTCACGTAGGCCACTGCCGCTCACCGTCCAGGCTCAACATTGGTGAAAGGGCACCAGGACGAGGGACATGCACCTTTGGAGCCATGCCTAGGAGTGCAGAAAAAGCAAACCAACTTTGACTGCAAACAAGTGTAGCCTTAACTGGACCACAAGGAAACTTTGAACTTACATCAGGAAGGTTTAAAGGGGCATCACCTTCATGCAATTAAAAGCAACATCGCAGGTCAGCAAAGCAATTTTAAATGCTAACAAAGCACTGGGATTTATCATAGGGCTATAGAATTCAAGAGTGGTGAAGTTATGTTAAACTTGTATAGGACCCTGGTCGGGCCACACTTTGAGTACTGGGCACAATTCTGGTCTCCATACTATAAAAAGGACTCTGAAGAACTGAAGAACGTGCAAAAAAGATTTACAAGGATGGCACCAGAACTGGGAGATTGCAGCTATCGGGAAAGATTGAACAGAGAAAAGAGAAGACTCAGGAGTGACCTGATAGAGGTCTTTAAAATTATGATTGGGTTGTACAGGGTAGATGTGGAGAGAATGTTTCCACTTGTGGGAGAATCCAAAACTAGTGGTCATACATACAAGATAGTTACTAATAAATCCATAGGGAAATAAGGAGAAATGTCTTTACTCAGAGAGTGCTTAGAATGTGGAACTCGCTACCACAGGAAGTGGTTGAGGCAAATAGCTTAGATGCTTTCAAAAGGAAGTTAGACGAGTACATGAGAGAAAAGGGAATCGAAAGATATGCTGAAAGGCTGAGATGAGGTAGATGGAATGGGAGGAGACTTGCATGGAGTATAAACACCAGCACAGACTAGTTGGACCGAATGGTCTGTTTCTGTGCTGTATGTTCTATGTAATTCTATGTCATTTTCTGCGAGGGAGGAAGGAGAAAGAATTATCACAGGGACATCATTAAAGAGATGCAATGATGTCTTTCATTGTGATTCACATTACTTCAATATACATTGGGGAAGAAATGAAAAAGGAAAAAAGCTGGCCAAACAGTTTCCCTATCCCTATCTCTAAAATGCCTCGAGATATTTTCCACCTAAAAGCGCTATATAAATGAAAGCTGTTGTTACATAAAAATGGTAGTCCTATAAAAATTCCAATACGGCATTGGGTTTTCACATGCAAAGTTACATCTTTGCTTGACTCCATCGCTGGAGATTTTGACAACAACAGCCTGCTGCCTCCTCAGTCAGATCGGATTCCGTTGGGCTGGGCAGCTCAACACGGTTGCTCACCCTCCACCTGGGAATTCTGCCTTTTTCCAATCGATCCACAAAGGTGACCCTGGGTTGCCCCAGTGTCGTCAGCAGAGAAGCCAATCAGTAGCGGTTTTGCTGCGACGCAACGGGATTCAATGTGCCCTGCCGCAGCGACTTGTGGACCGACTGCGACTCGGAAAAGCGACAAGGCAACGAGAAGGTTAATGAATGTGCAGAGGAAAGCTTATTATTCTGCTGCGAGATGCAGCAGAACTCACAGGTCGTCAGGCTGGAATAGGCTTAGCATATATGAGTTTGACTGACAGGTTAGGCTGTTAGAAAAATTATATATGTATAAAAATCGGCTTTGGCCTGTAAGACCCTGGTTGCTCCCATCTGCTTTGGATCGATAACAGGCTTGACATCTTTGTGCTGTGGTCTGCATTTAGCAGGCAAGGAGTTTCTTAAGATCAATAGCTGCTGACCACAACTCACTGAAATTAGTATTTAAATTGACACTTCACAATACACTATACATTGCAAGTAGGAAAAAGGAATATTCAGTCCATTTTATAAACGATCTCTGAGCTTCAGAGCGATTTAAACGCACAATTGTTTAGCAGAGCTCCATTCTGAGACGGATTCTTCTCGTCCCAAACTGTTGATAAATGCTTCGGCCATTGTGCGGAGTTATACAGAGCCATAGGTTACCAGGGGTTACCTGGTCTCAGTCAGGGTGGTGGTAAATGTGCTACAACTGGTTTCAGCACCCCTGGACTACAGAATGGAAAAATCAGTCAGGGCGTTCCAACTGCTATCCGAGTCACCCAGGCTTGAAAGTGTGCGTGTGTGGAAAGGAAAAAAATAAGAAAGAAAGATTTACATTTATATAGCCCCTCAGGGCGTCCCAAAGCCACTTTTGAAAGGTAGTCACTGTTGTAATGTAGGAAACGCAGCAGCCAATTTGTGCACAGCAAGCTCCCACAAACAACAAATGACCAGACAATCTGCTTTGGTGATGTTGGTTGAGGGATAAATAATAGGCCAGCAGACTGGGGAGAACTGCCCCGCTCTTCTTCAAATAGTACAGGGGTTTCATTGACATCCACCTGAGAAGGCAGACAGGGGCCTTGGTTTAACATCCCATCTGAAAGACAGCACCTCTGACAGTGCAGCACTCCCTCTGTACTACACTGGAGTGTCAGCCTAAATTTTGTGCTCAAAGTCTCATGGAGTGGGACTTGAACCCACCATCTTCTGACTCAGAGGCGAGAGTGCTGCTAACTGAGCCACAGCTGACACCGTGGAGGTTGAGCGAGGATAGGGTCAGGGTTGGGTGTGATGTCCTGCCTGGTGAATAGCCGGCTAATGGTGGCTGTCTGGGCTCACAGATAAAGAATGGTCATTTTGATGAGATACCAAAGAACAATAGCTCGGCAAGAATCAACAGCTAGAGGAGAGAAGCCAAGTAAAAGAGAACAAGAAGAAACACCCCTACTGGCCTAATATTGGAATTGGGGACCTACTGAATACTGACAATACTCTGTGTGGGAACAAGTAGAAAATGTTACTACAATTATATAGGGCCTTGGTGAGACCACACCTAGAGTACTGTGTACAGTTTTAATCTCCTTACCTAAGGGAGGATATACTTGCCTTAGAGGGAGTGCTACGAAGGTTCACTAGACTGATTCCTGGGATGGAGGGATTGTCCTATGAGGAGAGATTGAGTAGACTAGGCCTATATTCAGAGTTTAGAAGAATGAGAGGTGATCTCATTGAAACATACAAAATTCTTAAGGAGCCTGACAGGGTAGATGCAGGGAGGATATTTCCCCTGGCTTGGGGAGTCTAGAACCAGGGGGTCACAGTCTCAGAATAAGGGGTTGGCCATTTAAGACTGAGATGAGGAGAAATTTCTTCACTCAAAGGTTTGTAAATCTTTGGAATTTTCTACCCAAGAGGGCTGTGGAGGCTCAGTCATTGAGTATATTCAAGGCAGAGGCCAATAGATTTTTGGATACTAAGGGAATGACGGGATATGGGGATCAGGCGGGAAGGTGGAGATGAGTTAGAAGATCAGCCATGATCTTATTGAATGTTGGGGCAGGCTCGAAGAGCCGTCTGTCTTACTCCTGCTTCTATTTCTTATGTTCTTATGTATATTCTTACCCTGATTCACCACTCCCCACACCTCCCAGTCCTCCCTATTCTGCTTGGGGATCCAACTCTGCTGCAAACTTGATCTCGCAAAACACTGAGCAAAGCAACAAGATGGTGACAGGAATGGCAGCAATGGGAAGAGAAATGGTGGTTAGGGGTTGGGGGGTTGGGCAGTGCGGGGCGAAGAGTGTCTCTGTGAGCTAATAGCCATCTCACAATAAATATGACCAAAAAAAGGTCATTCTCATTGTTCTTTGTGAGGAGTTGGTGTTGAAGAGTGGCTACTCTGTTTGTCCACTTAACGTTTGCTGCACTTCAGTGTAATTCAGTGTGTAAAGTGCCTTGAGATATGAAAAGCCACAGGATTTGACTGTAGTCTGACCTGCATGTGACTGCAGTCCTACCTTCAGACGAGACGTTAAACCGAGACCCCATTCATCTGCCCTCCCAGGTGGACGTGAAAGATCCCATGGCCGCTATTTTGAAGAAGAGCAGGGGAGTTATCCCCAGTGTCTTGACCAACATTTATCCCTCAACCAACATCACTAAAACAGATTATCTGGTCATTATCTCATTGTTGTTTGTGGGAGCTTGCTGTGCACAAATTGGCTCCCATGCTTCCTACATTACAAAATTGACTACACTTCAAATGTATTTCATTGACTGTAAAGCGCTTTGGGATGTCCTAAGGTCGTGAAAGGCGCTATATAAATGCAAGTTCTTTCTTTCACTCTATGTGGTTGATGCTTAAAAGCTCTCTGAATTGCCTAGCAAGCTACTCCGTTCTCAGTGAAGTGCTATAAATGCAGCCTTGGCAACCATGTCCACACCCCGGACAATATATTGGAATGTAATGCTTCTTTAATGTATTTCACCATCAATGACACACACACAATATGAATGATGTCATTCTACTGTATATCGAACTGATGGAGGGAAGTAAAACTTTAAACACAAAGCACAGAACCAGGGATGGCACTGCATGAAGTGATACATCCCCTTTGTAAAAACACTCCAGATCTCATGGCACAACATCACAGCACTGACTGCGCCTGACCTTTCACAAATAAATTAAATTGGAAAAAATAAACTCCCCAAGTTTTGCACTCCAGCAGCATTAACCTTCTCTCAGGATGGGAGACCTGTTTTCTAACTGCTGATCAGAGATGCTCCAAGAACTGACCTCAAAAACATCCACCTCCAATTTTCACCAAATCACAAGGTGGTGTAGAGGCCATTCCGCCAATCTTACTCTGTATGTTCTGGGGAGAAAAAAACTTACAGTCCCCAATAAATCTAAGGGCTTCACCTTCACTATTAACTACTGTTGAAGAAGGTGCTCCTGATATCCATTAAGAAAGAACTTTCTGGAGAGACTAGAGAAGCTGGGTTTGTTCTCTTTAGAGCAGAGATGGTTAAGGCGAGATTTAATTGAGGGTGTTCAAAATTCTGAAGTGTTTAGATAGTCAGTAACCAGAAGACACAGATTTAAGATAATTGGCAAAAGAACAAGGGGGAGGTGAGAATGTTTTTTACGCAATGAGTTGTTATTGCTTGAAAGGGCGGTGGAAGCAGTCTATGGGGAAAGAGCAGGGGAGATGGGACTAAGAAGGAATGGCCTCCTTCTGTAATAAAAACAGAATATGCGGTATACACTCAGCAGGTCAGGTAGCATCTGTGGAGAGAGAAACAGTTAACGTTTCAGGTCGATGACCTTTCGTCAGAACTGGAAAAAGTTAGAGATGTAACAGATTGTCAAACACGAGAAGGGAAACAGAAAGCAATGAAGATGAAGGTGTTGCATGGTTCTAGAATTCTAACTTGCATGTATATACAAAGGACTCCATAGGATATCCAGCACAGAAACAGGCCATTCAGCCCAACCAGTCCATGCCGGTGTTTATGCTCCACTCGAGTCTCCTCCTGTCTTTCTTCATCTAACTCTATCAGCATAACCCTCTATTCCCTTCTCCCTCATATGTTTGTCCAGCCTCCCCTTAAATGCATCTAAACTATTCGCTTCAACCACTCTCTGTGGTAGCGAGTTCCACATTCTCACCACTCTCTGTGTAAAGAAGTTTCTTCTGAATTCCCTAGCACCTTATCACATCCTCAGCATTTTGCAAAGTGCTTTACAACCAAGGAATTATTTTTGAAGTGTAGTCGCTATTATTATATAGGCAATTTGAACACAGCAAGATCCCACAAACAGAAAATGAGATGGACGGTCGTTTACTCTGCTTTTCGGTGGTGTTGCTTGAAAGAGACATTTTGATCAAGTCACCAGGGGAACTTGGTGCTCCTCTCTGAATAGTGTCATGGGATCCTTAGCGTTAACCTGAACAACTAGAACAGGCAGACAGGGTTTAACATCTCACCAAAAAATGGCAACTCCAACAATGCAGCACTCCCTCTGCATTGTTCTGAAGTGTCAACCTAGATTATGGGCTCAATCCTAAACTGATCTTTTCCCCCAGTTTTAACCTATGCCTCCCTTGTTCAATTGTCTTGGCCTCCCTTGAAGTAACACTCAAAATTGACCTGATCTATACCCGTTAATATTTTGCATAACGTAGGAACAGGAGTGGGCCATTCAGCCTCCAGAGCCTGTTCTGCCATTCCTCTCTGAACTTTGTCTATAGCCTGTAATCTTCCTTTGTGGCTTGATGGGCACAATGCCCAAGGCTCTGATGTCTCAGTTGGTCATTGTACGGCTCAGTGTGGAACTGAGATTTACCACCGGCCGGGTCCCAGGTTCAGCCTCGAATTTGGACTGCAGTTAGGGTGGTGGCTGGGCAGCTGCAATTGGCCTCACCGTCCCTGGGCTGTGGGGAGGGGTGGGGGAGATTAAACAGGCTTCCCACTCCTGATAAAACCCAGTATGAGTCATCGGCGTCATGAGTCCAGGGGAGAACAGTGGAGGGAAAAAGCAACAGAAGAAGATTGCCCTGGTACAGGAAAACTGTTCTCCTAAATAGAATCACACCCTGAAATTCCACTTGGGACCGAGGCAGAATCCCGGCGAAACTCCGTATGGACACTGGCCCTGTGGTTTCCATCCTACTATTTTCCGGGAGGGGGGGGGTAACAATGAACAACTCTTCTGCCCTCCACAACCCCCACCATTTCAAGGGGGAGGTGCTAGGTACCCCAGGAATCCTGTTCTTTATGCTGCTACATTCCACTGAGACCTTCAAAAAGGCCCCACGCATTTACCAGGGCGAGGTCATTGAGGGGACGAATTCCCTTCCACAAGAAACCCACTTCCTCCATTGGGAAACGTTTCTCAGGCCACCATGGTTGCGCCAGTGTTTCGGGCAAGGTAGCACTGTTTTGCCCTTGCAGTGTGTGATGCACCCACCCCAGGCCGGCAGACGACTCTGTCCCCAGGATTTGGGATGAAGTCCCTAGCCTGGGACTAGAATGCTCAGGGGATCCACTCAGAACCCCCGGAATTTCAGAGCCAGAAATGCTCCCTAGGGAGTCTGGCTATTCGTTCCATTTTAACATTGAAATTTGCTTTAGCCTTTCTTCAGCTCCCACATATAGTGTACTGGAAGAAAGCTATTTCTTGCTGATTGTAGTTTTGTTTGCAGCTCACCTTGGATGGTGTTCTGTTGCAGATGTTGGTTCACATACTTTGAATTTCACTCACTATGTCAATAACTAGCAAGAGTATTGGATGCCCGTCACAACCTGCAGAAATACTGCCATGTTCTCGAGCCTGTTCTCAGTCACACTGCCTGTGTAGGTTTGTGCTGCGACACTGGTGGTGGGGGGGGGAGGGAGAAGTGCTAGGCACTGCCCACTGACCGCTCATGCCAGAATAAAACGCTCGTGCTAGAACACAATGTCGTGCACAAACAAAATGCTCTCGCTTGACCAGAACGGCCACATTCCCCCATTTTAATCACCACGCAAGACAAGATAGCAACATCTGATTTGTAGCTGAATTCAACGGATAGCTTCGACGGACACTGTTTTACAGGACACATAGAAACATAGAAGATAGGAGCAGGAGTAGGCCATTTGGCCCTTCGAGCCTGCTCTGCCATTCAATGCGAACATGGCTGATCATCCAATTTCAGTACCCTGTCCCTGCCTTATCCCCATATCCCTTGATCCCTTTAGCCTTAAGAAATATATCCAACTCCTTCTTGAATATATTTAATGAATTGGCCACTACTGCCTTCTGTGGTAGAGAATTCCACAGGTTCACCACTCTCTGGGTGAAGAAATTCCTCCTCATCTCTGTCCTAAATGGCTTACTCCTTATCCTTAGACTATGACCCCTGGTTCTGGACTCCCTGGCCATCGGGAACATCCTTCCTGCATCCAGTCTGTCCAGTCCTGTTAGAATTTTATAAGTTTCAATGAGATCCCCTCTCATTCTTCTAAACTCCAGCGAGTACAAGCCCAATCGACACAATCTCTCCTCATACGTCATTCCTGCCATCCCAGGTATCAGTCTGGTGAATCTTCGCTGCACTCCCTCCATGGCAAGAACATCCTTCCTCAGATAAGGCGACCAAAACTGCACACAATACTCAAGGTATGGTCTCACCAAGGCCCTGTACAACTGCAGCAAGACATCCTTGTTCTTGTACTCGAACCCTCTCGCTACGAAGGCCAACATACCATTTGCCTTCTGAACCGCCTGCTGCACCTGCATGCTTACCTTCAGCGACTGGTGCACAAGGACACCCAGGTCTCGTTGCACTTCCCCTTCTCCCAATCTATTGCCGTTCAGATAATAATCTGCCTTCCTGTTTTTGCCACCAAAGTGGGTAACCTCGCATTTATCCACATTATACTGCATGACACAGCAGAAAGGTCCTGGAAGCTTTACATACAGGGCTGTCAACATTGGACAAACCCAGATGTGAAATTTTCAGTTATGAACCATATACCTGAGGCTAAGATCATAAACATAGGCAGAAGAGGCAAGCTGTGTCTACCACATTGTCCACAGAGGACAGCCAATTAATAGCAACGCTAGTCATCTGCTCTTCTTTTGCTTATCCATCTTTCTCTTTTTTTCTTTCTGTAGTTGTGGGATTTGTTTTTTTTTTCTTGCTTTTCTTGGTTGAAAGCGAGAGGCAGCCATGGAAGTAGAGCTATCCCAACATTCATAGAGGTGGTGAAAGTCCCCAATTAAACTTGCTATAGCGCCACTTCTTGCAACCTTGGGGAAGGGAAGGGGCAGGAATAATTGGCACAGTGTATGCATGAGCCTGAGGTGGGAGATCATGGTCTCTGTGCAAGAATACCACCAAGTGCATGTGAGTTGCTAGGTCTGAAGGAAGGAAGCATTTATATATATAACCACATAGAGGGGGGGGGTCAGCGGGCACTTTTGGTGGCGGGTCGGGTGGGGGAAAAAATCTTTTGACAGCGGGTAGGGAACCCACTGTCAACCCGCCTTCACGCTAGTCTCCCAGATGTTGGGTCTGTCAACGGTGAACAGACCCAACACCAAGCAACGGGGGAGGAAATTTAGGTCATTAGATAGATTGGTAAGAGGCAATTAAATTGTTTTTTAAGCTCACCTTTAAATTTTTAGAGTTCATCAACGGCTTCCTCGCTGCTCGGGGATCACGTCAGGTAAGGAGGTCGGGTGTTGTGTCACATGTGATGATTTCTAAACTTGACAGCTGCAAATGTGCTATAAAAGCTCCCATCTCACAGCTGTTCACTTTCCAAGCTCAGAAGCTGTTGCTTACTGCATTTGGAAAACAGATTGAGCTTTATGCAGCTTGCAAGTGTTTGGAGCAAACTCTCTATCCAGTGTCACCTCATTGGAACAACCTCTCTCACCACTGACAGATCGCTTCTGTCATCTCAACTTTACCTGCTATCTATTCCATCAGCATGGAAAAAATCTCACCTTGGTCCTCAGAATCCCACCACAATCAGCCTCAACACCAGCAGCACCAGGCACACCATCAGCACCAACCTTCTCCACCATCAACTGATGCTGTACAGGACATAGGGCAACAGCACTTGACCACATTGCCGCCCGGGAGGCCAGGGATGGCCTCACCATAAGCAAATTTTTTCACTTGACGCTGTAAACCCTGGCTGCCACATGATGCACCAGGTTGGCACCACCCCACACCAGCACCATAAAGCATCCCCACAATGCCTAAGCCATTCCTTTCACACTCATCACCATTGCGGGGGGTACTATTACGTCTCACCATTCACTGCAACTCACTAAGCCACTTCAAAAGGTGCACACAAATCTGTCTAAGAACGCAAAGTATTGAAAAATAAAGATTTCAATGTTTGACAGCACATTAACAGAAACTTCACATGAACATTGGCTAAAAAAGCCATTGTGTGTTGTTACTTGGTATGATTGGACTAGGATGAGGGTGAGTGTGAGGTGTGGCTAGTGAGATGGGGAAGTGATAATGTAGATAGAGAGGGATGGGTGGAGGTGCAAGTTAAGTTGGTGTGAGTAAGGATGTGCAGGAGTAGGGTAGGGAAGGCAGAGTGATGGGGATGTGATGAGTGGCACAGCAGGGTGAAGGTGAGTGGCTTTGCAGAAACGTTTCGTGATCTACTGAGATCATTGAAAGGTTTGTGCCACTGCAGCCTGGTCCTCCTGACGACATCCCTGCTTGTGTCCTCCTGTGCAATGTGCAACCAGGCTGTGTTGATCTCCAGGGGAGGTGTCTTCCGCCCATGGGAAGGGAAGAGGACCTCCCTGCATGTTGTGACTCCCTCCATAAGCATATGGAGGGAGTCACGGGAGAGCCTGGGTGCAGCCGTGCACCTCTGTGCAGTGATTGTCAGTGTTTGCAGCACCTCAATGCTGATAGCAAAACTGTCAAAATCAATTTGTGCATGGTCCCTTTAAGGAAACCGGCTGATGACGCCTCATCAACTGACATCATCAGACCCGCTTCCTTCAATTGGCCGGGAAACGCGCTGGGTGGGCTTAACAAGCCCAATCAATGTAAAATTCTTTTCACAGAGCAGGATGGAGCCAGCAGCGGGGTCGCACCCCTCCACTGACCCCGGCCACACTGGACCCACCTCGGTAGGCGAAATCGCAGCCACCATGTCTCTCAAAAAGGGCACAGCATTTCTCGTGCAATTAACCACTTTAAAGTGCAGTGACCACTGTGATGTAGGCAAACATTGCAGCTGTTTTGCCCACAACAAAATGTCACAAACAATAATGACATGAATGACCAGTCAATATGTTTTTTTGGTGGTGTTGGTAACATATAGAACATTGGCGCCTGCGATTACCAGTCATATTGCCCTGTGTAACAAGGCAAGAACACATTGAGAAATTTCAAGGTGGTCATAAACTGGGAGCACAAAGTGACCCTTGTTTATTAACATCAACTCTCTGCATACCGTGTGGCTCCATGCAGATTAAAGGAACTTGGTGCTTTTATGTAATTAATTTTTTTCTATTAATTATCAACCACAAAGCTCGCTGATGGCTTAGTGTACCCATTGAGTGTGGATCGGCGCTGAGTCGACTGGTATGGTCCCAGCCTTGATCCACAGTCAGTGCTGGGTGAGCTGATCTCTGCTGCAGTGGTTGTTCAATGCTACCCTTGACCAGTGTGCCACTGGGCTCGCACTAGGGAAAAAAACCAATAAGGGCAGGGCTCCCACTCATGATTGTAATGATGGTGTGGAGATGCCGGTGTTGGACTGGGGTGGACAAATGTAAGAAGTCACACAACACCAGGTTATAGTCCAACAGTTTTATTTGAAATCACAAGCTTTCGGAGCGCTGCTCCTTCATCAGGTGAAGTGGAGAGATGCATAAAGACAAAGTTTATATAGTCAGAGAATAATGCCAGATGATTACAGGTAATCTTTCTAACTGCCATTTATCACACCTCGGCAGAGAGATAATCACAGCAATCAAAGGTGTGAATGGTATCCAAACAGGCCAGTCAGGAAAACATTACATCAAAGAACAATGAGGTGGGGTATGCGCACTGTAGTGTGAATTACAGTCACCCAGCTGAGCTTAGCGGTGATGCGGACCCACTACTGAGTGGCCTACTGACTTTCAATGTCCTGGTTCACACGTAGAATCATAGAATGATACAGCCATTTGGCCATCATGCCTGTGCCGGCTCTTTGGTAGTGCTATTCAATTAATTCAACTCCCTGCTTTTTCCCCATAGCTCCATAATTTTTTCCCCTGCAATTATTTATCCAATTCCCCTCTGAATATTACTACTGAATCTGCTTCCCCCACCCTTTCATGCTGTGCATTCCAGGTCACAACAACTCGCTGCATAAAGAAATGTTTTCCTCATGTCGCCTCTGGTTCTTTTGCCAATCACCTTAAATCTGTGTCCTCTGGTTATCGGCCCTCCTGCCACTGGAAACAGTTTCTCTTTATTTACTCTATCAAAACCATTCATGATTTTGAACACCTCTATCAAATCTCCTCTTAACCTTCTCTGCTCTATGGGGAACAACCCCAGCTTCTCCAGTTACTCCACAAAACTGAAGTCCCTCATCCCTGGCACCATTCTAGTAAATCTCTTCTGCACCCTCTCCAAGGCCTTGACATCCTTCCTAAAGTGTGGTGCCCAGAATTGAACACAATACTCCAGCTGAGGCCTAACCAGTGTTTTATAAAGGTTTAGCATCACTTCCTTGCTTTTGTACTCGATTCCTCTACTAATAAAGCCAAGGATCCCATATGTTTTTTTAACAGCCTTCTCAACTTGTCCTGCCACCTTCAAAGATTTGTGTACATACACCCCCAGGTCTTAAATTTAATGTGAAACATAGTCTCTGTGGAGAGGGGTGGGGGGGGTGGGGTGGGTGGGTTGGTGGAGGGGGGAAGGCCAGGCGGGGTGGTGTCCAATGTCAGTGGGCCATGTCCCAACACGAGTCAGTGTCTTAAGAGAGGCAGAGGAATAAAAAGAATAGCTGCAATGGTCACAGGTTTGGCTGTGAAGCTTTAAAAGTAGAATCTTCCAAGTACTGAACATTGTCTGATGCCTTCGTGGGTTAAATAGTATCTAAAAATCCAGTGCACTGGATGGATACAGTCTAGTTCAAGCTAGCGCCCGTAGTCAGCAACATAGCGAGGACATTGTTCACAGACATACCTCCATACCTGCAGACTGTGACTCCAATGTACCATCTTGTAAACGCCATGTTGAGAATATACACAACGTCAAAGTTATATAAAGGTCTGGTTCGACCCCATTTAAAGTATTGCCTTCAGTTCCGGGCCCCGCCCCTCAGGAAGGATGTATTGTCTTTGGAGGGGAGCAGCACAGATTCACGAGAATGACACCGGAGCTAAAAGGATTAAATTATGTGGACTGGTTGCATAGACGAGGCCTGTATTCCTTGAGTATAGACCATTAAGGAATGATCTACTTGAGGTGTTTAAGATGATTAAAGGAATTGATAGGATAGATAGAGAGAAACTATTTCCTCTGGTGAGCAGAGTCCAGAACAAGGGGGCACAAACTTAAAATTAGAGCTAGGCTGTTCAGGGGTGGCGTCAGGAACCACTTCCTCATACAAAGGCTAGGGGAAACCTGGAACTCCCCCCCAAAAAAAAACTGTTGAATCTTGGTCAGTTGAAAATTTCAAAATGGAGATTGATAGATTTTTGTTAGGTAGGGGTATTAAGTGTTACAGAACCAAAACGGGTAGATGGAGTTAAGATACAGATCAGCAATGATCTAATTGAATGGCGGAACAGGCTCGAGGGGCTGAATGGCCTGCTCCTGTTCTTATTGTCAATATAAAACAGTGTTTCACTTACTTTTGCAAAAATAAAAAATTGCAATGTTTATTCTCTGACCATTAATTGCTGATTGGTCATTTTCCTGTTTGAAATTGGTTTATTTATAATGATTAATTAATAGAAACTTTATTGCAGGAAGATAAACAAAAATTGGAAGGTAAGGAGTAACTGCTTTGGACATAAGCTCCTCTCAGAGTTGAGAGGTAGATTTATGGGATTGCCCAAACCCCTGAAATCTCACAGCCAAGAACAGAGCGTGGCAATTATTAGCACAGATTCAGTATCTGTTCAATTAAACAGTCAGAAGAAAAAAAAAATCGATAGCTGTCCTATTTGGCAAATTAGCTGGGATCATAATCGAGCAGTTACAGTAATAACTCTAAACAGATTTCTTGGAACCAGAGTTTTTTTTCCATTAACGATACATATGCTAATAGAGCACTGATGCTATCGCTCATTACTGTCGGCTTGGCAACACAGTGGCGTAGGCCCAAAGCCTGTATCAGTGTGAGCAGCTGGGGAGTGTGGCTAAAGGATTACACATGCAGCCAAATAGATTGGTGCTACTTCAGAAGAATTCATGATCACGTGCCACGGTCCTGTCCTCCAGACATGTACAACTTATTTGGAGTGACATCAAGGAAACGGTATATTTTTAGGAAGCAGTGGGCTTCAAATACATTCCTTCTGGGAATAACCAGGCCAGATTAATTGTGGAAATTCACAGTTTTACATACATTGCACCCAAATATCCAAAATCATCTTTTCACTGCAGTCTTTTGTTTTTTTGTATGAGCAGCGACCAGAACTGGCCACAGTACTCTATAAATGGTCTCACCCATTCTTTGTACACTTTTAAACTGAGAAACCTAGATGAACAACTGAGGCCCACGGTGCAGGGCAACTCGAAGGTTGTAAAGATTAAAAGAGGAGATGAGGTAAATCAGCTCGTAATGATTAGGTGATGGCAAGCTTGGATTTTAAAGCCTGAAAACTGTTGGAGTAAGGGAAGATTTATATTTTATGGATCTGCTTATACACCCTGACATTGTATTGGCCTTGTAAGCTCCGTGATTCAGTGCGATGGTGCTCTCAATCTGGCAATCAAATTCCGCCAAACTCCTAAAGGACATTATGACAGCACATCCAAGCAGTTCCTGAGTTAATGACAAGTCCTTTCTTGGTTTGCAAGGTCCTCCAGACAATACACAATCGAGTTTAGCCCCTTACATGGATATAAATGAGCAGAAGTATTTCACAGGCTTGCGTGTGATATATAAGCTTCCAGTTAAGGATGAGGTGTGTTCATTGAGGTGAGGAATGTTAGAGCCAGGGAATGGAATACTTTCAAATTTTAGGCAATCAGTGTTACCGTTAAGCACTCCCAGATCAGCTATATGGAAATTAAAGCTCCTTCTCCTCTGCCCCACCAATATATCTCAGCTCCAACCTCACAAGTGCACTCTTTACTGCACCTGTCTGAGGCTTTTCCTTATCCCACACCAATCATGTGTTCTGCTGTGTCAAGAGTGTCAGCTGTGGCTCAGTTGGTCGCACACTCGTCTCTGAGTCAGAAGGTTGTGGGTTCATAGTCCCACTCCATGGGACTCGAACACATAAATCTAGGCTGACACTCCAGTGCAGTGCTGAGGGAGCGCTGCACTGTCGGAGGTGCTGTCTTGTGGATGAGATGTTAAACCGAGGACCCGTCTGCTCTCTCAGGTGGACTTAAAAGATCCCATGGCACCAGATAATGTTTTTGTTATTCTGATTGAGGGACAACTGTTGGCCAGCTCTTCTTTGAAATAGTGCCGTGGGAACTTTTACACCCACCTGAGAGAGCAGACGGGACCTCGGTTTAATATCTCATCTGGAAGGCGGCACCTCCGACAGTGCAGCGCTCCCTCAGCACCGCACTGGAGTGTCAGCCTTGGTTTTTTGTGCTCTAGTCTCTGGAGTGGGACTATGAACCCACAACCTTCTGACCCAGAGGCAAGAGTGCTACCCACTGAGCCACGACTGACACAGTCCAACAGTTTTATAGATCTTAGCCCTATCTAGAGGTTGGGTACAGATATTAATGGCTGCAGGGTCACTTAGAAGGGAGGATGCAGGAATATAGTTGGATATCTATTGGGACATGATTTCTGATGCTGATGTTACCTATGCTGGGCAGGATACCACCCTGTGTTTATACTGTCAAAGGTTTCTTGCAGTTTGTTCTTCAACCTTTAAAATATCTTTCAGTTCCAAAGAGAAAACATAAATAGTCTCCGTCTGGAATGTTAACCCTTCCTTCCTCCTGTCCAATGCTGTCTGGCCTGCTGCATGTGTTTCCAGCATCTTCTGTCATTTATTATTTCACCTCTCCCAGTTAATCTCTGAAGTTTGCAATTACCCTGGTTATCTTCTGTTTAAACACTAGCAGGCATGGAGCTGTTTCAGCAATAGCAATCATGGACTGGGATCTGTAAGTGCAGCAGAGGCAGGAGATAGTGCCAACTGGTCTTGTACCTATTAATGTTGGCACTGCTTTTAGCAATCAAATGCCAGTGCAGCCGTGCCAGTATTGCTGTGCAAGTATTGCTGTGCATTTGATGCTCCCCTGTTGATAGCCTCTTTTTGTCCAACATTGTTAACTATCTTATCTTTTTTTCCTAATCGCTCTTGACATATGGGCGATGCTGGCAACCCCAGTTGCCCTGAGAAGGTGGTAGTGGGCAATTGTTTCTTGAATCATTTCAGACCATGTGCCAATGGTGCTCCCATGATACAGGAAACTCTTTTTTATCCAGCGCCGACGGGACCGGCGTGGTGCCGGTTTATCAAAAAGTCCGGATTACAGAGAGGTATAGTTAAAAGGTACGAGAGCTCCGTACACAGCAACAAATCCAGGCTTCCCTGTTGCTTAGCAACATGTGCAGGAACCCCGGCCACAGACCAAGCATCCCTGTTGTTTAGCAACATGTGCAGGAACCCCGATTGCACAGCCACAGATCGAGGAACGGCCACTAATATTAAGTAAAACTTACCTGAACCTACTCCTGAATTTTGCCGGTTAACCGAGATTTCCGGTTATTTAGGTGCCGGTAAATCGAGAGCTTCCTGTAGTGTTAGGTTAGAAAATTCAAGGACTTCTCTCCCCCAAAAGGCTGTGGATGCTGAAGCTTTCAAGACCGAGATCAATAGATTTTTGTTAGAAACATAGAAGATAGGAGCAGGAGTAGGCCATTCGGCCCCTCGAGCCTGCTCCGCCATTTAATGAGATCATGGCTGATCATCCAAATTCAGTACCCTGTCCCTGCCTTCTCCCCATATCCCTTGATCCCTTTAGCCTGAAGAAATATATCTAACTCCTTCTTGAATATATTTAATGAATTGGCCTCCACTGCCTTCTGTGGTAGAGAATTCCACAGGTTCACCACTCTTTAAGTGAAGAAATTCCTCCTCATCTCTGTCCTAAATGGCTTACCCCTTATCTTTAGACCGTGACCCCTGGTTCTGGACTCCCCGCCATCGGGAACATCCTTCCTGCATCTAGTCTGTCTGGTCCTGTTAGAATTTTATAAGTTTCAATGAGATCCCCTCTCATTCTTCTAAACTCCAGCGAGTATAAGCCCAATCGACCCAATCTCTCCTCATACGTCATTCCTGCCATCCCAGGTATCAGTCTGGTGAATCTTCGCTGCACTCCCTCCATGGCAAGAACATCCTTCCTCAGATAAGGCGACCAAAACTGCACACAATACTCAAGATGTGGTCTCGATACTTAGGTAAAGGTATCGAGGGATGTGGAGCAAAAGGCGGGTGAATGGAGTTGAGGTACAGATCAGCTAAGATCTAATTGAATGGTGGAGCAGGTTCGGGGGGGCTGAATGGCCCACTCCTTAACCTTTGTCCCTTTTTCGATCCAACAATGATGAAGGAATGACGGTATGTGTCCAAGTCAGGACGAAGTGGGATACTTGAAGGGGGTGCTAGAGGTGGCAGGGGAGGGGCGCCCTGTTGAGTATAGCCCCCAGCGTTAGAAATTTTTCATTACAGGCACCTCATGGATCAGCAGGTTCATTCAGCAAGAAGTTCAGCCATACAGACTGGGAAGACCCTACATTTGGCCCTCTGACCTGTGTTCAGTTTGATAACGTCAGCTAGGGCAGCAATGGAGTTGCCCGATAGGTCTCAGTGCCCTTGCAGAAAGGAAGCAAAAATTGGCCAGACTTCTCCATCCGGATAGCTAGTGGGGGAAGTGCACGTATTAGACATTGAGCAAAGGCAGGATTGTGCTCGGCTGCGATGCTCTGTTGCAATCTAATAGCCTCCTGAGCACTCATTATCAAGGCTCGCACACGAATAATGGCTGTTTGGGTGAGGGTATCAGGCAACCCATTGGATCAAAGTGCACCAATCAGTGGACACCTTCAGGAGAGAATGGTGGAGGGGTTGTGGAGGAAAAATGTTGGCTAGGAAAAAACAATTTATTACTGGAGGGGTGATTTGGGGTGGGGGCAGAGGGGAGGGGTGTTTAAACGAGGCTCATATCATGCAACAATCAAACACAGTCAGAGTGATAACGTCAGTATATCACCATTATGTCACTGTGCATCCCAGACTAGGCAGACATGATATAGTAGTTTGCAGATCTACAGAGACAATATAGGGTGGACTTTCGTCTATGGGTGCCCACTGGGTGCTCAATAGGCACAGCACATCTCAGTGGACTTAGCTGCCCGACTTTTCTCCCCCCAGCCCAGGCCATTTTCATGACCCAATGGATGGAACTCTAGTTGCAGGCCCACACCCTTGGCTGTGCCCTGCGCCTGTACACTGGGGAGGAAGCTGGCCTCCCAGGCTAGAGCTCGTGGTCCACACTTTTTTAGCAGCGACATGCTTTCTGATTTACTTCTGCCCGCCCCCCTCCACCCCCTTTGACTTTATAAGGCATCAAGGGGAAAAATTCGGTAGCTTTATGCCTCCCGTTAGCGCCCCAAGGCGCAAAGCAGCTAGCACCCGGGCGTGGCGCTGCTAACGCCTCCCGTGAAATTCAGCGGGAGGTTAGTGGTGGCGGTAGCGCCCCAAGAGGGAGGGGGATGCTTCCAGTAGCGCCCACATCTCCTGCCTGGGGCGCTACCGTTGAATTTCGGGCGTGGGGGCGCTAACTTTTCCGGGTAGCGCCCCAGCGAAGTTAGTGCCCCAAAGGTGGGGCGAGTCAATTTTTCCCCCCAGCACCTTTGCTGCAAATTGCCAATAATTGTCCTTCACCTAGTCAGATATATCAGCCACACTCACCTGCCAGCTAAAACTCACTGAGCAAAAATGCTGGCTTTAATCCTGTTAAATCACAGCAAATAATTAGCTGTTGCCAGCACTGTTAAGCAACCGCGTGCTTAAAACTAATAGCAAAACAATTAAGGCAAAATTGGCTGTGATTGCACCTATTTTTCTTGTAACAGATATATGGAAATGCATAATTTGTTATTGACAATCCATCTCTAAATTTATTAAGTTTATTTTGTCTCTGCTCTATATTGGTGACCATTATTCAAATTTAATTACCGTTCAACTTGGAGTACTGAGGGAGAGCTTTTCTTTGTGTGCACTGGTAGGGAAGGAAAAGATAAAGAACTTGTACCTTTCATGATCTCAGGAAGTCCCAAAGTGCTTTACAGCCAATAAAGTCGCTGTTGTAATGTAGGGAATCGTGGCAGCCGATTTGCACACAGCAAGCTCCCACAAACAGCAATGAGATTCATGACCAGAGAATCTGTTTTTTAGTGATGTTGGTTGTGGGATAAATATTGGCCAGGACACCAGGGAGAACTCCCATTTGCTCTTCTTCGAAATAGCGCTCTGCGATCTTTTACTTCCACCTGAGAGAGGGCAGACGGGGCCTCGGTTTAACGTCTCACCTGAAAGACGGCACCTGAGATAGAAAGGCAACCGTACACACCTTAGCGAACACCACAAAGAGAAGAAAGTGGGCTGGGGCCAGTTTCAAAGCATTAACATCGCTGGATGCCGAACCACGTTGGCCATTACAAATTTGAAAGCAATCGGCCTTCCTGGGTCTGTGACACACAGAGTAATGGGACATGGCGTCCTCTCAAATTTTGAACCCAGCAAGTGAGTTCCCAGTTTCCACTGTGACAAGACGCCAAGTAGAGACTGAGCACATTACACAATAATAGCAAAAGATAATGTTCAGAAACCAGTCCTGTTGTTTCCCCTCACACAGATATTACTTGTAGCATCTTTGGAGAACTGGGTTGGAGGAAATATTGAGCCTGGCTGTGTGAAGACTTGGATTATCTGAGGTAGAGATGCAGGTTTAATCCAGATTTCCGGTACGGTCATGCTCAATAACTCCTCCGAGCCAATTTTCCCCAGTGATGTCATCATTTAAATAAAAATATCTAAACAGAAAGAGAAGTAAATAAAAGGATGTTGAAGTTACTGATGATTCTCTGCAGTTTCATTATTGGACTAGAAGAGTGGTCCCAATACTTTGATATAAGTTAACTGCATTTTTCCATAGCTTAATTGAAAAGAGGTTACTGGAGATAGAAGAGTTTGGATTGATCTATCAAAAAGGCCTGAGCTCATTGGGTCTAATTTCCTGTTCCTCAAATGATGTTACCTATGCGACAGAGAATTCATGTTATGTGTCAGTAGGAAATTCTTTATTCTAACTAACTTAGCAGTCCTTGGCCTCCATTATCCTATCCTCCTGTGTAATCCCTCACCCATCACTTCACTATTGTTGGGAGAGCCTTCAGTTGTCTCAGCCCTCCCTAAAGTCTTGCCTAAATGACTCCATTTTTAAAGGCGTCCACAAGGCCTACCTTTCTCAGTATGCTTTCAGTGAGCTTCATAACTCCTCCACTTCTGCTAAACATTTATTTCTCCTCTGTGTAATGCCTTGGGACATTTTCTACATTAATGACACTATATAAATGCAAGCTGTTTATGGTGTTACATAGTCCATAAGCAACAAGCCTACTACAAAGCTATTCCAAAACGTGAATACATTCACCAAAGATCTGTTTGGGTATTCATTCCCATGAAGACTAAGGTTGATAGTGATGGGCTTTTGATATTGAACCTTATAATGTCAGAACATGGTCATAGTGCAAGCTGTATAGAACATTGTGGATTGAGTTCAGATGGACTCCAATACAAGGAACATAGCACACTGGCAAAAATAAATTAAATTGACTTTTGTAAAATTACTAGTTCAAATTCACTGTAATTTTAGCCTGAAGAGATTCAGTGAATCTACTCCGCTGCTCTAATTGTTTCCTCTACATCTAGACTGACCACACTGCCAGCCATGGCTCAGTGGGTAGACTTGAGTACAAAATCTAGGCTGACACTCCAGTGCAGGACTGAGGGAGTGCCGCACTGTTGTAGGCGCCGTCATTCGGATGAGATGTTAAACTGAGACCCCATCTACCCTTTCAGGCTGATGTCAAAGATCCCATGGTACGATTTTGAAGACAAGCAGGAGAGTTCTCCCCCGTGTTCTGGCCAATATCTATCCCTCAATCAACATCACAAAAATAAATTATCTGGTCATTATCACATTGCCAGCTGTGTCACAGTTGGTAGCACACTCGCCTCTGAGTCAGAAGGTTGTGGGTTCAAGTCCCACTCCAGGGACTTGAGCACAAAAGTCTAGGCTGACGCTCCAGTGCAGCACTGAGGGAACGCTACACTGTCAGAAGTGCTGCCTTTCGGATGAGATGTTAAACCAAGGTCCTGTCTGCTCTCTCAGGTGGATATAAAAGATCCCACGGCACTATTTCGAAGAAGAGCAGGGGAGTTATCCCCAGTGTCTTGGCCAATATTTATCCCTCAATCAACATCACTAAAAACAAATTATCTGGTCATTATCACATTGCTGTTTGTGGGAGCTTGCTGTGCACAAATTGGCTGCTGCGTTTCCCACATTACAACAGTGACTCCACTTCACAAAGTACTTCATTGGCTGTAAAGCGCTTTGAGACATCCTGAGGGTGTGAAAGGCGCTATATAAATGCAAGTCTTTCTTACTTAGCTTGACAGAGGTGGTATTACCAGTACTTAGTCAAATATAAAAGCACAAGAGTGGCACCCAAAATTATATTCAGGGTTTATCCAAAATAAAGGAGCACAATCGTAAAATCCAGAACAAGGGGGCACCATCTCAAAATTAGTGCTAGGACATTCAGGAGTGAAATCATGAATTGTTTTTTCACACAAAAGGTAGTGAAAATCTGGAATTCTGTCCCCCAAAAGACTGTGGATGTTGGATCAATTGAAATTTTCAAGACTGAGATTGATAGATTTGTTAGGTAAAGGTATCAAGGGATATGGAACCAAGACAAGTAAATGGAGTTGAGGTGCAGATCAGCCACGATCTAATTATTTCCCCTGGCTGGAGAGTCTAGAACTAGGGGCCATAGTCTCAGGATAAGGGGTCGGCCATTTAAGACTGGGATGAGGAGGAATTTCTTCACTCAGAGGGTTGTGAATCTTTGGAATTCTCTGCCCCAGAGATGCTGAGTCATTAATATATTCAAGGCTGAGATAGATAGAATTTTCGACTCTAGGGGAATCAAAGGGTATGGAGATCGGGCGGGAAAGTGGAGTTGAGGTCGAAGATCAGCCATGATCTTATTGAATGGTGGAGCAGGCTCGAGGGGCCGTATGGCCGACTCCGGCTCCGAATTCTTATGTTCTTATGTAATTGAATGGCGGAACAGGCTCGAGGGGCTGAATGGCCTACTCCTGCGTAACTGGACAAATTATAACTATTGCCCTGTGATGAATTCACAAGAACATATACAGATTACACAAGATTTGTCGAATGCTGTTGCAGACGGAATCTGGATCAGTTTACGTGTCAGGTAATTAGTATAGATATGTAAGCTGGCCCCTACAGTTAACCCCATGCAAACATGGTCCTGGGCACCATAAGATCTCTCAGTTTCTTCAGTAGCATCCATTACACTTGCTAAATTGTCAAGTGACTCCCACTCTGAGTAGCTAAGCCTTTCACCAGCTGCTGAATCTCTCCCTCCCCCTCCTCCCTCCCCCTCCTCCCTCCATACAGGCTATTTAGTTAGAATTTTCTCAGTCTGAAATTCCTTAATCCCATTCGACATATGCCCCCCTGTCCCCCACCCCCAGCAACAAGCCATTCTTTCCACAGCCTACGTTTGTCGTGAACTGCATCCTAGCCAGGCAATCTCCCGAGGGAACATTCAGTATTAAAAGTCCCTTTGTGTTATAATCAAGTGACTGTATTGCGGTTTGACATTTATTTTGTCTTTCTCTGTCCCTCCTCCTCCTCCTCACCAAATGTTCTCTCTTTACCCTTTTCTCAATAAAGTAAAGACAGCAAGGGTGATCTTAACTCTTATCACCAGGCGAAAACTGAGGAAATTCCATTGTGGAAAATAAACACGGATGGTGCAAAACGGGCTGCCGATTTTCTAGCACGCAATTTTCCCTCAACAGTCAAAATTAAACTGACCCCCAGTGGTTTGTGCTGGGTTACAGTTCTATGTGCCTCATTAGCTCACCAACACATTGTCTAAAGTTGCATCCTGTGTGGCCCTAGACAATGAGGGACTACAAATTATTTCTTCAGGGGCAATGTCACTGATCCTATCCTTACTACACTCCAGTGCAGCATTGATAGAGTGCTGCACTGTCGGAGGTGCCATCTTTCAGATGAGACGTTAAACTGAGGCCCCGTCTATTTGCCCTCTCAGGTGGATGTAAAAGATCCCACAATTTTGAAGAAGTGCAGGGGAGTTCACCCCAGTGTCCTGGCCAATATATATCCCTCAACCAACATCACTAAAACAGATTGTCTGGTCATTATCACACTGCTGTTTGTGGGAGCTTGCTGTACACAAATTGGCTGCCATGTTTTTTACGTTACATCAGTGACCACACTTCAAAAGTACTTCATTGGCTGTAAAGCGCTTTTGGATATCCTGAGACCATCAAAGGCGCTACGTAAATGCAAGTTCTTTCTTTTTACCCAGCATCCGTAGACGTACAGTTCCCAGCAGAGGTCACTGGATAGTAATCAGGATCGGGAACACTGGCTGATCTTTTTTCCCCCCTCTCCTTCACCTGGGAGCGCTAAGGCCATTTACAATGCTCCGATCACTGTCTCTACAGATCTCATTTTATTCAGTATAGTCAAAGGTTTACAGATGACAGTCTCCACGTGAGAACTGAGAGAGGCCCATTCAGCCCTAACAATGGCTGGCATGAGCTGAGCAGGAACAGCCTGACAAGAAATCGTGGAATTCACACCAGTAAAGGTCTTCGGCAAGACCCTGATGTTGCATGTCTTAAAATAATAATGCAGCCTCTCTACTTAATTCCACGGACAGCGCCCATTTTCAAAAGCATCAAATTGTGCGTTCAGCATGATTAATGGGCCATGAGAATGTGAAGAAAGTGTTTCCCCCATCCCCACCCTCTCTGCTTCGAGTGCCCCCATTTAAAAATCGCCATTCGCCCACATCTAATTGCCTGGCCTGGGTCAAGGGCTAAGATGGTCAAGGTGAGGCTCGTGTACAAAGCCACTCCTCCTGAACTGTTTCCATACACAATGTAGAAGAACATTCAGATCTTTTATGCTATCAGTCCCTTTCCCCCAACAGCGTTGCAAGTTACACACATGAAAGTAATACTGTGCAAATTTCATCTGGTGGAATCACCTTTTTATCTCTCTTCACATGTACCAAGGCCAAAAGCTACAGAGACCCTAAGATCACCCTTCCCCAGGGCCTCCAAGCTTCAGAGTCTTGTCACGTTGAGAGTCCTGCGCTTTCTAGATTAAAATGCTTGCAGGTAAAGTTCTGAGGCTTTTTTTTCCCCCACTCCAGCTGTCAAATGCACTAAGGTTATACATTTCCAACAAACCTCAAAAGAATAATTAAAATAACCTTTTTAAAAATAAAAATGATGAATATCTATTTATTAAACGGATGGTATATTTTCAGAGGAGTCTGCCTGACAAAGGATGAAAACGCACACTGGCTGACACCAGCTGATGCCAAGTCGAATTAGACTTGCAGAGTGGGATATCAGCTCTATTGTCAACATGGTGCACTTTCCACTGTTCTGACTCTGTGTGTTTGTAGATGACATCACCTTTCCTCACAGAGAGAAAGTCTAAGAACTAGGCCACTGCAGTGCCTAATAATTACTGAACGTATGGAACCAAAGAGACTCGACACATTGGCAAAAACATCTACTCCCTCCACCACCGGCACACTGTGGCTGCAGTGTGTACCATCTACAAGATGCACTGCAGCAACTCGCCAAGGCTTCTTCGACAGCACCTCCCAAACCCGCGACCTCTACCACCTAGAAGGACAAGGGCATCAGGCGCATGGGAAGACCATCACCCTCCAAGTTCCCCTCTAAGTCCTGACTTGGAAATATATCACCGTTTCTTCATCGTCGCTGGGTCAAAATCCTGGAACACCCTCCCTAACAGCACTGTGGGAGCATCTTCACCACACGGACTGCAGCGGTTCAAGAAGGCGGCTCACCACCACCTTCTCAAGGGCAATTAGGGATGGGCAATAAATGATGGCCTTGTCAGCGACGCCCACCACCCAGGAACGAATAATAAAAGAAAAATACAGTCAATCTCATGTGTCAGTTGCGCACTCAGTTTGGTGTCAATGTGAAGCAGCTTTGCTGATGCAAGAAGCAGGCCAGCGATCTGACTGCCCTGAAGTCAATAGGTGTGAGGTCATCGCCAGGAGGCAGCCCCGCATGAATTGGATTTCACACTCACTGCATGCAGCATTACTCCAGTCAGCATTGAATCTTGTTGCCTTTCATTTACTGATAGGGGGAAGCCAACATTCCGAACAGCTGTCTCCTAAAATGAATTATTTAATCGGCATTCAGACAGCCAGTGGGCAGTGATCCGAGAGTGCGTGTGCTGCGCACCTGAAGAGCTTCATCGTCACTAGGCAAAGAGCTACTCTGCCTTATCCTGCCTCGAAGCACTTTACACGCAGCCCATTACTTTATGGCTGTTGCTATGTTGCCAAAGTGGCAGCCATTTTAAAACATAGCAGGATCCCACAAAGCCTTGAGATAAATCGCCAGTGAATCTCTTTTCAGGTGGCGTCGGTTGTTTAAGAAGCATTAACCAGGCTGCCGGGAGAACACCCTTCTCTTCCTTGAATGGTAAAGTGGGAACGTGAATATCCGCCAGAGCCACTAGAACAGACAGGGCCTCAGTTTATGCATTTCACGTAAGGGCCGGCACCTCCGACAATGCAGCACTCCATCAGTATTGCACTGAGGTGTCAGCCTGGGTTACGTGTTCAAGTCATGGAGTAGGTTCTTTGAATCCACAACGTTGCGACCTCAGAGGAGGGAGCGCTACCAACTGAGCCAAGCTGATGCAAAGAGTGACCTGGGAATTGAGAGTAACACAGGTCTGCCAAGCCCATGTCACTGTCAGCAGATACCGTCCTCAGGCAATATAACATAATGGCCTCTTACACACTAATATCAGAGGGGAAGTTAGGAAGCACTTCTTCATGTAAAGGGTAGCAGTAGAACTCTGGAACTCTCTCCCACAAGAAGCAGTGGAGGCTAGGTCATGTGAAAATTCGAAAACTGAGATTGATAGGTTTTTGTCAGGCAAGGGTATTATGGGATATGGAACCAAGACGGGTAGATAGAGTTAAGCTACAGATCATCAATGATCTAATTGAATGGCTGAACAGGCACGAGGGGCTGAATGGCCTCCTCCTGTTCCTGTGTTCCTAATATATTGTAATACCATCTGAAGACTGAATATTTCTGTAATCAACCTTGTTTATAAACCATGATGAACGGGCCACGTCAATTGGCATTGACAATGGGTCTATCACTATCAGTCTGCCAATGTCAAAATTGAAAGGTCATAACCTATTGGCCTTGGAGAGAGTGCAGCGTAGGTTTACCAGAATGATTCAAGGGTTAAGTTACAAGGAGAGATTACACAAATTGGGGTTGTATTCCCTGGAATTTGGAAGGTTAAAGGGTGATTTGATCAAAGTTTTCAAGATATTAAGGGGAACAGATAGGGTAGATAGAGAGAAACTATTTCCGCTGGTTGGGGATTCTAGGACTAGGGGACATAGTCTAAAAATTAGAGCCAGGCCTTTCAGGAGTTAAATTAGGAAACACTTCTACACACAAAGGGTGGTAGAAGTTTGGAACTCTCTTCCGCAAAGGGCAATTGGTGCTGGATCAATTGTTAATTTTAAATCTGAGATTGATAGCTTTTTGTTAACCAAAGGTATTAAGGGATATCGGCCAAAGGCGGGTATATGGAGTTAGGTCGCAGATCAGCCATGATCTCATTGAATGGCGGAACAGGCTCGAGGGGCTGAATGGCCTACTCCTGTTCCTGTGTTCCTAACCTGAAACGGTAACTCTGTTTCTCTCTCCACAGATGCTGCCTGACCTGCTGAGTATTTCCAGCATTTTCTGTTTTAATACGGTTAAGAAGGCAAATGGTATGTTGGCCTTCGTAGCAAGAGAGTTCGAGTACAGGAACAAGGATGTCTTGCTACAGTTGTACAGGGCCTTGGTGAGACCGCACCTTGAGTATTGTGTGCAGTTTTGGTCGCCTTACCCGAGGAAGGACGTTCTTGCCATGGAAGGAGTGCAGCGAAGATTCACCAGGCTGATACCTGGGATGGCAGGAATGACGTATGAGGAGAGATTGTGTCGATTGGGCTTATACTCACTGGAGTTTAGAAGATTGAGAGGGGATCTCATCGAAACCTATAAAATTCTGTCAGGCCTGGACAGACTAGATGCAGGAAGGATGTTTATGATGGCCAGGGAGTCCAGAACCAGGGGTCATAGTCTAAGGATAAGGGGTAAGCCATTTAGAACTGAAATGAGGAGGAATTTCTTCACCCAGAGAGTGGTGAACCTGTGGAATTCTCTGCCACAGAGGGCGGTGGAGGCCAGTTCATTAAATATATTCAAAAAAGAGTTGGATATATTTCTTAAGGCTAAAGGGATCAAGGGATATGGGGAGAAGGCAGGGACAGGGTACTGAATTTGGATGATCAGCCATGATCTCATTGAATGGCGGAGCAGGCTCGAAGGGCCGAATGGCCTACTCCTGCTCCTATCTTCTATGTTTCTATGTATCAGGGTGCTAATGGAAGGCACTTGGTGGCAGCACGGTGGCATAGTGGTTAGCACTGTTGCCTCACAGCGCCAGGGACCCGGGTTCGAATCCGGCCTCGGGCGACTGTCTGTGTGGAGTTTGCACATTCTCCCCGTGTTTGCGTGGGTTTCCTCCGGGTGCTCCGGTTTCCTCCCACAGTCCAAAGATGTGCGGGTTAGGTTGATTGGCCATGATAAATTGACCCTTAGTGTTAGGGGGATTAAATACGTGGGTTATGGGGATAGGGTGGGATATGTGTTGGTGTAGGGGTTACGGGGATCGGGTGGGATATGTGTCGGTGCAGGCTCGATGGGCCGAAATGGCCTCTATCTGCACTGTGGGGTTTCTGTGATTCTGTGAAAGCAACTGAATTTTTCCCCCTGTGACCTTAAGGGGCACGTCTCCAGCTTTGCAGCAGAACCATAGACTCTGCATTACATGGTATAATGATCCTGCCCTCATGGAACTGAACCTCCTTCAAACTTAGCATTGAGCATCACTATGGGAGATCTGCTATACCTGCTAATCCGTCTAAAAAAAAAGCAACTTCAAAGAATGTTGCACTGTCGCTATGGAATTGGGAGACGGTGGAGAATTTCAAAACACAGTTGCAAGGCTCCCTGGAGGGAGTTTGAGGCCTGAAATGTTGAAGCACTAACAGGATGTGGAGGGGGCAGTGGGGAGGACTTTAAAAATAAAATTGGCCTGATAAAATTTTTCCTCTAGGATTGAAGACTGAAAAAAAGGTTTATTGTTGATATCAAGACGTTGGAAGCACGTTATATTGAAAGTACCTGTCCTAACCATACTCTGGGGAAGGGTCATAGAAATAAGGTTTGTGACTCTACCCTCAGGAACTGGCAGACACTAAGAAGAAAAATGCGATTTATGCTTACCTTGCAGTTATTTTACTTCTTAGTGCACCTGCGCTGTCATTCCACTCCTCGCATTCATTTTCAGTCTTACAATGACATGAAACGAGTGGATGCGGAATCCAGGATTGTTCTCAGAGTATAAAATCCATTGGGAGGCCAATATAATCTCAGATTAAAATCCCATTGCCCACTGGTGCCCAGCATCAAGCACTGGGGAAAAGGACACAGATTTAAGGTCATTGGTAAAAGAGCCAGAGGTGAGATGAGGAGAGTGCAGGGAGTTATTATGCTCTGGAGCTCACTACCTGAAAGGGTGGTGGAAGCAGATTTAATAGTAACTTTCTAAAGGCAATTGGCTATATAACAACGTGCATTTATATAGCACCTTTGAAGTCGTAAATCGTCCCAAGGCGCTGCACAGGAGCGTTATCAAAACGTGACGCCGAGCCGCATAATATACTTGAAAAGGAAACATTTGCAGGGCTATGAGGAAAGAGCAGGGGAGCGGGATTAATTGGAGAGCTCTCTCAAAGAGCCAGCAGAGGCACGATGGGCCGAATGGCCTCTTTCTGTGCTGTATGATTGTGCCCAGTATTCCCAGTGCATCATCGGGTAAATATTGCTGGATCTGCTCTCAGAGTGGAATCTCCCTCGCTGGGAGTGTGGGCCAGAGAATCAGCTACAAGGGTTCACCAAGTCTGACTCACAGGTCTCTTGGTTTTCTGGTTATTCATTTTAATCACCGGTAAATCCGGAGTGTGGCAAATTGGTTGCACTAACCTCCAGCACCATTATTCTTAGATACCATAGCATTCCAGAATGGAACATGGGATAATGGCTGTGCCTGTCCTAGTATATGGGAAAGCCAATAGATTATTATTGACAACGTTGCTTCCCAAATGTACGTGTCCAGTTCTGAAGAGAAGGCTCACAATAAGATTGTTGTGAATATTATCCGGAGATTTAAAAAAAAATATTATTAATACCGTGTCGCTCTACCAAGTTACATTAAAAAATTAATTGCTGTTTTTTTTTTGAAATGCCAATTTTATCAGCAACTCCATAGGCATTCCACAAGGACACAAACACATTTTTTTAATATTGGTTCCTGGGATGTGGGCGTTGCTGGCAAGGCCAGCATTTGCCCATCCCTAATTGCTCTTGAGAAGGTGCTGGTGCACCGTCTTCTTGAACCGCTGCAGTCCGTGTGGTGAAGGTACTCCCACAGTGCTGTTAGGGAGGGAGTTCCAGGATTTTGACCCAGTGATCATGAAGGATCGGCGATATATTTCCAAGTCAGGATGGTGTGTGGCTTGGAGGGGTACTTGGAGGTGGTGGTGTTCCCATGCGCCTGCTGCCCTTGTCCTTCTAGGTGGAAGAGGTCGCAGGTTTGGGAGGTGCTGTTGAAGAAGTCTTGGCGAGTTGCTGCAGTGAATCTTGTAGATGGTACACACTGCAGCCACGGTACGCCGGTGATGGAGGGAGTGAATGTTTAAGGTGGTGGATGGGGTGCTAATCAAGCGGGCTGCTTTGTCCTGGATGGTGTTGAGCTTCCTGTACGGTGCATTGTATGCTTCCTTAAATATCCGTTCCCCCTTTTCTACGAAACCTAAAATAGAGCCCGCTAGTGCATCTGATCAGATAGTGAGGAAAAAAAAATCAGGTTAAAAATTATAAGAACTGTTAAGCTTCCACCGTGCAAATGTTAAAGTTTATAAGGAACACACAGGTTTCAAAATGGCGGACAGGCAATAACGAACACATCTGTTTTGTTTTTGGAGCTCCGTTACTCCTGGAGTAGAGTCAGGTCGCCGACTAGGCCATCGGAAGGTAGGTCCGGGGGTAGGTCCGGGGAGGCTGTGATTACGAAGGGGGTGGGGGGGCGGGGAGGGGGACAAGGGGTGGGAGATGGGTTACCAACTCTGATTGGACATATTCCTGAAGGTTTCATCACATGACCTGTAACCGCTCCGCCCAGCCCAATCAAACACACATTTTTCCTCCCATCTCTGTAATATTTTTGTAACCAATCAACAAAAGTGGCCAAAGAAAATGAGAAGCACACAGTGTTTCTGATCTTTGTTTTCTCCCGAGTTGCTCGCAGCCGTGTCCGGGAGATGAATCTTTAATTCCTGGAGACTCCAGGGCAATGCTGGAGTGTTGGCAACCTTAGGAGACTGTGAGGCTGGATCCGCAAAAATAAATTCAACCGGTACTCTTTTAGTGTACGTTGTGCCGAACCGCCAGGATTTACTGAGTGCAGCACCCACAGCGGGTGATCTGCCAGGGAGGGCGTTAAAATGGCAACGGGGTCCGATGCACGTCACAGGACCCCCGATTCGCGTAAATTAACGAGCCTCCTGCCTGTTAAAGGCGGGCACCTTGGCTGTCAGTGGAAGACCCTGGGGAAAATGGCGGCAGCGCGGGAACGTGGCGGTAAGTCCACCACCTCCATTTTAGCTCCGCTGTTTCCCTGTTTCTGCTGGGCAGTGGGAGTTAAAGGCTCCCTCTTTATTCCGAGTGTATCAATTCTTCCGTTTTCTGCTCAGGGTCTCCCCAAACCCCTGCCACAATGGGGGCCAGGCACTTGTAAGAGCCTGGATAGCAAAACGTAACAAAATAAGAGTTCAAAAACTTTAAACTGCACAGGAACTGCTCATTTTAGAAGACATTTACTTCGTCGCTAATTATTTTGCCGAGTGAGGAATAAGCAGAACAAGCGGAAATTATGATTAGATTACATTCGGACACAAACTAATACTTCAGAAAGGAGCTGGACGCATATTTGGTTGTGGAGGGATTGAAGATGATAGGGTTAGGTATAGACAGAACGGGCGTCATGAAGGAGTAAAGCAGGCGAAGATCGAGCAGCCCTCAGTCACCTGGCAGCTTCCAGCTAAGTGGCAGGAGGGAGTTCCATGAGGGTCTCGCTGGAGGGAAAGAGAGGGGGTGAACCTATGGTGGAGGAGGCCAATTATGGGGCCCGGAGGAGCACTATGTCTCCATGCATAAAAAACTTCTCATCTTCCCACTGGTTCATTTGCCAATGACCTTAAATCTGTGTCCTCTGGTTCCCGACCCTTCCCACCAGTGGAAACAGATTCTCCCTATCTACTCTATCAAAAACCTTCATAATTTTGAACACCTCTCTTAAATTTTCCCTTAACCTTCTCTACCCTAAGGAGAACAATTCCAGCTTCTCTAGCCTCGACATATAATTGAAGTCCGTCACCTCTGGTTAAAATAGGGCCCTGATTTTATATAACTAAAGGGGGCTCTCGCCTGCTTTAAGTGGGCTCCTCATCCGCCTGCAAAACCATGCAAGTTAACGTCACAAACGGCCGGGATCGGAGCGGGTAAATAATCTACACGTTTTTAACCGCCCACAGGTCCGACGAAACCAGGCGGATTGGAGGGCCAAAGGGGTAGTACTCTAGATTAGTGGGATACGGGTTTTTTTATCTGCGATCTACAGACTGCCCAGGTCAATGTTTCAGCTTTATTGCTCGGAGGGAGCGTCGGGTTCCCCACACGGACACTAAACATTGGAAGGGGAATTGTTGGCAAGCAGCTCCCCTGCACTGCCTAGCAGATGGTTTTAGAGCAGCATTGCTGTGGGCTGCCCCTCAGGACCTTGCTGTCGGGTCGCCAACCCTCCAGGATTGGCCTGGAGTCTCCAGGAATTGAAGATTAATCTCCAGGAGCCTGGATGCGAGCAACCCGAGAGAAAAATCACAGGGGCATTAAAAAAAATGGTGTGTTTTTTCATTGTTTTCTGTTTATTAGTTGTAAACATATTGGGGGTGGGAACAAACGCTATTTGACTGACAGTCAAGAATCATTCAATTGGGTAATGAAGAGTCTATTGGCTTTCCAATGGGCATGGGAAGGTGTTGCGCCGTGAGAATGGGCATGTTGGGCGGCCAATGGCGGGAACGGGGGGAGGTCATGTGATGAAACTTCCAGGAATATATTCAACCAGAGTTGGCAACACCCATACCTTGGTGGTGCTTGGTGCAGAGACCCACTTAGAATAGAGAGAAGAATTTTAGAAGAAGGGCGTATGGAGATAGAGGCAGGAGGCGGACAAAACCACAACACATAGACTAAGGGGCCAGAAAGCAAACAGCGAGGGAGCTAACCAGTGGAAGAGTGAAGTGGAGCAGAGGAAACACTTCCAGGACACCTTCAAAGCCTCCTTGAAAAAGTGCAACATCCCCACCGACACCTGGGAATCCCTGGCCCAAGACCGCACAGAGTAGAGGAGAAGCATCCGGGAAGGCGCCGAACACCTCGAGTCTCTTCGCCGGGAGCAAGCGGAAGCCAAACGCAGGCAGCGCAAGGAGCGCACGTCAACCCAAGCACCCCACCCTCCCGCCCCTTCAACCACCATCTGCCCCACCTGTGACAGAGACTGCAGGTCCCGCATTGGACTCATCAGTCACCTGCGAACTCATTTTTAGTGTGGAAGCACGTCATAATCGGTTCTGAGGGGCTGCCTAAGAAGAAGAAGAAGTGGGTGATGGATAGTGAATGATAAATAAATAGGCACAGTTAACTGGGTGAAGAGAAAGAGTAAAAGAAGCCAGCCTAAATAGGCAGCAGAATAAGAGCGAGAATTTGAATTTTTTTTACATTAAGTGACGATCTGATTTCATTACACAGAGAGTGAGAGCGAGAGAGTGAGAGCGAGAGCAAGAGAACGACTGAGAGAGAGAAGTGAAGTCGACACACACAGAAGTCTCATTACCAATTGACAGGTGCGTTCCAACTGTTCCGCTTTCTTCCGAAAACAACTTGCTCTCTGGAGCAGAAGGGAACTGAAAAGGGCTGGAAATATATATCACAGAGGATGCAAGCAGGTAACTGTAAACCTAACAGAATCACGTGAAATTAATTGCAATTACAAAAGTGGACAAATCATCCTTGAGCCAAGCACTGACCATTTCCAACAGCGGGGCCTTTTCAGCTCAGAAGCCTACAAATTGATGTCTGCCCTTCAGCAACTCTGCACAAGGCCTCTCCCCAAGGAGGCAGCTGATTGGCTCAAGTAACCTCCAGAGACCAGAAGTAACCAGTTGAAAAACATCTCACGTAAGCTATATAAAAAAATATATCTTTTCTTTTTTGTTTTCCAGACACAGTGCAAGATAAAAAAAATTCTATTCATCATTTTTTGAGACTAGATCGATCTTTGGAGCTGGCCATTCTTATTTTTTCATTTCGTGTAATCATTATTCAGGTACAGTCAGCAGGAGGGGGATTTTCAAAAGTAATGTTGTGCCTGCAATGCTTGTTTAATGGGATATTGTAATGGATCCTGAGAAATCCCATCCCTAGCCCCTGGATCAAGTGAAACTGCTCACTCTATTGTTACAATACCTTATACGCACAGAAACAACAAAGAATTGCAGTTATATCGCGCCTTTCACGACCTCAGGACGTCCCAAAGTGCTTTCACAGCCAATGAAGCACTTTTGAAGTGTAGTCACTGATGTGACGTAATGAAACGCGACAGCCAATTTGGGCACAGCAAGCTCCCACAGGCAGCAATGGGTTAAATGAGCGGAGCGTCTGTTTTAGGTGCTGGTCGAGGGATACGTGTTGGCCAGGGCACCGGGGAGAAACTCCCCGCTCAGAACAAAAACAAAACTCAGTCTCATTCTCAACTGGGCCCTTTGAGAATTTCAGATGACGTTGTCCGCTGCGGCAGCAGCTTGTAAACATCAGCTGGCCTCTGAGGTGGTGGAAGGATCCTGACCTGGCACAGCAACGCATTTGCAAATAAAGAGGCCGCACGTTTTACGTCCTCAGAGTAAAGAAAGTCGCCGCGAGCTGATTTAGCACCCGGCTGCAGCATCAGGCGATCCCAGTTTGGCGTGGGCTAGATACTTGGTGGTGAGTATCTGTGAGGATTCTCCTGTCGGTCTACGGAAACTTTGTTTAAAGAGCCGTGGAAGCCTGGCGTGAACGGCATTTACACCCGTTTTCCTGGGGGGTTTCCTCGGCTCTTCTGCCAAAGTTACGGTGGAAGAGTGGGAGAACCACTGGCAGAATTCCACCCCAGTAGTATCGGGTTGCCAACCCTCCAGGATTGGCCCTGGAGTCTCCTGGAATTAAAGATTCATCTCCAGGACACCGCTGCGAGCAAGCAACCCGGGAGAAGAATCAATGGGGCCGTATGTTCCTTGGAAACTAGTTTATTAGTTGTAAGAATATTGGGGATGGGGAGTGACGTAAGAAAACTACTAGGCACTTGGTCTAAGCGTTAAACAAAGCTTTAATCAACTGTTTTACAACATGGAGATCTAGTTGTGTCCTTCACTAGTTCCTGTTAAGAATGTCCTGCGCAAGCTGGGCCTGTGCCCGAGTATTTATACTCTCCCTGGACAGCGCCACCCGCAGGCCGCTCAGTATTATTTCATAAGTCTTTCTGTCATGAATGACTGATTCATGTCAAGGAGAAAAAGGCTGTTTGACCGGGCGGGGCAATTGGGGGCAGGAGGTCATGTGATGAAACCTCCAGGAATATGGCCAACCAGAGTTGGCAACAATACCATAGTAAGAAGTTTGCTCCGGGGGGATGTGGGGGGAGGAGCTAAGGGCAGTTGAACACAAGACTATTCGTGAGCTTGATTGAGCAGCGTTACAACTGAGTCCAATTCAATCCAAGAAGGCCTTACAGCGCTCTATGAAAAATAGGAAAAATGCTTGGTTCTTTTTCTTAGGCCCAATGCAGGCCTCTGCACCTCTACCACCACTCCCCCCGCCCCCACCTCTGCGAGTGGCACGGTGCCACTGTCAGTATGACTGCCTCTGTTGCATTGTTACAGGAGTGGGCATCTGCCCCTATTGTTTAAATGCCCCCAAAATGTCACGTGAATTTTTTAAAAGACTGTTTTTGCACCTGTGACAAATTATGACATTTTACAGTGTGAACTCCAGAGTGTAATCGACCCTAATAAGGTGTTATTGCTAGATAGTTAGATGTTTACAACCCTGTACCATTCACTATCTCACAACTTTGTTTATCTCCACCTTCTTCGAATCGCAACAGGGTGAAAGAATTAATCGCCTACAATCCTTTGCACCTCAGACAATCATCTGTTACAATGAAAGGAAAGCAACAACTATTTGTCCGATCGCAGCCCTGCCTTCGATCTAGTTCCTTTTCTCTCCAGTTTTGAAGAAGGGTCAAACCCGAAACGTCAACTCAAATTTCTCTCCACGGATGTTGCCTGACCTGCTGAGTTTTTCCAGCATTTTCTGTTGTTATTTCGGATTTCCAACATCTGCAGTATTTTGCTATCGAACTATTTGCACTTATACAGCGCACTTAACGTAGTAAAACATCCCAAGGTGCTTCTCCAGAACGCAATCAGATAAAGACTGACAATGGGCCAAAGAAGGAGAGATTAGGATTAGTGAATGAAAGCCTCTCTTAAAAGATTCAAGGAGCGTTTTCAAAGTAGGAGAGCGAGGCGGAGAAGGAATTCCAGAGTTTAGGACCTAGATGGCTAAAGGCACGGCCGCCAATGGTGGGGCGAAGGAAGTGGAAGATGGACAAGAGGGCCAGAGTTGTAGAAACGCAGTGTTCTCGTAGGGCTGTAGGGCTGGAGGAGGTTACAGAGATAGGGAGGGGCGAGGCTATGGGGGGATTTGAACACAAGGATGAGAATTTTGAAATCGAGGCATTGGTGGACCGGGAGCCAATGTAGGTCAGCGAGCACATGCAAGAAATAGTACAGCAGAGAATTGCACCTAAAGTATTAGTGTGAACTGTAGACCAGAGAATACAGTGTTGCAGACAGCAACTTGCACTAATATATTTTTTTAAATGAAGAAATTAAGATCCTATAAGAACATAAGAAATAGGAGCAGGAGTAGGCCATTCGGCCCCTCGAGCCTGCTCCGCCATTCAATAAAATCATGGCTGATCTGATCTTTGGCCTCAACTCCACTTTCCCGCCCGCTCCCCATAACCCTTGACTCCCCTGTAGCTCAAATATCTGTCAATCTCCACCTTGAATATATTCAATGACTCCGCCTCCACAGCTCTCTGGGGTAGAGAATTCCAAAGATTCACGACCCTCTGAGAGAAGAAATTCCTCCTCATCTCCGTTTTATTCTGAAACTATGCCCCCTAGTTCTAGATTCCCCCATGAGGGGAAACATCCTCTCAGAATCTACCCTGTCAAGCCCCCTCAGAATCTTATATGTTTAGATAAGATCCCCTCTAATTCTTCTAAACTCCAATGAGTATAGGCCCAACCTGCTCAACCTTTCCTCATAAGACAACCCTTTCATCTCAGGAATCAACCTAGTGAACCTTCTCTGAACAGCCTCCAATGCCAGTACTGTATATCCTTCCTTAAATAAGGAGACCAAAATTGCAGGCAGTACTCCAGGTGTGGTCTCACCAACGTCCTGTACAGGTGTAGCAGGACTTCCCTACTTTTATACTCCAACCCCCTTTCAATAAAGGCCAACATTCCATTTGCCTTCCTAATTACAGTACTTGCTGTACCTGCATGATAACTTTTTGTGTTTCATGTACAAGGATCCAGGGAAAAGAGAGGGCAAGGACCCTGAAGACACGGTTGTGTTTTGCTCTTTGACATACTGTACACGTTACATCGATGTGAATTTGTTGAGATGTAATGAAGGCACAGTGTAGAGTCACAGATTATTTTTTAACTTGCATCCATTTTGCCTGGAGCAGTCAACAATTAGCATAGAAGAGCAGTTCTCAGTAAATTTCCCTTAAGTGCTTGGCAGACCGTGTTTTAAGTATTTTCAGAGTTAAGTGTGCTCCAAGAAACCTTGTAACCTGCTCCAACAGCATATTTATAAGCCGTGTTATGATAACAGAAATTTTACAGGCTCAATATCAAGTCGTTGCCTAAGTGCCAGGTCCTCCTTGCTACATGTTCTTCCTCCTCCCTCCACCCATGTGTTGAAATTAAATACTGACCTACACATTGTTCTTCCTAAGCTCCAAGTACCCAATCTCATACGTTGTTCCACCTCCCTATATCCTCACTATGTTGAGATAAATTACCCCATTCCACACAATCTTCCACTTCTCTATGGAATGGCAAAAGAGTGGGGGAGTGGGATTAACTGGACTTTTCTTTTTAATTCGTTCATGGGATGTGGGCATCGCTGGCAAGGCCAGCATTTATTGCCCATCACTAATTGCCCTTGAGAAGGTGGTGGTGAGCCGCCTTCTTGAACCGCTGCAGTCTGTGTGGTGAGGGTGCTCCCACAGTGCTGTTACAGAGGGAGTTCCAGGATTTTGACTCAGCGACGATGAAGGATCGGCGATATACTTCCATGTCAGGATGGTGTGTGACTTGGAGGGGAGCTTACAGGTAATGGTGTTTCCATGCTGCCCTTGTCCTTCTAGGTGGTAGATGCCGCAGGTTTGGGAGGTGCTGCTGAAGAAGCCTTGGAGAGTTACTGCAGTGTATCTTGTAGATGGTACACACTGCAGCCACGGTGCGCCGGTGGTGGAGGGAGTGAATGTTTAAAGTGGTGGATGGGGTGCCAATTGAGCGAGCTGCTTTGTCCTGGTTGGTGGCGAGCTTCTTGAGTTGTTGGAGCTGCACTCATCCAGGCAAGTATTCCATCACAATCCTTACTTGTGCCTTGTAGATGGTGGCAAGGCTTTGGGGAGTCGGGAGGTGAGACATTCTCCACAGAATACCCAGCCTCTGACCTGCTCTTGTTGCCACAGTATTTATGTGGCTGGTCCAGTTAAGTTTCTGGTCAATGGTGACCCCCAAGGATGTTGATGGTGGGGGATTCGGCGATGGTAATGCCATGGTTAGGCTCTCGCTTGTTGGAGATAGTCATTGCCTGGCACTTGTGTGACGCGAATGTTACTTGCCACTTATCAGCCCAAGCCTAAACGTCATCCAGGTCTTGCTGCATGCGGGCATCACTCTTCGAAAGAGCCAGCGCAAACTCGATGGGCCAAATGGCCTCTTTCTGTATTCACAGAAATCACAGAAATCATAGAAACCCCACAGTGCAGATAGAGGCCATTTCGGCCCATCGAGCCTGCACCGACACATATCCCACCCGATCCCCTTAACCCCTACACCAACACATATCCCACCCTATCCCCGCAACCCCACGTATTTAATCCCCCTAACACTAAGGTCAATTTATCATAGCCAATCAACCTAACCCGCACATCTTTGGACTGTGGGAGGAAACCGGAGCACCCGGAGGAAACCCACGCAAACACGGGGAGAATGTGCAAACTCCACACAGTCACCCGAGGCCGGATTCGAACCCGGGTCCCTGGCGCTGTGAGGCAACAGTGCTAACCACTATGCCACCGTGCCCGTATTATTCTATGATTCCGCACTGTGTGAAAATCAAGTACCTCACCTTATACATTGTTCTCTCTCCCTTGATTCACTCTGTTGAAATCAAGACTCACTACCTTTCCCCTACTGATTATTTCTTCAAAACTATGGAAATCTTTACCTCCCTAAGTCTTTCCTTCCTCCTATCAACCTCACGCTTTCAAACCACCAGCTTCTTGTCAGCTAATCGATACTTCTTGATTTATCTCATCATCTCTCCTACTCTTTTCAACCTTTGTGGCATCCTGCACTCTGGGCCTTGGCCTCGCATTTTGATTTCTCAATTTTAAAAGGTTAAAATAACTTTCCAGTCAAATAAACACAAAGAATAAACAGAAAGATGGTTGTGGTGATTGAAGGTCAATCATCTCAGCCCCAGGACATCGCTGCAGGCGTTCCTCAGGGCAGTGTCCTAGGCCTAACCATCTTCAGCTGCTTCATCAATGATCTCCCCTCCAACATAAGGTCAGAAATGGGGATGTTCGCTGATGACTGCACAGTGGTCAGCGCCATTCACAACTCCTCAGATAATGAAGCAGTCCATGCCCGCACGCAACAAGACCTGGACAACGTTCAGGCTTGGGCTGATAAGTGGCAGGTAACATTCGCGCCACAGAAGTGATAGGCAATGACTATCTCCAACAAGCGAGAGTCTAACCACCGCCCCTTGACATTCAATAGCATAACCATCGCCGAATCCCCTACCATCAACATCTTGGGAGTCACCATTGACCAGAAACTTAACTAGACCAGCCACATAAATCCCATATTACAGCTGGCCTAGGAGTAGAACCATAGAGGTTTACAGCACAGAAAGAGGCCATTTGGCCCATCGAACCCAGTCAGCTTTTTGCTAGAGCAATCAACCTGGATTTTCCTCGACTTAAGGTACTTATTCTCTTTTCCTTTAACAGATTCAATGGCCACAACTTCAATTCCTCCCTGTAGCAAAACCTTCCACGCTTCAGCAACTCTCTACATAAAGATTTTTTGTTAATGATTCATTCTCGGGATGTGGGCATCGCTGGCAAGGCTGGCATTTACTGGCCATCCCTAGTTGCCCTGAGCAGCTGATGGTGGGCCTTCTACTTGAATCCCCCTGCATTAGTAGCAGTTTGATCCAACTGAGTGGCTTGCTGGGCAGTTAAGAGTCAACCACATGGGTGTGGGACTGGAGTCACATGTAGGCCAGACCGAGCAAGGATGGTAGATTTCCTTCCCTAAAGGACATTAGTGAAGCAGAAATTTCTTCTGACTTCTTTCCTCTTAGTGACAATTTAAAACCGATGATCCCTTGTCACTGACTCTTCAACAAAGAGGAAATAACCTTTCCCTATTTGGCCTATCGAAACCCTTCAGAATCTTAAACGCCCTCCATCAAATCTCCTCGTAACCTTCTCTGCTGCACTGGAAGTAGTTCCAGCATCTCAAATCTGTGTCTGAATCCGACACTGGGAACAAGAAGTGGAAATATGATTTGCTCTCTAGCACCGATGTCCCGAACCTCAATGAGCACAAAATTCATCCAAAACATGATTACAATTATAACCCTGATTGTTGAAGTTTGTATATTATTGAAGAATTTCAAAGTTGTGATCTTCAAGCTATATGTGAAGGCCTCAATTTCAAAACTTCATAAAAACAGCAGTAACCTGAAGATTGAGGCAAATGTTGGGCCGGTGACTGTAGGATGTTGGTCTCCTGGAGATTTGAAGTGACCATCACTGAGCTCTCGCCTTGAGGGGACTTAATGCCAGGGTGCTCTCTGCTGATGGGAGGTAGTGCTAAGTGTTAGCTGTAGCTCAGTGGTAGCACTCTTGCCTCTGAGTTATGGAAAGTTTGTGGATTCAAATCCCACGTGAGTCCATAATTTGAGACCCATAAAACTGAGGTGGTCATAAAAGAGCCCATGTGTGACTTCCTTAAAGCAAGAGCTGGGGAGTTCTCCCTGATGTGCTGGCCAATATTTATCTAACCTTCCTTTGTCCATTGCAGGCAGGCAGTAGGGGAAGGAAGGTATTTTTCAAATTATCAGTGTCACCTCTGCGCCTCACCTCGTTCTACAATTGTCCGGGCAGCGAATGAAGGGTCAGTGACATGAATGACCTCACCCTCACAATTACTGGCTCCTACCCAAGGGGAGAAACAGTGAAATATTGTCAAAAGAAACAAGTTAGGGGAAAAATTGGAAGGGCGAGTTATTCTGTATTACTGTCATGAATTTCACTACTCACTGATTCAGAGTGGCATTAAGTGGAGACCTAACTATGGGTTGCTTGCTTCTATTTCTGATGCCCACGTACAACAGTCAAGGCTGGGAGGGTCGGACATAGATTTGCTCTTATCAGAAAGAAACCTGCATTTTAAAATAATAGGATGGGACACCTAACCTATCCCACCTTAACAAGAGCCTGATCTTATTAGTGGAGACCTTATATCGGGCTCTGGCATCTCATCTAATAAATTTCCATATGACTCAGGTCAAAATTCACACATATGATTAAAAAAAAGAGCTGGACTATAGGGAACGGGCGCTACTGAAATAGCGCAAGGCAAGCAGCCGTGAATTCAGCAAGGTGTCATCTTTTGCAGGTCAAAGATCTCACACCAATGCACTGGCAGAAGATACTCGGTTCTATTAACTATGAGTGGTGCATCTCACCTGAGGCTCCAGCAGCTCAAGCACGGTCATTTCGTTTTCTCTCCCCGTTAATGCAAACAAGATCAGGCACTTTAACCCTCCCAGCCCTGAAAGTAGGTAGCTCGCACCTTCTGTCCCGCACGAGCCGGTCAATTTCTATTAGGCGTCCAGTCGAAGGGATCGAAGCTCCAGTGTATGCCCCACATTTTGGTGAACTAATAAAGGAAGGCCCACGGCATCTGTGCATTATAAAGCCAATATAAATTGTTCATTGTGCTCCCGAGGCTTTCTCAAAAGAGAACATGAGGGGCGGCCGGCAGTCCAGCGAGATCTCTGAAGTAAAATTGTTTTCTTCAATTTTCTTGATGAGGCTTTCAAAAGTGAAGAAGCGCCTGATGGCTCGACGCATAAATGCAGCGCGTAGTGAATCAAAGTGAGGCACAATAAAGGTCACGGGTTTGATCCTTGATCTGTGCTGATCTAGCCCGATTCAGGTGGAGGCTCTAACATTGTCCTTGTGCCGGAGCAGGAAGAAATAGGAAGTCCTGCTGGAAAGTACTTACCTCTGTGACGATGGGGGGAAGACAGGTCAGGCTAGGATGAGGGTCTCCTTTCTCATTTGGCTCTTACAGTCCTACATGAAACATGTTGCACTGCTTACCCAGTTCCTACAGCGTGGGCCTACAGCGTAAAGCCGACCAATTTGGCACTAATCTATACTCGACTGACAATTTTACTCAGATAACCCACAAGGAAGGCTTATAGAGGAAAGGAAACTGTCACACTGGTGTGTTTCTTGAGTTTGAAGTTAAGGCATATTGTTGGGCACGGTAGATCTTTACTCTGCTTCTAGCTAATGTTATACCTGACCTGGAATTTCTTGATGCTGATAAGGGGTGCATCCCATTCCCCAGAATCAGTCACTAATACAAAAAGAAAATACTGCAGATGCTGGAAATCTGAAATAAAAACAGAAGATGCTGGAGATACTCAGCAGGTCAGGCAGCATCTGTGAAGAGAGAAACAGAGTTAAAGGTCATTGACCTGAAACGTTAACTCTGTTTCTCGCTTCACAGATGCTGCCTGCTGAGTATCTCCAGCATTTTCTGTTTTTACCCCAGAATCAATATCCCATTTCTCATTATGCACATTAAAAAAAAATCATGATCAATCTACAGAAATGTTGAGTGAGCCATTCCATACTTGTAGCTTTCTTGTGCAACTAGAAACAACTTCAAATGTCAGTCATTTAGATTTTACTTTCAGAAAAAATAATTTCAGTTTATCTTTTATTTGTTTAAATGTCCAAACTGTTATCCTTTTTTTCTTTTTCTTCCTTTCCTCTTTGTTCTCGCCCTGAGTGTAATGCACTATTCCCAACTGTGAGGATGGATCAAAACCAACTCCCAGTCTTCAGTTGGTTACTGAGAGATGCTTAAGGCTACATCCCAGAATGACCCTCTAATTTTCCCCGCCTCCTTGTGGGAAGCACTTGACCCCTAACTGCTGCCAAAGCCATGGCAGCATGACTGATATTGGGAACTCTTCTGTTTTTTTAATGGGTCTTCCTGACTGTTGCCGGTCTTCCTACGGCCAGTGAAGTCATTGCTCCAGTGGCAGCAGTCAACGATGTCAAGGCATTATGTGCACACGCATCTACTCTCTTTGTAGTGACATCATTGACGGAAGAAAACTACTAGGCACTTGGTCTAAGCGTTAAACAAAGCTTTAATCAACTGTTTTACAACATGGAGATCTAGTTGTGTCCTTCACTAGTTCCTGTAAAAGAATGTCCTGAACAAGCTGGGCCCATGCCCGAGTATTTATACACTCCCTGGACAGCGCCACCAGCAGGCCGCCCAGTATTATTTCATAAGTCATTTCCACATGAATGACAAGATTCGTGTCAGTTATCACCAAACATCAGATGTCACTAGCCTGAACGCTGGCTAAAACATCGCAGCCATTCTGCACCTTAAACATTCACTCCCTCCACCACCGGCGTACCGCGGCTGCAATGGGTACCATCTATAAGATGCACTGCAGCAACTCGCCAAGGCTTCTTCGGCAGCACCTCCCAAACCTGCAACCTCTACCACGTAGAAGGACGAGGGCAGCAGGCACATGGGAACACCACCACCTCCAAGTTCTCCTCCAAGTCACGCACCATCACGACTTGGACATTTATCGCTGTTCCTACATGGTTGCTGGGTCAAAGTCCTGGCACTCCCTACCTAACGGCATTGTGGGATTAACTTCAACACACGGACTGCAGCGGTTGAAGAAGGCGGCTCACCACCACCTTCTCAAGGGCAATTAGAGATGGGCATTAAATCCCAGTCTTGCCAGTGATGCCCAGATCCTGAGAATGATTTTTTTTTAAATGTGCGAAGCAGGTGACCTCCACAATGCATCCAATCCACAGGAAGGCCAGCTGCCCATTAGAAAGGTAAATGTGAAAGAACGGCACATTTAGCTCATTCTCCCAAGACATGGGCCAATAATACAAGTATAGCTCTAGTCACTGACATTAAGAGAGGGTTTCGCTGGGATTTTCTACTTTAGGTATGTATTGCCTAAACAGGTGGGCATCTGTGTGCTGCAAGGCTGTGACACAAGCATGGTGTTCAGAACTTTCTTGATCAGTATGTTTCCGGCCCGACGAGGGAGGAGGCATTGCTGGATCTGGTTCAGGGGAATGACATGGGTCAAGTAGAGCAAGTGTCAGTAGGTGAACATTTAGGGAATAGTGATCATAATATCATAAGGTTTAGATTAGCTATGGAAAAGGACAAGGAGAAATCTAGAGTAAAAATGTTTAACTGGAGGAAGGCCAGTTTCAGTGGGATGAGCACGGATATGGCCCGGGTAAACTGAAATCAAAGATTGGCAGGCAAAACTGTAATGGAACAATGGGCTGCCTTTAAAGAGGAAATAGTTCGGGTACAGTCAAGGTACATTCCCACGAGGAAGAAATGTAGGGCAACTAAAATCAGAGTTCCCTGGGTGATGAAACAGATAGAGAATATGATGAAGCAGAAGAAGAGTGCATATGACAGATGTCAGGTTGTAAATACATCTGAGAATCAGGCTATATATAGAAAGGTCAGAGGAGAAGTGAAAAAGAAAATAAGAGGGGAAAAGAGAAGATATGAGAATAGAATGGCAGCCAACATTAAAGGTAATCCAAAAGTCTTCTATAGGCATATAAATAGTAAAAGAAGGGGTGGAGCTGATTATGGACCAAAAAGGAGACCTATGCATGGAGGCTGAGAGTATAGCTGAGGTATTAAATGAGTACTTTGCATCTGTCTTCACCAAGAGGATGCTGCCATAGACATAGTAAAGGAGGAGGTAGTGGAGATACTTGATAGGATAAAAATTGATAAAGAGGAGGTATTAGAAAGGCTGGCTGTACTTAAAGTAGATAAATCACCAGGAGCGGATGGGATGCATCCTAGGATGCTGAGGGAATTGAGGGAGGAAATTGCGGAGGTACTGGCCATAATATTCCAATCCTCCTTAGATACGGGGGGTGGTGCTGGAGGACTGGAGAATTGCAAATGTTACATTATTGTTCAAAAAAGGGTGTAAAGATAAACCCAGCAACTACAGGCCAGTCAGTTTAATCTCGGTAGTGGGGAAGCTTTTAGAAACAGTAATCAGGGACAAAATCAACAGTCACTTGGATTAATTAAGGAAAGCCAGCACAGGATTTGTTAAAGGCAAATCGTGCTTAACCAACTTGATTGGGTTCTTTGGTGAGGTAACAGAGAGGGTTGATGAGGGCAATGCGGTTGACGTAGTGTACATGGATTTCCAAAAGGCATTCGACAAAGTTCCACATAATAGGTTTGCCAGCAAAGTTGAAGCCCATGGAATAAAAGGGACAGTGGCAGCATGGATACGGAATTGTCTAAGTGACAGAAAACAGAGAGTAGTGGTGAACGGTTGTTTTTTGGACTGGAGGAAGGTATACAGTGGTGTACCCCAGGGGTCGGTTCTAGGACCACTGTTTTTCTTGATGTATATTAATGACTTGGACGTGGGTGTACAGGGCACAATTTCAAAATCTGCAGAAGACACAAAACTTGGAAGTATAGTGAACAGTGAGGAGGAGAGCGATAGACTTCAGGAAGACATAGACAGGCTGGTGAAATAGGCAGACACGTGGCAGATGAAATTTAACGCAGAAAAGTGTGAAGTGACGCATTTTGGTAGAAGGAATGAGGAGAGGACATCTAAACTAAATGGTACAACCCTAAAGGGGGTGCACGAACAGAGAGACCTGGGGGTATATGTGTATAAATCGTTGAAGGTGGCAGGGCAGGTTGAGAAAGCAGTTAAAATGGCTTACGGGATCCTGGGCTTCATAAATAGAGGTATAGAGTACAAAAGCGTGGAAATTATGCTGAACCTGGTTCGGCCCCAATGGAGTAGTGTGTCCAATTCTGGGCACCACACTTTAGGAAGGATATGAAGGCCTTAGAGAGGGTGCAGAAAAGATTTACGAGAATGATTCCAGGAATGAGGGACTTCAGTTACGTTGATAGACTGGAAACATAGAAACATAGAAGATAGGAGCAGGAGTAGGCCATTCGGCCCCTCAAGCCTGCTCCGCCATTTAATGAGATCATGGCTGATCACCCAAATTCAGCACCCTGTCCCTGCTTTCTCCCCATATCCCTTGATCCCTTTAGCCTTAAGAAATATGTCTAACTCCTTCTTGAATATATTTAATGAATTGGCCTCAACTGCCTTCTGTGGTAGAGAATTCCACAGGTTCACCACTCTCTGGGTGAAGAACTTCCTCCTCATCTCAGTCCTAAATGGCTTACCCCTTATCCTTAGACTGTGACCCCTGGTTCTGGACACCCCCGCCATCGGGAACATCCTTCCTGCATCTAGTCTGTCTAGTCCTGTTAGAATTTCATAAGTTTCAATGAGATCCCCTCTCATTCTTCTAAACTCCAGCGAATATAAGCCCAATAGACTCAATCTCTCCTCATACATCATTCCTGCCATCCCAGGTATCAGTCTGGTGAATCTTCGCTGCACTCCCTCCATAGCAAGAACATCCTTCCTCAGATAAGGCGACCAAAACTGCACACAATACTGTACTCAAGGTGTGGTCTCACCAAGGCTCTGTACAACTGCAGCAAGACATCCTTGCTCCTGTACTCGAATCCTCTCGCTATGAAGGCCAACATACCATTTGCCTTCTTAACCGCCTGCTGCACCTGCATGCTTAACTTCATCGACTGGTGCACAAGGACACCCAGGTCTCGTTGCACTTCCCCTTCTCCCAATCTATTGCCGTTCAGATAATAATCTGCCTTCCTGTTTTTGCCATCAAAGTGGACAACCTCGCATTTATCCACATTATACTGCCATGCATCTGCCCAATCACCCAACCTGTCCAAATCATACTGGAGTTTCTCGGCATCCTCCTCACAGCACACATGCCCAACCAGCTTTGTATCGTCTGCAAATTTGGAGATATTACATCTAGTTCCCTCATCTAGTTCATTAATATATATATTGTGAATAGCTGGGGTCCTAGCACCGATCCCTGCTGTACCCCACTAGTCACTGCCTGCCACTTGGAAAAAGACCCATTTATTCCAACTCTTTGCTTCCTGTCTGCCAACCAGTTCTCTATCTAAGTCAGTACCTTACCCCCAATCCCATGTGCTTTAACTTTACACGCTAATCTCTTATGCGGGACCTTATCGAAAACCTTCTGAAAGTCCAAATACACCACATCCACTGGTTCTCCCTTATCTATTCTACCAGTTACATCCTCAAAAAATTCCAGAAAATTAGTCAAGCATGATTTACCTTTTGTAAATCCATGTTGACTTTGTCCGATCCTGTCACTGTTTTCCAAGTGCTCTGATATTACTTCTTTTATAATGGACTCTAGCTGGGGTTGTTCTCCTTGGAGCAGAGAAGATTGAGGGGAGATTTTATAGAGATGTTCAAAATCATGAGGGGGCTGGACAGATTAGATAGAGAGCAACTGTTCCCATTGGCAGAAGGGTCGAGAATCAGATTTAAGGTGATTGGTAAAAGAACCAAAGGCGACATAAGAAAAAACTTTTTTACACAGATTGTGGTTAAGATCTGGAATGCACTGCCTGAAAGGGTGGTGGAGGCAGACTCAATCACAGCTTTCAAAAGAGAGTTGGATAAGTACCTGATGGAAAGAAATTTGCAGGGCTACGGGGAAAGGATGGGAGAGTGGGACAAGCTGAGATTCGGCACGGGCTCGACAGGCCGAATGGCCTTCTTCGGTGCTGTAACCATTCTATTATCCTACGATTCTATGGTAAAGCCATCACATGGGGATTCCACAAATGTGCATTGCCCCAACTAGGATACAGACCAGAAAATTAAAAAATAAAACCATTTTAGTGCTTTTCCCTATCTTTGAGAATTTCAGTGAGGCACAAGAATTAATAGTTGGCTTTTACTCAAGATGCATTCTGTAAATATATCTGAAATAACTATCAGCTGGAAAGACAAAACCTAATCCCTCTGGAGTTTATAAAACATCAGTGGCACGGAACAAATGGAAGATGTGATTGGGCTAGTCTCTGTTGGAGGTGGCAATTTGATGCACTGTAAGTTTTTATGTATTTTTATATCTTTATTCTGCTTTTGATGACAGTGGTTTTTTTAGAAAGCACTTAGAATATAAAGATACCGAATAGTGCTTGAAATGGCTGTGTAGGCTGTAAACCTTCCACTTAGTCATTAAGCACTGTAGATTATCAGAGAGATTGGAAAAGCAGACTGGAGGATGTAGGCACTGTATGGCAAGTTGCTATTGATGAGGTTAAATGCCGTTGTCTTACCAGTAACCAGAAGACACACTAATACAGGGTGTGCTATCGTAAAGTTATAGAATCATACAGCACAGCAGGCCATTCGGCTCCTCCAGTCTGTGCCGGCTCCTTTAAAGAGCCATCCAATTAATTCTTACTTTTTTTCTTACCGGCATCCTCACGCTGATGCACCATCTGAGGCCAGGGGATAACTGCTGCCGGGACTCGGACTGTGCTGTTCTGAAATCAGGCGAAAGATTGTGCGTGGGAGGTGGACCGACGATGGCCATTACTCGGATTGTCCGTCTTTTCCCATAGGGAGGAGTCTGAGCGGCACTTAGTTGCTCCCCACTGCGGTGCAGCTGAGATTGGGAACTCAGCGAGTTGAGGAGGACGTGGAGATTGTAGGCCAGAACCTAGAATCCTTCCTTTTGCGAGTGCCACACCCTAGGAGGCTGGTGTGGACACCATCTCGCCATTTGTCTGATATCCAAGCTAAAGTGTCAGCTTGCTCAGTTGCTTGCCTTCTTACCTCTGGGTCAAAAGGTTGGGGGTCTAAGTCCCATATGACTTTGGCATGTAATCTAGAAATCGAAAACTCACAGCACAGAAGCAGGCCATTCAGCCACTATGGTTGGGCTAGTGTTGACTCTTCAATTGGGACTATCTTCTCAAAACCTCTTTCCCGAATACACTTCCTTTACAAATACTTATTCAGTTCCATTTTAAATTATGTTATAGTCTCTGCCTGAATAGTCACTTGTGGTAAAGTACTCCATCTAGGCTGACGCTCTACTGCTGTACTGAGGGACTGCTGCATTGTCAGAGGTCATTTCCTTCAGGTAAGATGTTAAACTGAGCACCTGCTTCCCTATTCAAGTATATGCTAAAGACCCTTGGCGCTATTTAAAGAAGAGCAGGGAGTTCTCCCAGTATCCTGGTCAACACTCCAACTCTCAACCAACACCACCAAAAGCAGATGAATTGGTCTTGCATCTCACTGCAGTGTGAAAAAACAGAGAGAAGATGTTTCCATTTGTGGGGGAGATCAAAACTAGAGGCCACAAATATAAGACCATCACCAATAAATCCAATATGGAAGTCGGGAGAAACTTCTTTACCCAAAGAGTGGTAAGAATGTGCAACTCGCTACCACAACGAATAATAGTTGAGGCAAATAACATAGATGCATTTAAGGGGAAGCTAGATAAGCACATGGGGACAAGATGCTGATAGGGTGAGATGAAGAAAGGTTCGTGTGGAGCATAAATACCAGCATAGACCGAATGAGCCGACTGGCCTGTTTCTGTGTTCTAGATTCTATGTAATGTAAAAATAGAATAATTTCTCAGCCTTTTGAGATGGTGTTAAGAGACTTGATATATAACTATAAAAAAGATCTCCGAGAAGACAGCATAAAATGCAGCACAACCAGCAAACGACAGGAGTAATACGAGAGTAAAGAGTTAAATGCTGAAACGCACAGACTTCATTTTGTTTACCCATGATTCTCGATGGCAGCTGCATTATTAATTCATCGATTTATTGATTTTTTTTTCTTCTCCTGCCTTCAGTCCTGCTGACCTGGTTAATTTGACAGTTCTGAGCATCAGAGATTCACCACACTTGCCAGTAAAAGGTAATGCACCAGCCGTGGCCTCCACGACACGCTACCAACTCATTCACTCCTGGAGCTCACCTAACTATGACAGCAACATACGTGCCAAGGTAAAGCCAAGGAACTGTGCGAGTTAATGCCTTCTGGAATATGCCTCCTTCCCCTTTCTCTTCCCCCCCCCCCCCCCGCACCGACCCCACCACACCTCCTTTGCTTGAGGATTTTGACCAGGTGCCTGGTGTGCGAGGCAAGTGCACAGGCAAAGGTAGCTTCCCCAGTGGCTCAGCAAGTACATCCAGTGAATAGCCAGGTTATACAGACCAGGATGATCCCTGGCTGGACCCTTATCCGTTTGGAAGACTTAGCTGATCTTAGCCAGACACTGCAATTGGTTTCAATGGTTAGGGAAGAGGAAAAACAAAATTGGCCAAGGCTCCTGATTGTTAGCTAGCAACTGTGGCTGGAACATGCACGGACATAGATGTTGGACTGGCCTCTGTTCTCATGCTCTGACAGCCAAATAGCTTGCCGATATTCACAGTGAATAATGGCTGTCTTGGACGAGGTGTCAGAGGGCGCCCAGCCTCTACGGAACTCTACCCCAGCGAGGAGTCAACAGGGGAAGAAAGGAGGGAGAGAAGGAGCCGTCTGATTCGTAGTGCGCATCTCCTATTTTCACTGGCAACCTTTAGGTGTTTCAAATGCAGTACAAGAGAAAAAGGACAAAGGAAAGAGAGGAGTTTATCAGCTGGGGTCACAGAGATAGTGCCCAAATATTGCAATAAAGTCCTCTTTACAAGGAGCCTGGGTGGGCTCCTGCTAGTGTTCTGGAAGGGGCACCGCGCGCACACACACCCTTTAAACTGCACTACTCTCAATAAGGGTCATCGGCCTTCTCCCACTGTCGCACTGCCTCGTGAAATTTTGCTATCGTACAAGGCTCAATCATTTTGGATTAAACACAAGCCTTAAAGTTACACTGTGGAACACCAGTGTACGAGCCCTTAGTATGAAGCTCATCTCATGGAGCCAGTAACCCGTTTAAAGACCTGGGTTAAGCAAGGTGTTTGATGTTGCTCCACCCCAGCTACCCCACAGTGTGTAACGTCAAGGCCACAGCTCCGCATATTTAGACAGGCTTGCAATTGGTCTCATTCCTTTTGACCAATCTCTCTGATTGTTTCCCCCAATGCTGATACATCGCTTGGCTTCTTCACCATGGCCGCATTGTTTCTTGCTTGTCCACACCTGCTCTACACAACTGTGAATTAGCAGGAAAGGAGTTCCAAGGGGGTTCTCACTTTCCCCATACTTAGGGCTGGGTTTTCTCAGCCCCGAGGAGGCGGGTATGGAGGCGGGACTGCCGGGAAAGTTGCAGAATTTGGGGGCGGCCAACCCACCTTCATGCCCTCTTGCCAGGAGGCGGGAAGCCGTCCTGCCCCGGGTAGTTAACAGGCAGAAAATAGGATTATCCCCATTTTTCATGTTGAAGTGCGGGCTTCCGGGCCTGGGGGATCCCCGCCAGGGTGTAGGAGGCGAAGAGGAGGTCTGCGGGGGTCGGAGGGGTCTAAAAGTGCGAGGTAGAGGTGAGTGATGGGTGCAAGTGTGGAGTGGTAAGTATGTGAGGTGAGTGTAAAGTGTTATAAATTTTAACTTACCTTTGTTTCTCCCTACAGCCTTCAGCCACTGTGGAGCCGGAGTCCCCGACATCTCCGATCCAACAGCCAGCTGATTTCTACAAAGTAGAAAGGTTTGATGAGTCCTGAACATAAGGTCTCATCAAACTACACAGAATGTGAGTGTTTGACAGCTTCACAGAGCTGTCAAACGATGACATTTCTTCTTTCAAAAATCCTTGACAGATGACACGTCATACGTTGACGTGCTCTGTCACTGACTTCCCCCTAATTGGCCTGCTGAGCCCACCGGGTGGGCTTAACAAGGTCAATCAGGGGCCAGAAGCTGATGGAGGTGGGACTGAAACCCAGCAAGCAGCAGTCCCACCTCCAACACGTCTCCATTCATAAAGCCCAGCCCTTAGTGTTTGACCAATCATGCAGAAATTCAGCAACCGAGACATAATCCAATATGGTCTTCTGACCACTGTAAACTGGAAGAATTATTCGCACTGACAACCTGGTGGGGCCGACCGGTTTTGAAATCCAATATGAAACAAGATTCAGAGAGTACCTCCGTTAATACTGTATTGATCGATGGGTCTTTTTGTAACTCAGATGCCACGGACCTGGATCCCATACAGGATAATAAAAGTACGCTTTTTAGTTAGATTAAAGCGCTGATTACTGGCATCAGAAAATGGAAACAAAGCCGGGGATAGGGGTGTAAAATAAACACACTGAGAGAAAAAGGGAAGGCGGCGGCGAATGCTTTTTCCTTTCCTATCTGTTGCTGTTTACCCACCAGCTGCCAAGTGTATATTGAGCTGACAGACTGGCAGGCTTTAGACAAGACGCACACACAGAGCATGCTGCAAATAGTGAACTGCTGAGGATACAGTCAGTGGCAGGTGGCAGTGATACACGCGTAGAATAACTCGAGTCACAGCAGGGAGAGCAAACCCCAGAGGTCTGGGGGGGTCAAATGGGTTCATAGGTCAGCAGCTGAATCACATCGGCACAAATCTCCCCCTCCCTCCCACACCAGCCCCCCTCCCACCCCACACCACCCCCAGCCCCCCTCCCCCCCACACCACCCCCCCTCCCACCCCACACCACCCCCCTCCCCCTCACACCACCCCCCCTCCCACCCCACACCACCCCACACCACCCCATCCCCCCCTCCCACCCACACCATCCCCACCCCCACACCCCCTCCACCCCACACCACCCCCCTTCCCACCCCACACCACCCCCAACCCCCCTCCCCCCCACACCACTCCCCCTCCCACCCCACACCACCCCCACCCCCCCTCACACCACCCCCCTCCCACCCCATCACCCCCCCTCCCACCCCACACCACACCACCCCCCTCCCCCCCACACCACCCCCCCTCCCACCCCACACCACCCCCCTCCCACCCCACACCACCCTCCTCCCACCCCACCCCACCCCCCCTCCCCCCCACACCACCCCCCCTCCCACCCCACACCACCCCCTCCCACCCACACCATCCCCACCACCCCCTCCCCCCACCCCCAGCACCCCGCCCACCCCACACCATCCCCACCCCCCTCGCCCCCCTCCCCCCCACGCCACACCCCCCCCCACACCACCCCCCACCCGCACCCACCCAACATCCAGATACAGATTAAGTAAAAAAAATAGGATAAATCTAAGATTTTGAAGAGTTGAGGTCACAGCCGATTTTTTTTTAAACAAAAATCAGGTAATTTAGCGACATCTCACATCCTCCACATCTGATTTAACACTTTCCTCAGGAAAGCAAACCCAATATTAAAAAAACCCATAGCTTCTTTGAACATTTTTGTGATATCCATTGTCAACAGTGCTGATGGTCCCAAAGGGATTCTGTCCCGTTAAACCCGTTGAACATTCCTCAATTTAGAGCTTGCATTTATTGAGAAAATTAATATGACCTTCATCCCACCCATCCCCATTAACTAATTGAATAAAATGCACCTAAAACAGTAATAATAATTGAACAATTACCAGTCACTCTTACATGCCACTGACCTTTCACAACATATGCCATTAGCTTCCCTGACCTCTGGCATTCGAAGC